>NW_027397075.1:91932-93004 GCF_003265705.2 Callorhinus ursinus | reverse complement strand
TCTCTCTCTCTTCTTCTTCTGGGATCCCAATTATTCTAATGTTGTTTCGTCTTATCGTATCACTTATCTCTCGAATTCTGCCCTCGTGATCCTGTAGTTGTTTCTCTCTCTTTTTCTCAGCCTCTTTATTTTCCATCATTTGGTCTTCTATATCGCTGATTCTCTCTTCTGCCTCATTTATCCTAGCAGTTAGTGCCCCCATTTTGGATTGCACCTCATCAATAGCCTTTTTGATTTCGATTTGGTTAGATTTTATTTCTTTTATTTCTCCAGAAAGGGTTTCTCTAATAACTTCCACGCTTTTTTCAAGCCCAGCTAGTATCTTTAAAGTCATGATTCTGAACTCTAGGTCCGACATCGTACTAATGTCCGTATTGAGTAGGTCCCTGGCTGACGGTACTACCTCTTGTTCTTTTTGCTGAGGTGATTTCTTTCGTCTTGTCATTTTGTCCAGAGGAGAATAGAAGAATGAGAGAACAAAATGCTAACAGGTTTACAACGTCCCCAGCAAATATACTGTATACAAATCAGAAAAGACCTGAAACCAGGGGAAAACAAAGGGAAAGAAAGAGAAAAGAAAGAGAACAAGAAAAAAAAAAGAAAAAAAAGAAAAAAACAAAAACAAAACAATACAAAAAAAGCAGAATATGATCAAATATGATCAGGCTAGTGCATAGATCAGTGCCACACACTAGATTTTGGGCGTATTTTGGTCTGTTAGAAAAAAGTGCCTCCTAAAATTTTAAAGGAAGAAAGACATATATGTACAAAATAAGGGTTGATACAATGAAGGGATGGAAGATGACTGTAAAGATGAAAATTATAAAAGATTTTATAAAAGGACTTGGTAAGATAAGTTGTTTGAAAAAAGAAAGAAGATTTAAGAAAAAAGAAAAAAAAAAGGAAAAAGGGAGAGAATGTGATCGGGCAGGAGACTAGAACAAAGCCATACACTAGTGATTTAGGGTATATTTTGATCTGTTAGAAGAAACTGTACCTCAAAATTTTAAAGAGAGAACAACTTATATATATATATGCCAAAAATAAGGGTAACTACTATGAAGGGATAAAA
>NW_027397075.1:75571-91832 GCF_003265705.2 Callorhinus ursinus | reverse complement strand
ATCATGGTAAAAAAAAAAAAAAAGCCATGAATCTATGTGCAGTATTCCCCTAGCGCTGGAGTTCTCCCATTCTCCTTGATCGATCAACTTGGTCTTGGCTTGCTGGCTGTTTGTGCTGATCTTCTGGGGGAGGGGCCTGTTGCTGTGGTTTCCAAATGTCTTTGCCGGAGGCGGAATGGCCCCGCCCTTGTCGGTCCCGGCTAAGTTAGCTGCTCCGGTTTGCTCTCAGGAGCTTTTGTTCCCTGCAAGCTCTCGGTACAGCTTTGGAGTTCAAGGGCAGAAATGGTGGCCTCCCAATCTCCACCCGGAGGAGCTGAGAACTCGGGGCCCCGCTCTTCAGTGTGCCCCCAGAGAAAAGCAGTCACTTCCGTGTCCCCGGTCTCTGGCCGCACTCCGTGCTCACCCGGTCTGTGATCGAGCGTTGCTATCTCTGGCACCCGACCCCGTGTGAAGTCTCCAAACCCAGCAGATCCCTGCAGTGCATTCCCGCACCGCTCCTCCCCGGGAAGGAAGGGGAGTCTCCCCGGATCTGCTGATTGTTGAGTGCCTGCTGGGGGAGCCGTGCCCCGACTGGGCCGCAGATCACAGTTTATGGCAACCCCGAGCTGAGAGCCCGTGACTCTGCTCCGTCTCTGCAGCCGGCTTCCCCACTCCGATACCTGGGAGCTCTGCCGCACTCAGGCACCCCCGGTCTCTCTGTGACCCCAAGGGTCCTGAGACCACACTGTCCTGGGAGGATTCCACCCCCCGCTTAGCCTCTGCAGCGACTTCCCTCCGCCGAGCCAACTTCTAAAAGGTCCGATTTTGTGTTCCGCGGCTCTATCACTTGCCAGAAGCGGCCCACGGAGGCCCCCTCCCCCGCCGTCTATCCTCCCGAATATCGCCTCGGATTCACTTCTCCGCACGCCCTACCTTCCAGTAAGTGGTCGCTTCTCTGTTCAGAGAGTTGTTGCTACTCTTCTGTTCAATCTCCTGTTGAGTTCGTAGGTGTTCAGAATGGTTTGATCCCTATTCAGCTGAATTCCTGAGACCAGACGAAATCTAGGTCTCCTACTCCTCCGCCATCTTACCTAAGGAATATACTTTTTAAAGTTTTAATTTAAATTCCATTTAGTTAATGGGGCGCCTGGCTGGCTTTAAGCGGCCCACGCGATTTCAGCTCAGGTCATGATCTCAGGGTTGTGGAAATCGAGCCCTGCAAAAGGCTCCGCGCTCAGCGGGGAGTCGGCTTGGGAATCTCTCTTTCTCCTTCTGAACCTACACCCCGCTCTAAAAAATAAAATAAAATAAAATAAAATAAATTCCAGTTGGTTAACATACACTGTGATAGTAGCTGCAGATGTATAATTCAGTGATTCAGCATTTACACACAGCACCTGGTGCTCATCACAAGTGCGCTCCTTATTCCCCATCACCTATTTCACGCATCCCCCCACCCTCCGCCCCAGCCCCCAAGAAACAGACTCTTAAGTATAGTGCACAAACTGATGGTTAGCAGAAAGGGGCCAACTTTGA
This sequence comes from Callorhinus ursinus, assembly GCF_003265705.2. NCBI lineage: Eukaryota > Metazoa > Chordata > Mammalia > Carnivora > Otariidae > Callorhinus > Callorhinus ursinus. The sequence goes on along the minus strand of NW_027397075.1, from coordinate 90,317 downwards.
GAGTGGAAGGCACCCGAGTGAGTCCTAGTTCCGTTGTTGCCGGGACCCGCCCACCAGGAACCGGTCATGCTCCAACATCACCACACGGGTGCAGTAGAGATCCCCGGGGGGTTAAGGCCCACGGAGGCACCTCGCTGGGTTCACACCAAGCTCTAGGAAGAGATTCATGCTTGAGAGGTGCAGTGTGAGGGGCGGAGTGGGGGCCAAGAGAATCAGCTGTAGTCAAAGGTGCAGTCAGCCTGGGCACAGCAAATCAGCTGTGAGAACTCCGCTCTTAACTTTGCTTTTTTAATTTAATTTAATTTAATTATTTTATGTTAGTTACCTTTAACCAAACCTTCAGTAGGCCAATAGAGCCAGTCTGTCACCGAAGGAGGGATAAAGGGGAGGAGTGAGCAGGAAGGGGGCATGTGCTCAGAAGAGCAGGGCTATTTACAAAACTAAGATCAAGCTTTTTGATGCAGTCTTTTTTTGGTCATTCTTTTCTATCTGCTGGTGGTTATCATTCCATCTCCCATCTCCCTCCATGGTCTGGGTACTCTGAAAAGAAGTGGATCGTGGGGTGCCTGGGTGGCTCAGTTGGTTAAGTGTCTGCCTTTGGTTCAGGTCATGATCTCAGGTCCTGGAATCAAGTCCTGCATTGGGCTCCTTGCTCAGGGGAGAGCCTGCTTCTCTCTCTCCCTCTGTTCCTCCCCGCCTTGTGCTCGAGTGTGCTCTTTCTCTCTCAAATAAATAAATAAAATCTTAAAAAAAAAAGAATAAGACAAACTTACATCAAATTGGGTACTTAAAATATCCAACCTCATTAGCTGGGGAAGCCCGGTGGAGACAGGCTGGAGTCCCGATTGAGAGGCCTGGGTGGAGCGTCCTCCCCTCAGCTGAGATTTCCAGCTGACCATCTCCATAAGGGCCATATTTATAGGGCAAATGGCGGGTTCTGAAGTGAAACGTTTGTCTGCCTATGTGCAGTTTGGAGTGAGCTGAATTCCTATGTTATCATGTCTTTACATATTCAAGGAGCCTGGGCTGGATGTGTTTACCTCCCCTCCCCTCTAGATTCCATTCTGGGGAGGGGGCAGCCCAGCCTGGAGCCAGAAGAGATGCAAGGCAAAATATAGCTCTTACAGTCCAGAACAGAAGGGCCAATTCTGACCTGGAAGCCTTCTAATAACTAACTAGGCTCCCAAGGTCACTTATGCAGCACGGGAGTCTCACAAAACAATATTCTTTAGCCCTCATGGGTACATGAAGTTGCAGGTGGTCAGTCAGGACAAATCACAGAAACCTCCATCCATACAATACAACAGAGAATGAGGCTGATAGTGTCTTTGCCATATTTTGATGTTACTATCTCCATACAGAGTTTCCAGGACTACTGAGTCAGGGGAAGAGAGTATAGAGAACTCATAACTGCTCTTAAATGCCCTAGACCTGATGTGACTCATGTCTGCCTAGTGTTCATTATCCAGACCTGGAATTCAGTGACCTCATTCTGACTACAAGAGAGGCTTTGAAATGAAAAGAGAAGTGTGAATGGATTCTTCAGAGAATTCCACTATCTCTACCATAGACCCATTGTTACAGATGAGCAAACCAAGGCACAAGGGGCTAAGAAACCTGCTCAATGTCACAGAGCTGGTAACTGGTGAAAGCTAGACTGAACCAGGCTGCCTGGCCCAGAGCCGGTCTTCTATGCCCACAACACCAGAGTTACAGTTCCACATGGGAGATCCACTGAGATCCAGAGTGTCTCATAGACTTTCCTTTCTGTCCCCATTTTCTTCCTAAAAGTGACTGCCTCTTCTGCTTGAGTATCAGGGTCTTTGATACTTTGGCTGTTTAATCTTTACTTACTGTGGCCAGTCAACTTACCACTGCTTTCTCACCCCTCTCCTTAAAAAGTCTGTCTTGAGCTGAAAATTGATTATGAATGAATTGGCCTGGAGAAGGACAACCCACCTCTCAGAAGACAGGCTTGCTCTCAAATCCAGCAGGGATGTTCTAGGTGTCTCCAGCAATCTTTTTTTTTTTTTTATTATGTTATGTTAGTCACCATTATGTTATGTTAGTCATAATTAGTTTCTGATGTAGTGTTCCAGGGTTCATTGTTTGCATATAACACCCAGTGCTCTATGCAATATGTGCCCTCCTTAATACATTGTGGTACTTTTGTCCCTGCTTCATTAGAGGGTGGGAAGGAAAAGTTCCTGTGATAGTTGGGCCAGGGTCCTGGAGATCCCCATCCCCCAGCAACACCCCCAAAATGGCTCTAGTAGACTACAATATAAGCCACTTCATGCAGCAATCCAGGCTTATCAATGCAACATCAACATCAACCCAAGCGTCTACATGTCTGAGCCAAACGTTGTGCAGACTTGACCTGGTGCTGTTCTTTCAAGGATCCAAAGGAACAAATCTTATTAACAACCACACTCCTCTGTTTTGTTAGAAGAGGCCAACGGCTTGTCCATCGGCCATCTTGTAAATGGTTGAGCCTGGATTTAAGCCCAAGACCTTGGGATTCCAAAGACCTTGCATTTTGTTAGTACACTGAACTGTTTCTCTCCAAATCCCCAGTTAATAAAAACAGTCAATATAGATTAGGCCAAGCACTGTGCTATGTGCTCGTCATGAATTATTCCATCTAATCCTAGCAATGCAATAACAACAAGACAACCATAAGAGACAACCAGAAGTTGTCACTATTATCTTTCCCATTTTACATATAAGGAAACGAGGGTAGAGAAAGGAGGTCAATGAAAGTCAAAGAGATGGTAGGTGGCAGACTGGAGACTTAAACCCAGACCTTTCTGCTTCCAGAGCACAGATGTTGACTACTAGACAACATTGCCACTTGGCTGTCATTTAAATGTGAGCCCTGGAGGTATGGGGCTGGGAAAGAAAGCAGGTTAGCTCCAGAGTTAGTGAGAATTCGCCATTTGACTTTGTTCCTTCACACCACAAGCCGTCCCACAAGAACTGGAATGACTTCATATAGTTTATTTTTCCAACCCATTATCTCTCCAGTGGAGGGCTGGGATTGCTTTCCGTACTGTTCTGAGCATCTCCTCCCACTTCAGAATCGTCAGATTCCTGCCAGGTTCTCCGCCCCAGAGATGGGCAGTCCTTTTTGTGTGTGTACTTCTGGGAACTTTACTGATCAGAGAGAAGTGAATATGTAAAGTCCCCATTTCTATACCAGTCCAAGACAAAGCCCAGCTGTTTTCTAGACACTGCCAGGTAAGGCAGGTAAATGAAAACTTCTTTGTGAGGTGTGTGTGTGTGTGTGTGTGTGTGTCTATCACAGGGCAGTAAAATATTTACAGAGCCCTGAATTTAAAATCCAAAGGCCTAATTTCAGGTTCTGACAATGTCGCTTATCGGTTGGTTGACTTTGGGCAAGGCTCTTAACTTCTTTGACACTTTGTTTCCTTAATGCAAATAGAGGATGGTGATACTGAATGAGAAGGATAAATGAGAATATATGTGTGATATGCCTGGCACAGTGGCTGGCATATAGAGGGTGATCTGTTTAATGTTAGGCGGCTCTGAGTATGGTGGACTATGCAGGAGGGTACAGAGGAGAGTAGGAAGACCCAGAAAATGAACACTTGAAAGAAAATTCCACTCTGCAGAAGTTGGTTCATATTATATAAGTGAATGCCTTTCATTTAAAAAAAAAATTTTTTTTTAAGTATCTAACTTGGGGGGTTTGGCTTCAGAATTTGCTGGGAGTTAGGGAGCATTTCAATATTTATTGAGTCCTTATTGTATATTAGACACAATAGCTGGCAATGTAATTTATACAGATTATCTCACTAATCCTGTGGGATGTCAGGTGGTAGATATTACTAGTGTGTCTTCAGGTTCAGAGACATAAACAGTGGCCAAGATCACTCAGACTGTAGGCAGCAGAACCAAACTTGGCTATGTAACTCCAGGATCCCCTATACCACACTAAGTATGTTGCCTCATAAAATACTTAGCTTTTTCAGTCCAAAGACTTGTGAAATTAGAGCTCTGTTGCAGGAACTCTTCAAGGCACTGTGTACCTGGGCAAAAAATGCTGAGCCTAGCCAACTCTCAAAGCCACAATGCCAAACTGACCTCAGAATGCACTTTAAAGCACTCTAGGGGCGCCTGGGTGGCTCACTCAGGGCTGGGTGTCCGACTCTTGATTTCAGCTCAGATCATAATCTCAGGGTCCTGGGATGAAGCATGCTTATCGGGGAGTCTGCTTGAGGATTTCTCTCCTTCTCCCCCTGCCCCTCCCCCCACTCACATTCTCTCTCTCTCTCTCTCATTAAATAAATAATCTTTTAAAAAATAAAGCAATTCAAAAGATTGTTCTTTAATTTATTCCTGTTTCTTCTCTTTACACTCGAATTCCAAAGATTAAGCAAGCGAGAGTTTCCCCAGAGGGAGCGGTAACTAATAATAGCTCCCATTTCTGGAGCACTCATCTGTACTGCGTCTGTGCCTAAATGCTTTATGAGGGATGTCATTCATTCATCACCACAACTTTAGGAAATAGGGGCTGCCAGTATTTCCATATTTTAGACAGAGGTTTAGAAAATTGTCCATTTACATATGTGGTGGGGGAAGGGGCTGGAATTTGAAGCTATGATGTTTGACTCTTAAGGGCACACTCTCGGCTACCACAGTCCTCAGCTGGGCACTGTATTTGGTCCTATTATGTGATGAAGATGAAGTTAGAATTGCAAACACATTTATAAGATGATACCAAAGTTGTTTTTATTTGGTTAAAAGAGGTGTTATTAGTTTGCTAGGGCTGCCATAACAAAGTAGCACAGACTGGGGTGGGGGCTCAAACAACAGAAATTTATTTTCTCATAGTCCTGAAGGCAAGAAGCCTGAGATCAAGCTATCTGCAGGGTTGGTTTCTCCTGAGACTTCACTCCTTGGCTTGTGGATAGCTATTTTCATGTTCACATGTCATTTCCCCCCTACGTGTGTCTGTGCCCTAATCTCTTCTTCTCAAGGACACGGGTCATATTGGATTAGGGTCCATCTAATGACCTCATTTTAACTTAATCACCTCTGCAAAGATTCTATCTCCAAATACAGTCACATTCTGAAGTACTGGGGGTTAGGACTTCAAGAGATGAATTTTGAGGGGATGCAAATTAACCCATAATAAAGGACTAATTAATTTCTTCAGTATTTCTCTCCCTTTGGTTTTTGTCTTTAGCCACTTATTCAGGGGTTGTTTGCACTGACGTTGGGTCTTTTAAAGAAGATCCCGAGGTCATTTATTTACCTGTGCCTTAAAATAGCAAGTGAGTCTTGTATTCCTGCTCTGAATCAGTTCATGCTTGTGGAGGGAGGCATGTGTTAGACAAAAGAACAGGGAAGGCAGACTTTTAGAACCAGCTCTATGACTAAACTTGCCTTGAAACCTTGGAGAAATCCCTTTCGGGTTGTTGGTCTAAATCAAATATTTTAAGCTCAAATATCCAGAGGCTTGACAGGTACAGTAAGTGGAGAAACTAGTAGGCGTGACAAAATAAGGAGTGGTGGGTAACCATGTGAAATTGGAGAACATTCCTTTTCAATGAAGCATACAATTCTCAGCTCCAGCCATTTTGTGCCAGTTTGAAATAAAGGCCAAGTATTGCCAGACTTTCTATGTTTGCAGGAGAGACCATCAAGACTTTTAAATGAGATTTCCCAAGGTTTAAATGTTGACAATTTCAATTTTTCCTCCAAAGACCGAAAGCCAACAGGAATATGTCTGAGGGCCAGATCTGGGCCAGCTGAGATCTTAGTGTCTCTTTCTTGCTCAAAAATGCCCTGATGAAACACAAGATGGTACAGTTGATTGATAGGCACTAAAAAGGAGACATTACTTTAAGTCATGTGGTCCAAGATTCTGTGCTGACAAGCAAACTCTAAGGGATGAACTTTTCATATATCCATCCTCTTTTCTGCAAACATTAACTCAATTGCATATTTAGCAATCCCTCCCCCTGCTAGGAATGTGAAGTAGGGTTCTGGGGGCAGCATCAAAATTGGGGTTAGGTTATTATTGGTCTAAACTGGCTGAAAGTAAACTGAGTCAGGTTTTATTGATCTATTCTGTGGTCTGTTGTCAAACAGTATTATGTGATTGCTGAAACCAAGAGGGAGGAGGCTTTATTGGTTTTGGTGGTAAAGTGATTGGATCTCAAAGCCATTTGTGGAGTGGTTTTCTTCAGTCAATATTCTCATGGAAAGATCGTTCTAGCTTAAGCCAATTTTCACAATCAGACTTCAATAATAATAAGTGAAGTTTCTTCTCCCATGTAAAAGGGGTCTTTGTTGGGATCTGGAGTGGCAAACAAGTTTCATTTCATGGGTCAGCTCTTATGGGTGGGAAATAGCTGCACTGGAATGTTGTCCTGGGAAAGACCCCCTAGAGAAGGTGTTGTGATATTAGTCTGGTCTGTCCTGAGTATGGTGATATATTTGTCAGTATCCTGATAGTCTCAAGTGACAGAAACCCAATTTCAGGCGGGAAAAATTGTTAGCTCACAGAACCCAGGACAGGATATTAACAAGAGAGAGGGTAGAGATGCAGATGGGCCTTGTGCCTTTCAAATTCTGGTGAGCTGAAACAAAGCTATTACTCTAACAAAGCTATTGGCTTCCTTTTATGGAGGAAATTATCGTTCCATGACCAGTCATCTCTTCCCAAGACAGAAAATTCTGTGCCGGCTTCCTGAGGACTGCCCACCATGCAGTGGCTGATGAGTTTCCGGGTCCTCTGGGGCATCCGCAAGCCCTTTCACCTTGCCCCTGGGTACTTTCGCTGCCAGCCTTTATCAGGGGTTGGAGCCCCGAGATGGAATGACTACAGTGTACCTGAGGAATTTAACTTTGCAAGTGATGTCCTAGACTACTGGACTCAAATGGAGAAGGTAAGGAGTCACCCATGATGGAAGGTGAGGACAGGAATGGCCTTACTGGCCTCATCATGCTCCTAGTGGGCTGAGGGGCACAGAACCAGGAAAGTCTTCTGTATCAGCTTACCATTGTGGTGGGAAAAGCTCATTTTTGGGGGTTGAATTCTCAGCCTGGCTACTTTCTCACTTCTCTGAGCCTCAGTGGTTTTATCTGTGAAATGGGGATAATCTCATTTAAGAAACAAACAAGATGGTGGGTGAAAATATCACATAATTGTGACCAAGTGCAAAGTTTGTGTTCACAAGGTCAGCAAGTTGATGTTAGTCTGAATTCTTAGCTTCATCTAATGAGACTATGAGCCTAACTGGCATTTGTCTCATCAAACTTTGGCTTAACTTGAGGCTACACTCATAGGGAAAGGACAGATCACCTGATTGTATGAGCATCCGACATCTATAGCAAGTCAGGTCATCTGTCGTTCTGTGAGGATGTCAAGTGCAACTGGATTCCTCCCTATCAACTGCCTACTTGAGCATGGCTTTAGGGTCTGTCCAGAGAAGAAAGTCTAGAGGTTACACATCTCTGCAGAAAAACCCAAGTGCTCGGTTTGTCTTTCCCCAAGAGACAGATCAGAGAGTTAATATAAGATGGAGTCAGAAAGTTAATATGTTAATTAATTGAATTGAAATAAAATAAAATAAATTTTTTTAAAAAAGAGAAGGGTAGAGAAATGTTTAACCTACACTTGTAACATATGGCTGGAGGTCATAAATAGTAAAATGATATATTTTTACCAAAAAAGAGGAAGTTCATATAATTTTAAATTTCCCATGAACCTGCATTTATATGTTAGTATTCAACTACCATGGGGGCTTCCTCCCCACCTCCTTCTTTTTCTTTTCTCTGAATTTCCATAGTAACATCAAGTAAAATAGAGGGCTCAATAGGGAAAGCATTTTTTATATGCTATGTCAGGCACTTTGCATTTAATACTATGATTAGATGGGCACTCTCATCATCCCCATTTTCCAGACAGGAAAACCAAGTTTCCAAGGGTTTAAATAACACTCAGAAACCACCACATACCCAATAAATGAACAGAATTTGGGTCCAGGCTAAGTCTATAATACTTTATTTAACCTGGTCTTACAATCTGATGATGCCAAACATCTCTGTCTTCAGACTCTAAAATGACTTTTGTCACTGCACTGACCAGTAATCTCGTTAAGAACTTTTGAACCATGAGACATGCTGGAGAGGGAGGAGGTAGAGAGGAAGAAGTGATACCATCACTTTTCCCCTGATTTATCTTTATATAGTCCTTATAGTTAGTTAGTGCATCAACCCATGGAGATAACCACGAAGTAAATAGACCCCAGGGATGCTTCATCTTTGTTGGGTTTTATATCTTCATTGTCAATCCTTGCCAATTTCTCCATGTCTCTAAATTCTCCACCCCCGCCCCAGGATCCTCATCCCAATATTTATTCTCACAACACTTCTCATCTCTCTGTTTCCACTTTTCCAATTGCCTTGATCATGATCAGTGTCTCTCTAGTGATGCACGGCGCCTGTCACCTAGCTCTAGCTGTCCTTCAATAAACTGGTGGAATAAAAATTTTGAAACCTGCCTAACAAGCCCCATAGGTCTTGATGTTGTTTCTATGAAAGACCCTTCAGAGGGCCCACTGCAGTCCACTCTGGCTTCCTGGACCTCCCTTACAACTTAACAGGTATCACCCAAGAACTGATCCATGGCCCAAACAACAACACAACCAAAACCATAATAGAGTGATAGAATTTATTTTAACTCACATTTCAACGTATTTTACTTATAAAATATATTAGAAATCCAACGTTTTTTTGTGAAATCTTCTGAGTGTGTGCGTGTGTGGGTTGGCAAAGAATTTATTATAAGACAAAAGAGAGTACCTGGTAAGCCAGACAACATATGTCCAAGCATGGAATATGGACCACCAATTTATAAACCCTGACTATTCTTGGAAATTAAATCCTTTATTACTCTAGGCTCCAAAGATAGTACACACAACTTTAATTGATTCCTGGAGCAGTCTCCCACATCTGTTCACAAGAGGTCACATTCTGTCCAAATTCATTCATTCATTCATTTATTCAGCTAAGACTTAGCAAGCCCCTACCATGTGCCAATTACTATTCTAGATAATGGGGATAGGAAAGTTAACAAAATGTACAACTCTTCATTTTATCTCTTTAGACAGTGATTCACCACTTCATGTCTTAGGAGAGGTGAATACAGTGTTAGTGGAGTTACATTTTGTTTGTTTTGACAAAAATCATAACAGAAGCAAATTCTTCCTACCACCCTTGATGCACCTTAATATTAAACATTGCTCAATAAATAAAGTCAAATAGATATTAACCACAAAGCTGAAAAAACATCCACAAACAGGGGGCGGAGTAAGATGGCGGAGGAGTAGGAGACCTGGATTTCATCTGGTCTCAGGAATTCAGCTGGATAGTGATCAAACCATTCTGAACACCTACGAACTCAACAGGAGATCGAAGAAAAGAATAACAACAACTCTCTGAACAGAAAAGCGACCACTTTCTGGAAGGTAGGACGTGCAGAGAAGTGAATCCGAGGCAATATTCGGGAGGATAGATGGCGGGAGAGGGGGCCTCCATCGGCCACTTCTGGCAAGTGATAGAGCCGCGGAGCACAAAATCGGAAATTTTAGAAGTCGGCTCCACTGAGGGATGTCGCTCCAGTGGCTAAGCTGGGGGTGGAACCCTCGTGGGACAGTGTGGTCTCAGGACCCTCGGGGTCACAGAAAGACCAGGCGTGCCTGAGTGCGGCAGAGCTCCCGGGGATCAGAGCGGGGAAGCCGGCTGCAGAGATGGAGCCGAGGCATGGGCTCTCACCGTGGGGTTGCCATAAACTGTGGTCGGCGACACAGTTGGGCCACTGCTCCTCCAGCAGGGACCCAACAAGCGGCAGAGCTGGGGAGACTCCCCTTCCTCCCCTGGGAGGAGCGGCGTGGGAGTGCACCACAGGGATCTGCTGGGTTTGGAGACTCCACATGGGGTCGGGTGCCAGAGACAGAAATGCTCCGTCACAGGCTGGGTGAGCACGGAGTGCGGCCAGAGACCAGGGAGACGGGAGTGACTAACTGCTTTTCTCTGGGGTGCACTGAGGAGTGGGGCCCCAAGTTCTTGGCTCCTCCGGGGCGGAGAATGGGAGGCCGCCATTTTCACTGTCGTCCTCCCTCAGTGTATGGAAAGCTTGCAGGGAACAAAAGCTCCCCAGAGCAAACCCGAGGAGATTGTTTAGCCCAGACCAGGAAAGGGCGGGGCAATTCCGCCTCCGGCAAAGACATTTGGGAACCACGGCAACAGGCCCCTCCCCCAGAAGATCAGCATGAACAGCCAGCCAAGACCAAGTTTACCAATCAATGAGAACAGGAGAACTCCAGCGTTAGGGGACTACTGCAAATAGAATTCATGGCTTTTTTACCATGATTCATTAGTCTTTCAAAGTTAATTTTTTTAACTTTTTTTTTTGAATTTTTCTTTTTCCCTTTTTCAACCAAAATCTTATCAATCCTTTTTTTTTAAAAAATTATTTTTCATTTTTGGAGTCATATTCTATCCCTTCATAGTAGTTACCCTTACTTTTGGCATATATATATAAGTTGTTCTCTCTTTAAAATTTTCAGATACAGTTTCTTCTAATGTATCAAAATATAACCTAAATCTCTACTGTAGGGCTTTGTTCTAGTCTCCTGCCTGATCACATTCTCTCCCCCCTTTTTTTCTTTCTTTCTTTCTTTCCTTTTTTAAATCCTCTTCTTTCTTTTTTCAAACATCTTCTTATCAATTCCTTTTTTATAATTTTTTATAATTTTCATCTTTACAGTCATATTCCATCCCTTCATCATAACAACTCTTATTTTGTACATATTTAACTCTTTCTTTCTTGAAAATTTTAGGAGGCACTTTCTTCTAACAGACCAAAATACACCCAAAATCTAGTGTGTGGCACTGATCTATGCACCAGCCTGATCCTATTTGATCATATTCTGTTTTTTTTTGTTTTGTTTTGTTCTGTTTTTGTTTGTTTTTATCTTTTTCTTTTTTTTCTCTTTCTTTTTATTTTCTTTCCCTTTCTTTTCCCCTGGTTTCAGGTCCTTTCTGATTTGATTAGAATATATTTTCTGGGGACGTTGTTAATCTGTTAGCATTTTGTTCTCTCATTTATCTATTCTCCTCTGGACAAAATGACAAGACGAAAAAAATCACCTCAACAAAAAGAACAAGAGGTAGTACTGTCTGCCAGGGACTTACTCAATATGGACATTAGTGCGATGTTGGACCTAGAGTTCAGAATCATGACTTTAAAGATATTAGCTGGGCTTGAAAAAAGCATGGAAGTTATTAGAGAAACCCTTTCTGGAGAAATAAAAGAACTAAAATCTAACCAAGTCGAAATCAAAAAGGCTATTAATGAGGTGCAATAAAAAATGGGGGCTCTAACTGCTAGGATAAATGAAGCAGAAGAGAGAATCAGCAATATAGAAGATGAAATGATGGAAAATAAAGAAGCTGAGAAAAAGAGAGAGAAACAACTGCAGGATCACGAGGGCAGAATTCGAGAGATAAGCGATACGATAAGGCAAAACAACATTAGAATAATTGGGATCCCAGAAGAAGAAGAGAGAGAGAGAGGGGCAGAAGGTATATTGGAGCAAATTATAGCAGAGAACTTCCCTAATGTGGGGAAGGAAACAGGCATCAAAATCCAGGAGGCACAGAGAACCCCTCTCAAAATCAATAAAAATAGGTCAACGCCCCGATATCTAATAGTAAAACTTACGAGTCTCAGAGAAAAAGAAAAAATCCTGAAAGCAGCTTGGGAGAAGAGATATGTAACCTATAATGGTAGAAACATTAGACTGGCAACAGACCTATCCACAGAGACCTGGCAGGCCAGAAAGGACTGGCATGATATAGTCAGAGCACTAAATGAGAAAAATATGTAGCCAAGAATACTATATCCAGCTAGGCTGTCATTGAAAATAGAAGGAGAGATAAAAAGCTTCCAGAACAAACAAAAACTAAAGGAATTTGCAAACACGAAACCAGCCCTCCAAGATATATTGAAAGGGGTCTTCTAAGCAAAGAGAGAACCTAAAAACAGCATAGACCAGAAAGGAATACAGACAATATACAGTAACAGTCACCTTACAGGCAATACGATGGCACTAAATTCCTATCTTTCAATAGTTACCCTGAATGTAAATGGGCTAAATGCCCCAATCAAAAGACACAGGCTATCAGATTGGATTAAAAAACAAGACCCATCCATATGCTGTCTGCAAGAGACTCATTTTAGACCCAAAGACACCCCCAGATTGAAAGTGAGGGGGTGGAAAACCATTTACCATGCTAATGGACACCAAAAGAAAGCTGGGGTGGCAATCCTTATATCAGACAAACTAGATTTTAAAACAAAGACTGTAATAAGAGATGAGGAAGGACACTATATCCTACTTAAAGGGTCTATCCAACAAGAAGATCTAACAATTGTAAATATCTATGCCCCGAACATGGGAGCAGCCAATTATATAAGGCAATTAATAACAAAAGCAAAGAAACACATTCACAACAATACAATAATAGTGGGGGACTTTAACACCCCCCTGACTGAAATGGACAGATCATCTAAGCAAAAGATCAACAAGGAAATAAAGACTTTAAATGACACACTGGACCAAATGGACTTCACAGACATATTCAGAACATTCCATCCCAAAGCAACGGAATACACATTCTTCTCTAGTGCCCATGGAACATTCTCCAGAATAGATCCCATCCTAGGTCACAAATCAGGTCTCAACGGGTACCAAAAGATTGGGATTATTCCCTGCATATTTTCAGACCACAATGCTTTGAAACTAGAACTCAATCACAAGAGGAAAATCGGAAAGAACTCAAATACATGGAGGCTAAAGAGCATCCTACTAAAGAATGAATGGGTCAACCAGGAAATTAAAAAGAATTAAACAAATTCATAGAAACCAATGAAAATGAAAATACAACTGTTCAAAATCTTTGGGATGCAGCAAAGGCAGTCCTGAGGAAAGTATATAGCCATACAAGCCTTTCTCAAGAAACAAGACATGTCTCAAATACACAACCTAACCCTACACCTAAAGGAGCTGGTGAAAGAACAGCAAATAAAGCCTAAACCCAGCAGGAGAAGAGAAATAATAAAGATCAGAGCAGAAATCAATGAAATAGAAACCAAAAGAACAGTAGAACAGATCCACGAAACTAGGAGCTGGTTCTTTGAAAGAACTAACAAGATTGATAAACCCCTGGCCAGACTTATCAAAAAGAAAAGAAAAATGACCCAAATCAACAAAATCATGAATGAAAGAGGGGAGATCACAACCAACACCAAAGAAATACAAACAATTATAAGAACATATTATGAGCAACTCTATGTCAGCAAGTTAGATAACCTGGAAGAAATGGATGCATTCCTAGAGATGTATCCACTACCAAAATTGAACCAGGAAGAAATAGAAAACCTGAACAGACCTATAACCCCTAAGGAAATTGAAGCAGTCATCAAAAATCTCCCAACAAACAAAAGCCCAGGACCACTCCAGCAACGATATGAGGAATTCTTAATCTCAGGAAACAAACTGAGGGTTGCTGGAGTGGTGGGGGTGGGAGGGATGGGGTGGCTGGGTGATAGACATTGGGGAGGGTATGTGCTATGGTGAGCGCTGTGAATTGTGCAAGACTGTTGAATCACAGATCTGTACTTCTGAAACAAATAATGCAACATATGTTAAGAAAAAAGAAAAAGAAGAAGATAGCAGGAGGGGAAGAATGAAGGGGAGTAAGTCGGAGGAAGAGATGAACCATGAGAGACGATGGACTCTGAAAAACAAACTGAGGGTTCTAGAGAGGAGGGGGGTGAGGGGATGGGTTAGCCTGGTGATGGGTATTAAAGAGGGCACGTTCTGCGTGGAGCACTGAGTGTTATGCACAAACAATGAATCATGGAACACTACATCAAAAACTAATGATGTAATGTATGGTGATTAACATAACAATAAAAAATTAAAATAAAAAAAGAAGATGTGGTATATATACAGAATGGAATATTATAAAATTACCTGTGTTCAACTTCACTGATTCTTTCTTCTGTCTGACTGAGTCTGTTGTTGAATCCATCTGGTAAAATTTTCAATTCAGTTACTGTATTTTTCATTGTTATGTTAATCACCATATATTACATCATTTGTTTTGGTGTAGTGTTCCATGATTCATTGTTTGTTCATAACACCCAGTGCTCCATGCAGAATGTGCCCTCTTTAATACCCATCACCAGGCTAACCCATCCCCCTACCCTCCTCCCCTCTAGAACCCTTAGTTTGTTTTTCAGAGTCCATCATCTCTCCTGGTTCGTCTCCCCCTCTGACTTGCTCCTCTTCATTCTTCCTCTCCTGCTATCTTCTTCTTTTTCTTTTTTTTTTCTTAAAATATGTTGCGTTATTTGTTTCAGAAGTACAGATCTGTGATTCAACAGTCTTACACAATTCACAGCGCTCACCGTAGCACATATCTTCCCCAATGTCTATCACCCAGCCACCCCATCCCTCCCACCCCCGACCACTCCAGCAACCCTCAGTTTGTTCCTGAGATTAAGAATTCCTCATATCAGTGAGGTCATATGATACATGTCTTTCTCTGATTGACTTATTTCACTCAGCATAACACCCTCCAGTTCCATCCACGTCATTGCAAATGGCAAGATCTCATTCCTTTTGATGGCTGCATAATA
>NW_027397075.1:67043-75471 GCF_003265705.2 Callorhinus ursinus | reverse complement strand
CTCCTGTTATCTTCTTCTTTTTCTTTTTTCTTAAAATATGTTGCATTATTTGTTTCAGAAGTACAGATCTGTGATTCAACAGTCTTGCACAATTCACAGCGCTCACCGTAGCACATACCCTCCCCAATGTCTATCACCCAGCCACCCCATCCCTCCCACCCCCAACCACTCCAGTAACACTCAGTTTGTTTCCTGAGATTAAGAATTCCTCATATCAGTGAGGTCATGTGATACATGTCTTTCTCTGATTGACTTATTTCACTCAGCATAACACCCTCCAGTTCCATCCACGTCGTTGCAAATGGCAAGATCTCATTCCTTTTGATGGCTGCATAATATTCCATTGTGTATATATACCACCTCTTCTTTATCCATTCATCTGTCGATGGGCATCTTGGCTCATTCCACAGTTTGGCTATTGTGGACATTGCTGCTATAAATATTGAGGTGTACGTACCCCTTCGGGTCCCTACATTTGTATCGTTGGGGTAAATACCCAGTAGTGCAATTGCTGGATCGAACGGTAGCTCTAATTTCAACTGTTTGAGGAACCTCCATACTGTTTTCCAGAGGGGTTGCACCAGCTTGCATTCCCACCAACAGTGTAGGAGGGTTCCCCTTTCTCCACATCCCCGCCAACATCTGTCGTTCCCTGACTTGTTAATTTTAGCTATTCTGACGGGTGTGAGGTGGTATCTCATTGAGGTTTTGATTTGGATTTCCCTGATGCCGAGCGATGTTGAGCACTTTTTCATGTGCCTGTTGGCCATTTGGATTTCTTCTTTGGAGAAATGTCTGTTCATGTCTTCTGCCCATTTCTTGATTGGATTATTTGTTCTTTGGGTGTTGAGTTTGATAAGTTCTTTATAGATTTTGGATACTAGCCCTTTATCTGATATGTCATTTGCAAATATTTTCTCCCATTCTGTCGGTTGTCTTTTGGTTTTGTGGACTGTTTCTTTTGCTGTGCAAAAGCTTTTTATCTTGATGAAATCCCAATAGTTCATTTTTGCCCTGGCTTCCCGTGCCTTTGGCGATGTTTCTAGGAAGAAGTTGCTGCGGCTAAGGTCGAAAAGGTTGCTACCTGTGTTCTCCTTTAGGATTTTGATGGACTCCTGTCTCACGTTTAGGTCTTTCAACCATTTGGAGTCTATTTTTGTGTGTGGTGTAAGGAAATGGTCCAGTTTCATTCTTCTGCATGTGGCTGTCCAATTTTCCCAACACCATTTGTTGAAGAGACTGTCTTTTTGCCATTGGACATTCTTTCCTGCTTTGTCAAAGATGAGTTGACCATAGAGTTGAGGGTCCATTTCTGGGCTCTCGATTCTGTTCCATTGATCTATGTGTCTGTTTTTGTGCCAGTACCATACTATCTTAATGATGACAGCTTTGTAATAGAGCTGGAAGTCCGGAATTGTGATGCCGCCAGCTTTGCTTTTCTAGTTACTGTATTTTTCAAATCCTGAATTTCTGTTTGGTTCTTATTTTGTTCATATATTGTTTTGCTGATTTGCTTTAGTTCTTTGTCATTTTCCTTTAGCTCTTTCAGCATGTTTAAGACAATCATTTTAAAGTCTCTGTCTAATAACTGAAACTTGTGTCTCTTTAGGGTCAGTTTCTGGAGATTTGTTTTATTCCTTCAAATGGGCAACATGGCCTTGTGATCTGTTGTTGAAAATTGGATATTTGAAAAATGCAGCCAGTCTCTGTCTTTGCAGCTGGCTCTTTGCAGAGAAAGGCCTTCAGTAATCTAACCATATGAAAACTTAAGGTCTCGGGCATGTGTCTTTCCTAGGCCTATGTATGTGCTTTTTTCTCAATTTTACCAAATACATTGTTACTTTTTCATGTTTTAATTTCCTTAAAAGTCTCATACGTGCTTCTTCTTGGGGCCCTAGATGTTATATTGCCTTCCTCTGTCTGTAGTCCGCCCTGTCCCCCCCTCTTCTCCGAGGTGGCCACGGTCTACAATTTCCACTCATTGTGGCATCTGCCACTGCTTTCAGACACCTCCAACTGATATTCAAACAAGGTCACCATTCCTATCTGAGCTCCTAAGTCAGATGAGGCAGAAACCAGTCCTGACAAGCCAGAACGTTGAAACAAATTCCAGTCTTTTCTTCTGTCCCAAGGGAGGGGCTAGGAATCAGGATGCTTCTCCCAATCATACTTCACAACACCAGAGAGGGGATGGGGCAAAGCTAAACAAAAACAAAATTTCTTGCCATTTTGAATATGAATTTTTATCATTTGGACATTTGTTGGTTGCCATAGATCCTTGACTATTTCTAGAGTTCCTACAAAGCTATTTTAGTCTGTTGATTACTTGATGTTTCTGTGAGGGAACAAGGGTTACCTGGGATCTTCCAGGTCTGTCTCTTGCTTACTTCACCTCTAGAGGTAACTTAATTTTAAAAATAAACTCCCCCAAATATTCAGGAATTAGATTAGTCTCTTGTTCTGTTGTCATAATAATGATAGTAATTTTATTGAGCACCTACTATGTGCCAGGCACTGTCATATACACTTTACCTCTTTAAATAACTAATTTAAACTTTACTACCTTCTAGGTAGTGTTGTACCCATTTCATAGATGAGAAAACTGAGGCACAAAGGAGAACCTACTGTCCATATGGACCTAAGACAGAGACATGGGGGAATGAAATTTTAAGGCTTTAATAGGTGACATGAAAGCTATTCATGGTTTTATGTGACTCAAGAGGAGGTGGTGACAGTAGACCAGAAGTTGGCTGGATCACAACCTATCCCCAACTTTTCTTGGTTCTATAAATGCTTTAAAATGGGATCTCAGTCCTTGAGCTACATTTTCACTGGAATGTGTCTTTGGTAGTAGATTGGCCAAATAAGTGCCCTTTTCCTTTAGGAAGTAACACATGGTGTGTGATCTTGAACAGGAGGGCAAGAGAGGTCCAAACCCAGCCCTGTGGTGGGTGAATGACCAAGGGGATGAACTGAAGTGGAGTTTCAGAGAGTTGACAGACCTATCCCGCCGTGCAGCCAATGTCTTCACCCAGATCTGTGGCCTGCAGCAGGGAGACCGTCTAGCCTTGATTCTGCCTCGAGTGCCTGAGTGGTGGCTGGTGACCATAGGCTGCATCCGAGCAGGTCAGTGACTGAAAGAGACCCCAACAGACTTTAGGTCTGGCCCAGAGCCAATTGGTCCTGAAATATTAATATTCCCCTATCTTTTTTCATATTCTGCACAGTCTTTGTCTTTCTTAGACTCCCTCAAATATTCTTTTACTCCTTCTCACTCACTCTCTCTTTCATACTTACACACCCTCAAACACAGTGTCATAACTCTCTAAATCATCCACACACACACTTTCTCCTGCATAGTCTTATTCTTTTTTTCAAAGATCCACCAGGTAATGAGCACTGGGTGTTATATAAGACTGATGAATCACTGAACTCTACCTCTGAAACTAATAATACACTATATGTTAATTAATTGAATTTAAATTTAAAAAATAAAGAAAAAAAAAGATCCATCCATTGTTAACATTTTGCACTCCTCCCACACTGAGTCATTTAAGTATCAGTTGCAGACATTGTGACATCCATAAAGACCAGATAAACACCCATAAACACTGAAGTATGCATCTGCTATGATCCAAGATATTCTCCTCACCTAACCACAACAGAATTGTCACACAAGACATCTAACACTGATACATCCATTGACAAAATTCTTTAATTTTTTTTGTTTGAATCCAAAATCCAATAGAGGATCATGCATGCATTGCATTAAGTTTCACATTTCCTCAATCTCCTTCAATCTGGACTTTTCTGTATGACCACATTTTGGAAATGTCTAAGCCAGTTGTTTTGCAGAAGATCCCACAAAATTTGTGTTTCTGACTCTTTCCTCGGGATTACATTCAGTTAAACATTTTTAGTAGGAGTACTAAAAGGACAGTTTGCCTATCTCAGTGCTTTACATCGGGGGATACATCAGGTTGGTTTGTCCTATCATCAGTGATATTTACAAACACCTTTGCAAGGTACCTTTCCCTTTAGAGTTAGTAAGTAATACTTATGCGACTGTGTGAGTATCCTGTTCTCTGATTGTCTTTCACCCTATGACTTGAGAATCCATTAATGATTCTTGATTGAATTGAATAATATTATGGTCGTTTTATATGATAATTTTCTACATATTATTCTTTCTACATTTACTAGTTAGCATTCTGTGGCTATTTCCCTTTCCTGTTTAATTGCCTATCTTTTTATATAATATAGAATTGGTGTGGGACTCATGGATTCTCTTTTGATTCGCTTTATAATGCATGTTCATATAATCTCTCACCAATAAAATACTAGATTAATCCATCAAGTTCATGTGGAATGAAGAATTAACAGCAATGGCAGAGAGAGTATAGAGAAGCCATGTCATCTGTAGAGCTAAGAGATGGCCCATGGGAAATACAGACATGAGCTTAGCCCTCTGGTATAGGCAGATTTAAAGAGGGATAGAAGCAAAGGAAGAGAATTTAAAGAATGGGCAGAAGGCAGGAGTCAGGAGAAGCCTGTGTGAAGAACAGCCATATTGAAATAGTGAATAGATTTGCAGGAGAGAAAGGTGGAGGGTGGGGAGTGCCTTCAGTGTGGGGGAGAGTATGGTGTTTTCCTGGAGAGAGGGTACAGGTACTGGTGAAGAGAAGAAAAGCAGAGTAGGAAAAGTTGGTGTTCTATGGAACCTGAACAGGTAATAATATGGAAGTTGGGTAGTAGGAAGACTCAGGACAAGGCACCTGGTGGAGAGATTAGAACCCAACAGGGGCACATGAAGACTTGAACTAATTGTTGGTGATAGAAGACAGAAGGGAAAGCAGGGAAGTTCAAAGGATAATGTAGTTAAATTTAGATATGCAGAGTGAGGGAGAGGAGATTCAAGATGACACAAGGGACTGACAGAGGAGGAAATGAGACAAGAAAAATGGAGGTAGGGATGCAGCTAATCCTGATGTCAGGGACACTGTCCTACTTACATGCTTAGTCCCAGATCCTGTGTAAAGTAGGATCCACCAGTCTACTGGCCAGATCCATCTAGAGTAGTAGAGGTCGGGGCAGGATTTTCAAATTTCAATGTGTGTAGGAATCTCTTGGAGACCTTGTTAAAGTGCAGATTCTGATTTGGTAGGTTTGTGATGGGGCATGCGATTTTGTGTCTTAGGTGGTGCTGATGGTGCTGGTCCATGGACCATACTTTGCACAGCAAGAGGCTAAGTGGATTTCTATGCAAATAAGCCAAGCCTGAAATCCAAAATTTCCTTTTTCATTCCCAGGAATAATCTTCATGCCAGGAACCATCCAGTTGAAGGCCAAGGACATTCTCTACCGATTACAAGTGTCCAAAGCCAAGGGCATCGTGACCACAGATACCCTTGCCTCAGAGGTGGATTCTTTAGCTTCTGAGTGTCCTACTCTGAAAACAAAGCTCCTGGTGTCTGACCAGAGCCATCAAGGGTGGCTGGACTTACGATCATTGATTAAGTGAGTTTCTGTTCTGATGAATGTGCTTTCTAAGGAAGGGCAGGAGAAGGCCATTCACTCCCAAGTGCTGGTAGACAAACAACCAGTGGGAGGAGACTCACCAGATCTGATGGCAGAAACCTTCTCTTCCCAGTTATGCCACTGATTTGCTGTGTGACCCTGGGCTGGTCCCTCCCCCTTTCTTGGATGCAATTGTTTTATCTGTAAAATAAGGGTATTGAACTTCCATGCCTCTGTCACTAAAGTATTATCAACCCTGTGCAAAGGAGATGTATAAAGTCAGAGGGTTGTTGTGTTGTGTCTTCCTTGTAGGTAGGGATTCTGAAATATTATGTTTATATAAAAAATAAATATATGAAGAGATTGAATGAAAGATTAAGGGATGAATTTTTAAGGGAAAGCTTGAGACTGTAAGAAAAATTGGGGCTATGGCTGTCAGGCATCTTGAGGAGCAAACACTTTCCATCTCTTAGAGGTTGCATAACTTTAGGGACACCTTGCAGGAAAGGTTAGGGAAGTGTTGGAGGCAAGTAAGACCACTTCTACCTCCAAAACTCTGATTCTGTAGATCTTCAGGCATTTTTCATATCACCCACAAACCATGCTGGGTTTGTTTTCTTGAAATAACCCCTCAGTTTTTAAAGTCCTTTAGTTCAGCCTCAAAAGGCAAATATCACACTGAAGTCACACCTTACACTGGATTTTAAAGTCAGACAATTAAAAGAAAATGGTGTAAATAAAGAATATTCTCTAAAACTCCCTTAAATTGCCACAATCATATCACAGCAAGAGTCAGTGTATCCTGCAGCCTTGGGATTATTTGCAGTTTCTCCAATCAAACACCATAGGGAACTTGCATTTATAAGCCCAAGAGACTCCCAGTCTAGGAGAAGTCCCCAAGAATCAAGGTACACTGGGGTACCCTACAGATTCTACCTTCCATCTGAAGCTTACACCAGGGCAAATGTGCATCCTCATTTTCTCTTCCCCACCCCTCATTGCCAAGATTATGGGTTGAAATTCCTATTAAGTTGGTTCATGTAAAAAACAAGCTTAGCAGTGTGATTAAGAACATAGTCTTTGGATCAAACTGAGTGAATTTGAATCCTGGCTGGACCACTTGCTGGCTACATGTCTTCAGGTAAGTTATGAAAACCTTTCTGAGCCTCAGTTTTCTCATCCACAGAGTGGGAACAGTAAGAGCAGTACTTGCCTTTTAGGGTTTGTCTGAAGATTGAATGAGTTCTTATTTGTGAGTCACTTAGAGCACTGCCTGGAAGTGCTATTTCAATGTTTGTTATGTGCAAAACAATCCACTGTATTTACCCCCTTTTTAAATGAAGAAATGTCAGCCTACTTATCTAACTCATTCTCAAACTCCATTTGATTCCTAACACTGGGAGAACTGGTTTCCCCTCCAGTGCTAGAAACCTCCATTTTTCTGACGCCAAGCTTCATATTGTTCCTTTTGCTTCTGTGGGGATGGAAAAGCAGGAAATATGACTTCTCCCCTTTTGTACTGAATCCCTTTGCAGATCAGCCTCCCCAGATCATACCTGTATTAAGTCAAAGACTCTGGACCCAATGGCCATCTTCTTTACAAGTGGGACCACAGGCTTCCCCAAGATGGCAAAACACAGTCATGGATTTGCCTTGCGATCCTCTTTCCCTTCAAGGTAGGAAGGAAGGCATTGAGTTATGGGCTGGGCCACACATCTGGGGTGGTGTGTGCATGTGTGTGAGTGAATGTGTCGGTTGGGAAAAGAGCTCTAAGCAAAATTGACTCCATCCTGCTTCTCCCTTCTGTGCTCTTTGGTTCAGACTGATGAAAATCTGAGAGGTAAATGCTAGGAATCCTAACCATTTGCTGACAGAGGCCTCTGATGACAAAGGAGGTATATTTAGGTCTTGCCTGAGCACCTTGACAGGAGGTGTCCCTGTCAGTTGTCTCAGGGTTTGGTGGGGAAGGACAGAATGTGCTAACAATGTAACTTGAAACAACAGGTCCTTTCCTCTCCCCAGTTATGGACAAATGAAATTTGGAGTTACCCAATTATGAGCTGTTAGGGAAAATAATACCTGGAACCAAGGCACACCATGCCACTGTCCCTAATCTAGAACAAACAATCATGGAGGCTGAAGCTGTAGCCTTGGGTTAATCATTTAATCAATTTTAAACTAAGCCTCTTCTCCCCTCTGCCCCTCCCCCAGAATAATATTCAGGCCAAAACAAGTTCTATGTATTTCTTAACTTATTAACCAGACCAGAGGGCACCAGGAGGTTTCTGGTGGATCTCAGCTATCTGTGCTGATGCATAGTTATACAGTGATAACAACTGAATAGCAAAACCCTGGCAGAATGGTTGTGGGAATAAGGGGAGGGCTTTCTGTGCAGTCTGAATAATAAGAGCAAAGGCACAAAGATATAAAAAGTAGCATTTATAGAACTACTGAGATTTGAGGGTAGCTGGTGCTCAGAGTGTGGGGTAAGGGATAGATGGGAGGAGTTGGGAAAGTAAGCAGGGCCCCAGATCATGTAGGATCTTGTGGGCTTTAGTGTAGCATTTAGAGGGTTGTTTGTTTTGAGAGAAGGGGGGGAGGTATTAGAGCAATGTGACATATTTTAGCAAGGGAAAGACCTGATCAGATTTGTGTTTTGAAAAGATCACTGTGGCAGTGCCTGGGTGGCTCAGTCAGTGAAGCATCTGGCTCTTGATTTCCGCTCAGGTCATGATCCAGGGTCCTGAGATCGAGCCCCACATTGGGCTCTGTGCTGAACGTAGAGCCTGCCTGAGATTCTCTCTCTCTCTCCCCTCCCCACATACTTCCCAGTTGTGCACATGCATGCTCTCTCTCTCAAGAGAAAAGAAAGAAAGAAAGAAAGAAAGAAAGAAAGAAAGAAAGAAAGAAA
>NW_027397075.1:46880-67033 GCF_003265705.2 Callorhinus ursinus | reverse complement strand
AAAGAAAGAAAGAAAGAAAGAAAGAAAGAAAGAAAGAAAGAAAGAAAAAGGAAAAAAAGATAAAGATAAAAAATAAAGATAAAAAAGATATTGTAGCTGCAATATGGAGAATGGGTTGGGAAAAATCAGAATGGAGTTAGACCAGTTGGAAGGTCTTAGAATAATCCAAGATGGTGGTGGCTTGGCGAAGGTGTCAGAGACATGAAGGAAGTTAACATATTTGAGATTTTAGGAGGTAAAATGGACGAGATCTACTGGCTGGATGTGGGAGATAAGAGAGGGTCCAGTCAAGGTTGACTCTCAGATTTTTGGGCTTGGGCAGTTTCATGGGCAGTAATGACATTCACTAAAATACAGAGAACATTGGAGGAGAAAGAATTAATCCAATGGAGTCAGGAGAGATTAGGATCTGGTGAGTTTGAGGTCCCTGAGAGACACCCCAGAAGAGATGTTCAGTGGGTAGTGGGTCTAAAGCTGAGAAGACAGATCCTCCTAGCTGGTAACGTCTTACGGGTAAGCCACAATCCTAAGAGAGCTGGGATAAGGGAGGGTGGATTGCCCTTTCCTATTAATAGTGAAGTTCCTCAAAGCCATCACCTGCTAATGGGAAGGTTGTGTTTTCTCAAGGAGTTATGCACACAGAGGTCACTCAGAAGCAGTAAGGTAGGGTAGAGAAATGAGAAACCTTCTCCACTCCACCTTCCAATTATTGCCTATTGTCTAATTGTTTCCAGTCCTTTGCCAAGATGGGATATTAAAAATTAAGTCTCTCTCTCACTCTCTCTCCCTCTTCCTGTCTCCCTCTCTCTCTCCCTTTCTCTTTCTTCATCACAAATGACAGAAAGCCCAATCTAAACCTCTTTAAGCCAAAAAATGAGTACAGGAATTTATTGGATCATGAGGCAGGGCACTCCAGGGTTTGTCTTCAGACATAGCTAGGGAGTCTCTGGGTTAGGTTTTCATCTCTCCATCTGTCAGCACTGTTTCTGCTGTGTTTTGATGCTCTTCTTGGAAAGGCTTATTATCTCTTGTTATCCCCAAATGGCCAACATTATCTAGGACTATATCAGTAACAGAGTCAAATCCAAGAAAAGAGCTACAGATTTTGTCCCCATATTCCCAGCCTTAAGGATGATTATAACTAAACCAGTTGAAGGCACACATGCCAGAAAATAGGACTTGGCATACTCTAGGGACCTGGTTTGGGAGTGTGTCTGGAGCCGCACTCAAACCACATGCACTGAGAATGAGGGGTGGGTCAACACCTGAAAACCAAAGTCCCCAGCCCTTGATCACATTCTCTCATGATCAATCACATAGCTGAGGCCACTGTATTTTGGAGTTAGCAGGAAATTGCTGCAACTGAAGACATCTGATATCTTCTGGTGCCTTTCGGACACAGGCTGGATTCTGGCTGTCCTTGGGTGCCTGTTGGAACCATGGACAGCAGGGGCTACACTCTTTATCCATCATCTGCCCCAGTTTGACCCCAAGGTTGTAGAGCAGGTAAGAAGATTAACCTTCTGGTATCGACAAACTCTTAGAAGAAACTCATGTTTCAAACTCAAAAGCTGGATCCCGCTGAAAAATATTTTATTTAGCAGAGGGTCCCATAAGCATAATATAACCCTGGTTCTGGGTTTCTCAAAGTGTGGATCACTGAGTCCCTCACTGTATCTAAATCACATTGGATGAAACCTTGAAGAAAATGCAGATTCCAAGCCCTTCCCCCAGGCCTATGGATCAGATTTTGTGGACTTGGGACCCTGAAAACACATTTTAAGAAATTAAAGCAACCAGAGTAAGCTCAGGTATCCTGGATCCTGGATCTGCTAGAGCCAGGTAGCTGGTGTGTGTGTGTGTGTTTGTGTGTGTGTCTGTGTGAATGTGTGTGTGTGTGTTGTTGTTGCTCAGTTTATTGAAGTGTTTAAAAACAGTGTCCTTGGAAAATGACAAATCTAGCTTCTTATCCCACGTTCAACATTTATTTGTGGTTTACTTGCTACTCCAAGCCTCAGTTTTTTATTGGTAAAATGGGAGTTTTAATAATTACTACATCACAAAATTGTTGGAATATAAATTAGATGGTACAGGTGAAGTGTGTGAAGTGCTTAGTCCTGAGCTGGCACACAGGCCCCTCCACCTCTCAAAGCCCAGTCCCCTCCCCACAACCACTGTGGAGCCTGCTCTTTTCTCTGTCCTTCTCTTAGGAGCCCTTCTCATTAATCTCCCATCCATTAAATCTTTTCTCCTGTATTTTTAATCTCTCACTTTGCCCCTCTTCATTAATCTTTCATTTATTAAATCTTTTCTCCCACAGTTTCAACCTCTTGCTCTTCATTAACTCTGTACCCTTAGTCCATAAACATATTCATGGTTCCCCATCCTAAAAAATACCTTCCCTTCACCCTGCTCCACACTGGACCAACCCTGTCTTTCCTCCCTTAGTACCAAACTACTCTATAGAACTTTCTCCACTTGCTGCAGCCACATCCTCTTCACCCAGCTTACTCCTGAATACTGCAGTCCTCCAAGGGTCTGCCCTCACCCTTCCTCTTCCTTCTAAACAATCTCCTCTACTTCCATTTCACCAGCATGCACATCCATTCAGGGGGTTCTTGAAACCATGCCTTAGGTCTAGTCTTCTCCCTCCATGCAAATTCCCCCTTGTTTATCTTCCCCAAGTCCACCTGATGATCCCTCCAGCACATCAGACTGCATTTTCCATTTCTCATTCCCCGCCACATGTCAATATTTGCCTCTCTATCATTGTTTACTGCACACCTCCTGCCAGTCCTTGAGGCTTAAAGCTGCACACACACACACACACAAAACCCACCGAATCCACCTTCCCTCCCGCCACCTCCACCACATGAGTGTCCCAAAGTCTCAGTGTGCTTTAAGCTTGAATTATTTCAGAGTATTCTACAAATTTACATACACACACACACACCAGCATTTGAAAATTTAATTATTTTGATTTATTTTTCATTTGTTACTTTTGTGATTTTAATGATAACATTTTTAGCTTCAGTTCTTCTTATTGAAGATGAGAGATACTGATTGAAAGAAGGAATGTTAAGTTAAAAATGTACTATCCATTTTTTAAAATTTTTAAAGATTTTATTTATTTATTTGACAGAGAGAGAGACAGCAAGAGAGGGAACACAAGCAGGGGGAGTGTGAGAGGGAGAAGCAGGCCTCCTGCTGAGTAGGGAGCCGGATATGGGACTTGATCCCAGGATTCCAGGATCATGACATGAGCCGAAAGCAGACACTTAATGACTGAGCAAACCAGGTGCCCCCTGAAAATGTACTATCCATTTAATTCAACACAAAAACCCCCCAAATAATCCAACTGAAAATGAGCAGAAGACATGAGCAGACATTTCTCTAAAGAAGATGCCTAGATGGCCCAGAGACACATGAAAAGATGCTCTACATCATTTGTCATCAGGGAAATGCACATCAAAACCACAATGAGATATCATCTCACACCTGTCAGAATGGCTAAACTCAACAACACAAGAAACAACAGGTGTTGGCAAGGATGTAGATAAAAAGGAACCTTCATGCACTGTCTGGTGGGAATCCAAGCTGGTGCAGGCACTATGGAAAACAGTATGGAGGTTCCGCAAAAACTTAAAAATAGATTTACCATATGTTTCAGTAATTGCACTACTGGGTATTTACCCAAATAATATGAAAACACTATTTCAAAAGGATATATGCACTCCTATATTTATTGCAGCATTATTTACAATAGCCAATTATTAAAGCAGTCCAGGTATCCATTCATAGATGAATGGATAAAGAAGATGTGAGATAGATAGATAGATAGATATGATGGAATATTACTCAGCCATAAAAAAGAATGAACTCTTGCCATTTGCAACAACTTGGATGGATCTAGAAGGTATAATGCTAAGCGAAATAAATCAGAGAAAGACAAATACCATATGATTTCACTCACGTGGAATCTAAGAAACAAAACAAACAAATACAGAAAAAAAAGAGACAAATAAAAAAATAGACTCATAACTATACAGAACAAACTGATGGTTACCAGAGGGGAGGTGAGTGGGAGGATGGGTGAAATTGGTGAAGAAGATTAAGAGTCCACTTACCTTGATGAGCACTGAGTCATATATAGAATTGTTGAATCACTATATTATACAACTGAAACTATATAACACGGTATGTTAATTATACTGGAAAAAGGATGGAAGGAAGGAGGGAAGGAAGGAAGGAAGGGATGAAGGAAGGAAGGAAGGAAGGAAGGAGGGAAGGGAGGGAGGGAGAGTTGATTGGACTCAGAGAAGGACCGAAAGTGGAGGCAGATTTCCCCCATGTACTCATTACACCTCCCTGTGGTTCTGCGTGGAAGATACAGATATTCTCATTTTACGGATGAGAAAGCAGAGTTGCACAGGAATTAATAACAGGATTGAAGTCGAGCAGGCTGACCCCAAACCCACATTCTCTCCTCTTTAGTGTTCCTTGTTCTCCCAGTGTATCTCCACCCTGATCTGAAACTGAAAGACTCCCACCTCTAGTAAAACAACAGTGAATACCAGATATTTTAGACTCTATATAATCTGGCTCCAACTAACCCCAATCTTCCTAAATTTACTTCTTGTTCCTCTCCTATCTAAATAAACTGTATTATTTGACTTTGCTTAAAGTTTCTTCAACTCTGGAAACTTTACTCCTGTTACTTCTTCTATCTGCAAGAACCACTGCCCCCTTCCTCTGCCTGTAGACACTATTCCATTTGTTAAATACCCCAACAAAATGCCCCCTGTTCCTTGAGGTCCCTGGATCACCCATTCAAAAGGAGTATTTCCCTCTGCTATGTTCTCCTTCTTCCAATCTCTCTTATGACATCTACCAATTTCCTTCTTACCATATGAGTCCTGTTTTATCTTCTCTATTACTACCTATTCTCAGTTGGGATGTTATCTTACTCTTGCTTTCTCCCAATAGTGCCTGATGCATGCCATGTACAAAATTCATGCTCAATTTAGGTATATTGAAAGAACTAAATAAATAATGGGCTCTCCTTAGAGAGGAGATCAGAATTAAAATACTAATAATTAACTGATATTTTAAATCTTTATTATAAAAATAAAATTCCTTCTTTTCTCATTTTCTAGATGTTGTTCAAATACCCCATCACCCAGTGCCTTGCGGTACCATTCGTATATCGAATGATTCTACAGCACAGTTCTACCAGGTATAGTAGAAGTGGTGGTAGCTGGTCATAACAATCTTTGGGTAGGAATTTAAGGAATCCAATGTGCCATGGTCTATTTTTAACTGTGGTTCTTTGAGGGGTGTGTGCGTGGGGGATAAGTGTTGGTGGTGATAATTAGTTCATCCAAGATCCAAATGAAACACTCAGTAAGCCTTGCATCATTGTGGGTTTATTCTTTTTTAAACTTTTTCTTATGAAAGGACAAACATACAGAAAAATACATAAGACATAAATGTATAGATTAATGAATTGTTGAAAAACACCTGTGTCACCACTCACTGAGTCAGAAAAATAGAATATTGCCCACACCCCAGAGATCTCTTCGTGGCTCTCTTTCTCCCCTAAAGGAATTTACTACCTTGACTTTTATGGTGTTCATTTCCTTGTTTTCCCTTATAGTTTACCTCCTAAGGAAATACCCCTAAACAAATTATCATATTTTACTTGCCTTTGATCTTTACGTGTGTAATCATGTATTACTCTGTAATATTTGGCTACTTTTTTCAGCATTATGTTTTTAAGATGTGTCTATGTTGCTGCAGGTTGCTGTAGTTAATTTTCATTGCTGTATAATATCCCATTGTATAAAAATATCATGTGTTTTTTATCTGTTCTACCATTAATGGACACTGGGTAGTTTTCATTTTGGGGCTATTAGTGATTAATGCTGCATTGAATTCTTGTACATGTATGCTGGTGCATATAAGCATGCATTTCTGTAGCATTTTTCTGGAAGATGAATTGCTAGTTCACACTGACACGACATTTTACCATGTGATTTTCTTTTTTTTTTATTTTTTAATTGTTATGTTAATCACCATACATTACATCATTAGTTTTTGATGTAGTGTTCCATGATTCATTGTTTGTGCATAACACCCAGTGCTCCACGCAGAACGTGCCCTCTTTAATACCCATCACCAGGCTAACCCATCCCCCCACCCCTCTCCCCTCTAGAAACCTCAGTTTGTTTTTCAGAGTCCATCGTCTCTCATGGTTCGTCTCCCCCTCTGACTTACTCCCCTTCATTCTTCCCCTCCTGCTATCTTCTTCTTCTTCTTCTTTTTTTTTTCTTAACATATATTGCATTATTTGTTTCAGAAGTACAGATCTGTGATTCAACAGTCTTGCAGAATTCACAGCGCTTACCATAGCACATACCCTCCCCAATGTCTATCACCCAGCCACCCCATCCCTCCCACCCCCACCACTCCAGCAACCCTCCGTTTGTTTCCTGAGGTTAAAAATTCCTCATATCAGCGAGGTCATATGATACATGTCTTTCTCTGATTGACTTATTTCACTCAGCATAACACCCTCCAGTTCCATCCATGTCGTTGCAAATGGCAAGATCTCATTCCTTTTTATGGCTGTATAATATTCCATTGTGTATATATACCACCTCTTCTTTATCCATTCATCTGTCGATGGACATCTTGGCCCTTTCCACAGTTTGGCTGTTGTGGGCATTGCTGCTATAAACATTGGGGTGCACGTACCCCTTCAGATCCCTACATTTGTATCTTTGGGGTAAATACCCAGTGCAATTGCTGGATCGTATGGTAACCATGGGATTTTCCATATTGAAATGCTCCCATTAGCAAGAGAGGAGAATTCCCATTGTTCCATAACATTGGCAATATTTGTTTTTGTCAGAATTTTTAATGTTTGTCAATCTGATGGATACATAGTGTTATCTTACTGTAGAGTTTTATTTTTGCATTTCCCCATGTTTGCAGATTAATTTCAGCTAAACTGAAATCTGCTCTTTGAAACTTATGGGCATTTATGTATCTTTTAAAGAGTCTGAGATTAAAATGGCTACTTCAAAAATCAGAGTAACATGTCTTAAATATAGAATTAAAATATTAAGGTGTTCTATGGCTACCCTTATGAAGCTAACTCTGAAACATAGTTTTGATTTTATTCATGAAGCCTCAAGCTGTTTGGATCCTGTTTCCATCTGTATTTCAAAGCTCATATTAAGCTACTTTTTGAACATCCCTCAGTCGATGATCTTTGTCCAAACCCACTAAATATACAACCAAACCATAGTAATGACTGCATCAGAGAATCTGCCCATTTTACCTAATTTGGATAAAGCTGCAGAAGAATGAAGAAAACACCCTCAGTGAACTCAGCCCTCCTGTCCCTGACTCTGACTCTGATGTACCAGGACAGGGTGGTGAGGATGAAAAGGTGAACAAGATGTCTGCTACTCCTCTCATCCCCAAGATCTGACCGGGCTCAGCCCCAGGCCACCTGGTACTCAGACCTCAATCACTTTTCCCCACGTCCTTCAGGGAATCCATCATTATTTTGTGGTTGTTTTTTTATTAGCAGAAAATTTTATGGGGAAAAATGAAGAAGAGGATTTACATCATGCAATGTACCTACTACAGATGTTCACAGCCAAATTTTTGGCTCTCTGAAATTCTTTCTCTCAGGGCTGCTACCATAACCCTTCTCTCTTTTCCTACATGCATCCCAGTCTTCCTTGATGTCCTGGGCAATTCATTTCTACCTTCTAACTTGCATTCTTTGCTCAGAAATACAAAAGCCCTTCAATTCACATGACCCTAGTCTTCAGAGAACGCAAAGCAGTTCTGTTAGCATCCTAACATGGGATGCTATTGGATCTTGGGATCTTATCCCCCACCACATTACAGTTTATAAAATACCCCTCATAGCCACAGAGAATGTGAAGACAAGGTCTGATAAATACATCTTTGCCATCTTTTAATGTCAACTTCCAAAGTTGATCCAAACCCATTAGCCTCACCACCACCACCCACCCCTTGGCCAGAAGAGTTAACATGAACTGACAGGAAGTGAGTGACTTCCAGTTGGCTTTGACCACCAGCAAATTGCCCAAAAGGCAAGTAAGAACATGAGGAAACAGAAGCATGAATGTTCCAGATGACGAGGCTCTGAGCTCTTAACACTCTGGGCCTGGGGCAGAACATCCAAGGCCTGACTGCAAGTTCTCTTGTCCCTTTGCCTTCCCCTAAGTCTCAGGTTCCCTACCCTGGAGCACTGCAGTGCCGGTGGGGAGGCTCTGCTGCCGGAGGATCAAGAGCAGTGGAGAAGACAGACAGGCCTTCTGCTCTACGAGATCTACGGACAGTCAGAAACAGTAGGTAGAAACAGTAGCTAGATGGTACTTTCTTGGTCAGTCAGGATGTGCTGAGCCACTGAGCCCAGCAGATGAGCTGAACCGTGTATGTGCAGAGGCCTCACTCTGCTCACAGCATTTCCTGAAGCCAATGGGAGGCTTCAGAGTTCTAGGCTAATTTGCCCCAAATCAATTTGCACAAAGGCAATTCACAGCTCATCAGTTTGTCAAGAGGCCAATGTACAGAAAACTATTGGACAAAACTTTGAAAAGGGGTGTAAGGACATGGTGCCACCATCCCTGTGATCATTAGCTCTAGGGAGCCGAGGAGGGGTGGTGGGATGGGAGGTTCTCTCCAGTAACATGGAGCCCACCATCTGCAAGTCCTGCCTACTTCATCCCTTCCTAGGGTGGCAACCACAGGCAGCCAGGAGCTGGCCCCAGAAATTCATTTCTGGGTGTTCATGTGGACAGCACACAGGTTTGATTGTGGGAGGGAGCAGAGACTTTCTGTATATACCAACACACACACACACACACACACACACACACACACAAACACACAATCAGTGACTCCCAACGGCATCACTGAATAGCCAGGTGACAGGGCATTCAGAGTATCAGGCATGTCTTGAACCACAAAAACGTTATTGATGATAGTAGGGGCAGGGGCAGGTATCTTTCTTCCAACACAATTCTCAAGTCATTTCTGTTGCTGGGCAGAGCCACTTTCCTCAGCCTCCTTGTTCTCCCTGTAACTGACAGACAGATGACTACCATCTCAGGAGCTGGAGCAAAATAACTATTTTTAGCCTCAATTCACATACTTGTCTGACTTTTTTGCAAAAACATATGCTTTTAAATCATCAGTTAATTGGTCTTCTTCCAGGCCTAAGAAATATTAAGACTCTAGGTTTGTCTTCATAGTTTATATTTGGACAAGGAGGAAGGTGGGATGAGAACTACACTATACCCATGATCCAGGTTCCTTTGTATCAACTATTTGCAACAACAGAATACTGCCTTATGCTCAGGTAGTGCTGTATTTCACAAAGTATTTTCATAGCCACTGACTCATCTATGGAACATTTTCCACATGCTTGTACTGTGAGCAGCAACATAGCAAAGGCTAAAGAGCTTTCCCTCTCAGGAACTCAGACCCTGGTTCAAATCTCAGCTTGCCAGTTACAGGCTTCAAGACCATTGGCATAGCATTGAACCTTCCAGAGTCTCTGCTTCTCTGTTTCCAGAATGGAAATATAACCCAATCTCAGTGGGTTGTGATAAGGGAAATGAAAGGAAGTATATAAAGCTCTGGCTACAATGTCCAACCCCTTGTACATGCTCACCTTACCATTACTCTTGTTTTTAAGTAAGTGTTGCCCTAGATGCTAGGATAGTAGAGATGAATGGGGCAATCCCTATTCTCAGGATGCTTGTTATCCAGTGAGGGCAACAGACAAGCAAAAATAAGTATAATTGGGAGCTCCTGGTTGGCTCAGTGGGTTGAGCTTCCGACTCTTGGTTTCAGCTTAGGTGGTGATCTCATGGGGCGTGGGATTGAGCCCCCGCATAGGGCTCCATGTTCAGCAGGGAGTCTGCTTAAGACTCTCTCTCCCTCTGCCCCCCAAACCCCATTCAAGCACTCTTGCGCTCTTTCTCTCTCTCTAAAATAAATGGATAAATATTTTTAAAAAAAGAAGTATAATGCTCTGTTGGCTACAATGGAAGTGTGGGAAAAAAAAAAAATAGAAGGAGAATCTCCCAACTGACTTTTCTTGGGACCAGAATAATAGCTAGTTGTAACTGTTTATGGAACTAACTTGGTGTGTCAGGCACTGTGTGAAGAGTTTTCCACACACTCACAGGTACTATGAGAGCTAAGTGTTATAATTACCTCCCTTTACAGAGAAGAAGATGAAAGGGGATTAATTGGCACATAACTGGAGTCAAGATTCAAATCCTTGGGTGGCTCAGTCGGTTAAGCATTTGCCTTTGGCTTGGGTAGTGGTCCCGGGGTCCTGGGATCGAGCCCCGCGTTGGGCTCCCTGCTCAGCTGGGGAGTCTGCTTCTCCTGCTCCCTCTGCCCCTCCTCCTCCACCCCTGCTCTGTCTCTCATTTTTCTCTCTCTCAAATAAACACACAAAATCTTAAAAAGAAAAAAAAAAGATTCAAATCCTGGTCTGGCTTAGCTTTAGAAAGCTATTTTAGAGTACCATAAAGGAGGAATAAAGTTCATCAGGAAGATAAATGGGGGTGGGGCAGTTGCCTAGCAGAGGGGACAACACAATCTGAATATTCTCAGCACAGCTCTGAGTCATTGAGACAGGGTTCCTATCACTGTTTAACAGCCTGAGTCAATGTTAAATGATATTATGGCCTTCCTCTAGCAAACAGACACATGTCTGACATACAGTGCGTACTCCACACCTCACATTACATTCCCACAGCCCCGGGCTCACCTCTTTGCTTCTTTTTTGGCCCCTCCCGATGGACCCGGTAGCCCCAGGAGCTAGAGTTCTTTGCATAGCATCCAATGACATGGATGAGTGAGGGTGCTGTGTGTGGTTCTTAATGCTTTGTAATCAGCCTGGACTCTTTGACCAACCCTATTTTCTTTCTTTTATGAATAGGGAGTAAGTTGTGGCACTCTCCGTGGAATGAAGATCAAGCCGGGTTCCATGGGGAAAGGCATTCCCCCCTTCGATGTCCAGGTGTGGTCCTAAAGGCATTTGCTGGGTGCAGTTAGGGCTCAGCTGGGATTGGACGATTGTGGGACACCAGGTGACAGAACCAGTTGTGCCCACTGCACCCTACCCCCACCCCAGTTGTCCTTCTCTCTCTCCTCCGTTTTCCCTCCGATTTCCTGGGGAGGCTTCGGTTGAGAACTGCAGTATCCTGGGCATGAATGCTGCTCAGCCTGGCAGCCGGAAGCCTCACACACAACAGATGGGACCAGAGCACGTGGAGGGAGCCCTGGCAGCTCTCTCCATCAGCTGGTCCTTCGAGTTTTCCCTGATCTGTGTTTAAGACATGTTTGCTACGTCTGCATATCCATGAGACCAATAGACCCATAACTTGGGTTTCACCATTTCCTGACTTCAAAGTCTTCTGACAGCTGTAATCTATTTTCTGACAGGGTTCCTCCCCCCATTTATTCTCACCAGTGTCACACGAATAGTCAGGTACTGTGTGGATGGGGCAGGCGTGTTGGGGTGGCCCTGCAGGGTGGGATTCACAGGACTGTTGCTCCAGATCATTGACGACAAAGGCAACAGCCTGCCGTTCAACACTGAAGGCAACATTGGCATCAGGATGAAGCCCACCAAGCCCATTGGCCTCTTCATGGGCTATGAAGTAAGTGGTGATCCTCACCTGCCCACTTCCAGACCCTCAGAATCCCTTCAGGGAGCTGTGTGGGTGCTAAGGGGGTGGATTCAACTCTGCACAATGAACCTTCTTCACACCTCCCTTCAGTCACTCCAACTCAATGAAGCCTCTTCTAATTAATCTCTAAGCTCCTAGTGTGTTCTCACATCCTTTCCTGTCCGAAACCATCTGACACTTAAGTGCTGACAGGGTAGAAAGAAGCACCCCAGACTTGGGTTCCAGTGATCTCTTTTTTGTTTTTTTTAAAGATTTTATTTATTTATTTGACAGAGACACAGTGAGAGAGGGAACACAAGCAGGGGGAGTGGGAGAGGGAGAAGCAGGCCTCCTACTGAGCAGGGAGCCGGATGTGGGACTCAATCCCCAGACCCTGGGATCATGACCCGAGCCAAAGGCAGACGCCTAACAGCTGAGCCACCCAGGCACCCCTCCAATGATCTCTTGAGGTTGAGTATGCAAGAAGCTTTGACTGAGTTCAAATCTTACAGTCCCACTTACCAACAGGCTGTGCACAAATCTGTTAATCTTCCTGAGCCTCCAGAGAGGACAGTGGTGCCCCCACTTCACAGAGGAAGAAACTGCAGATTGGAAGCTTTGTATGTTTTCCCCATATCAAATAAATGGCAGGTCTAGGATTCAAACCCACATCTTTTTGGTTCCCAAACCCTACATAAGAAATCCAGGAATTACATAAAACTGTGACAGGCTCTAAGGAAACCGGAAACTCTTGACCAGGCAAATTCTCAGCTTCCAAGATTGGTCAGGGGAGAGTGGACAGACCTTGAAGCTGATCTCAGACCCGTCTCCTTTCTCCACAGGAACAACCAATGGTGTCACTGTTGGCCTCACTCTGTGGCCTTGGGGGTGGGTGGTGCTGCTCCTTTTGTGATGTTATTGACCAAAAGCAAATATGCAGGCCCTAGCCTTAATTCACAGTAGCACAATTTTAGGCTCGGATAAAAGAGAAAATAGAGTAACAGATACATAGATCAGTGGTTCTCAATCCTGCCTGTATGTTAGAATCAGTTGAGGAGATTTAAAAAAATAACTCTTGGATCCAACCATAGAGATTATGGTTAAATTAAACTGGGATGGTCCAGAGCAACATCATTTTTTTTTTAAATTGGAAATAACATATTTTATTTTACAAAGATGTCCTCTGCTGTGCCCACACCTATGTAGATATATACCTCACATGCCCTCTTGACTATATGTTGTCACTCCTCCACTGAGATTTATTTGCTTTTTTCCTTTCTTTTCTTTTACTGAGGTAAAATATATAAAATTTACCCTTTTCACCATTTTTAAGCATACAATTCAGCAGCACTGAGTAAATCACAACATTGTACAATGACCACCATGCATCTGCAGAATTTTTTTCCATCCCAAATGGAGACTCTGTTCCCATTAAACAATAATTCCCCCCCTCTTCCTCATATCCCCAGCATTTGGTCACCTTTAATATACTTTTTGGGTTTAAGAATTTGCCTATTTTAGGTACCTCTATTAAGTGGAATTGTACAATATTTGCCCTTTTGTGTCTGGCTTATCTCCCCTAGCACATGTTTTCAAGGTTCATCCGTGTTGTAGCATGTGACCAAATGTCATTTTTTTTCAGGCTGAATGGTATTGTATGGGTGTACCATATTTTGTATATCCATCAATTTCTTAATAGACATTTAGATTATTTCCATCTTTTGTCTACTGTGAATAATGCTGCAATGAACACTGGTGTGCAAGTATCTGTTTGAGTTCCTGCTTTCACTTCTTTTGGATATATACCTGAAAGTGGAATTGCTGCATCCTATGGTAATTCTATATTTAACTATTTTTTTTAAAGATTTTATTTATTTATTTGACAGAGAGAGACAGTGAGACAGTGAAAGAGGGAACATAAGCAGGGGGGAGTGGGAGAGGGAGAAGCAGGCTCCCTGCTGAGCAGAGAGCCCGATGTGGGGCTTGATGCCAGGACCCTGGGATCATGACCTGAGCCGAAGGCAGATGCCCAATGACTGAGCCACCCTGGCACCCCTATATTTAACTTTTTGAGGAACTGCCAAAATGTTTTCCACAGTGGCTGCACCATTTTATATTTCTATCAGCAATGCACAAGTGTTCCGGTTTCTCCATATCCTTGCTAATCCTTGTTATTTTCAGGTTTGTTTGTTTGTTTTGTGTGTATAATAGTCATTCTACCGCGTGTGAAGTGGTATGTCATTGTGGTTTTGATTTCCAACTCCCTAGTGACTGGTGATGTTGAGCATCTTTTCATGTGCTTATTGACCATTTGTGCACCTTCTCTGGAGAATTGTCTGTTCAAGTCCTTTGCCTATTTTTAAAATTGGGTTGTTTTGTTTTGATTTGTAAGAGCTCTTTATATATTCTGGATATGAACCCCTTATAAGATATATGCTTTGCAAATATTTTCTTCCATTTAGTGCATTGTCTTTTCACTCTTTTGACAGTGTCCTTTCAAGTAAAATTTTTTAAAAATTTGATGAACATTTTATCTATTTTTTTCTTTTGTTTCCTGTGCTTTTGGTGTCATAGTCAATTAATAATTGTCAAATCCAAAATCATGAAGACTTCCCCCATGTTTTCTTCTAAGGGTTTCAGAATTTTAGCTCTTATGTTTAGGTTTTTAATCCATTTTGAGTTAATTTGTGTATATGGTGTATAAGGTAACTGCATTCATTTGCATCTGAACATCCAGGTTTCTCAGTGCCATTTGTTGAAAAGATTGACTTTTCCTACTGAATGGCCTTGGCATTCTTGCCTAAAATGCATTGAAAATATATGTGAGGATTTCTTTCTGGGTTCTCTATTTTATTCCAATCATCTATGTGTCTTTTTTTTTTATGCCAGTATCACAGTGTTTTGATTACTATAGTTTTGCAGTAAGTTTAAAAATCAGGAGTGTAAGCTCTTGTCCCTGGAAAGAAGAACTTTCTTCTCCCT
This sequence comes from Callorhinus ursinus, assembly GCF_003265705.2. Classification (NCBI taxonomy): domain Eukaryota; kingdom Metazoa; phylum Chordata; class Mammalia; order Carnivora; family Otariidae; genus Callorhinus; species Callorhinus ursinus. Next base: position 52,313 of record NW_027397075.1, on the reverse strand, counting down.
TTAAAAGATTGTCTTGGCTATTTGGGATCCATCAAGATTTCATATGAATTTTAGGATAAGTATTTCTATACCACTGAGATTTTTTTTTTAAGATTTTATTTATTTATTTGAGAGAGAGAATGAGAGAGAGAGAGCACATGAGAGGGGGTAGGGTCAGAGGGAGAAGAAGACTCCCCTCTGAGCAGGGAGCCTGATGCGGGACTTGATCCCGGGACTCCAGGATCATGACCTGAGCCGAAGGCAGTCGCTCAACCAACTGAGCCACCCAGGTGCCCCCACTGAGATTTTGATAGGGAGTGCATTGAACCTGAAGATGGCTTTGGGTAGTATTATCATCTTAATATTAAGTCTCCAATTAATACAGTATGTCTTTCCATTTATTGATACCTTCTTTCATTTCTTTTGGCAACAATTTTTATTTTTCAGTGTACAAGTCTTTCACTTTCTTGACTAAATGTATTTTTTGTATTATTTCATTTTGTTGCTATTCTAAATAGAAAATGATTTTTGAATTTCTTTTGTCCATATATAATTTTTTCTGTTTTTTAGTTCTTTGTTCATTTTTTCTCTTAGTTTTTGATCACATTTAACATGTTGACTTATTGTTATTATTTCTTCCAAGTTTTTATTTAGATTCCACTTAGTCAACATACAGTTCAATATTAGTTTCATGTATAGAATTTAGTGATTCATCACTTACATACATCAGCCAGTGCTCATCATAATGAGTGCATCCTTAATCCCCATCACCTATTTCACCCATCCCCCTGCCCCTCCCCGCTGGTTACCATAACTTTGTTCTCTACAGTTAAGAGTCAGTTTCTTAGCTTTCCCCTCTTTTTTCCCCAATGTTCATTTGTTTTGTTTCTTAAATTCCACATATGAGTGAACTCTTGAAATCAGATTCTCCCACTTCCCTGGGGGTTGAGGTTGCTGGGGTTTCATTGTTTTGTTTTTGATTTTGGACTGTTGAAGGCTATAGTAGTCCTTTGTTGTGGTACTTTTGCAAATTCTTTAAAGAGTATAGTTTGTCATGTGTGATTACTGAGGTTTCTGATCCTTTCGCTCATGTTCAGTTAATGTTTTGACAGAGATTTCCTTGAGTGGCAGGAGCTCAGAAGAACAAAGAAAAACATCACCAACCAAAAAGGAGAGAGAACAGCCACTGTGCAGATTGGCTCTGTGCTAGGATACTCCTTTACCACTTAGCTGGACTTGCTCTGAGCCTAGGGATCAGCCTGAGATGAAAGCTTAAGGTCTTCTCAGGACTTTGCTGAACATGCATCTTGCCCAGGCATGTTCCTGGCTGTCTTAATTCCCCCATGCACATAGCTGTCTTGAACATCTTAACTTAAAAAAAAAAAAACTAAAAAACAAAACTCACTCCAGCATCTCCCCCAGACCTTGATGGTCTATTGTATATCTCTACCTATAATTTCTTACCTCAGGCAACTTCACTTTTGTAGTTTGCCTGGTAGCTTCTATGAGCAGTGCCTGCTGCTTTTTTCTGAGTTATATAAAGTGAGTACCTTGCACCTGTCCTTCAGGCAGCTACCCAGATAGGTCAGAACAGATGCACACAATAATCATTATTTTATTTTAAAACATCTGTTTTTTGGGGCACCTGAGTGGCTCAGTCATTAAACATCTGCCTTTGGCTCAGGTCATGATCCCAGGGTCCTGGGATTGAGGCCCTCATCAGGCTCCCTGCTCAGCCGGAAGCCTGCTTCTCCCTCTCCCACTCCCCCTGCTTGTGTTCCCTCTCTTGCTGTGTCTCTCTCTGTCAAATAAATAAATAAAATCTTTTAAAAAAATAAACCATCTGTTTTTTAAAAAGTTAATTGGTATCACAAGTGGAAAACAGTATGATTTGCCAAAAACAGAAGGCAATTATAACTATAACGCAAACAAAACAATTTTTCTTGAATTCTAGCTAAACCCTGTTCCCACTAAAAGCTCCAGTCCTGAAACTTACTCTTGGTAGTTCCAGAGCTTTTAAAAACATGTCAGAGAGTCTCCTTAATACAATGAGAACAATTGGAAGGGAACCTAAAATGGGATGTCATTCAATGTTTTTTTTTTTTCCTGGACCCTTTTCAAATCATTTTATGTTTCATGAGAGGGATGATCTCAACACATTGCTTAATGGTTGAGTACAAAGGCTGTGGAGCAAGAATTAAATTCAAATACCAACCCTACCACTGACCAGCTGAGTGACTTTGAGTGAGTTATTGTGCTTCTCTGAGCATTCATTTCTTCTGTTATGGCCTATAAAAATCTAGCCTCACATAAAACCTGCACGTGAATGTTGAGAGCAGCTTTATTCACAATAGCCCCAAACTGGAAACAACCCAGATGCCCTTCAATGGGTTGACACCAAAACTGTGGTTCATCCATAACATGAAATACCATTTAGCAGTAAATAGAACAAAGTATTGATGAATATAAGAAGCTGGATGAATTTCCAGAAAATTATACTGAGTGAAAAAAATAAAAACAGAGCTAGTCCCAAAAGGTTACATACTGGGGCGCCTGGGTGGCTCAGTTGGTTAAGTGACTGCCTTTGGCTCAGGTCATGATCCTGGAGTCCCTGGATCCAGTCCCACATCAGGCTCCCTGCCCAGCAGGGAGTCTGCTTCTCCCTCTGACCCTCCGCCCTCTCATGTGCCTTTCTCTCTCATTCTCTCTCTCTCTCTCAAATAAATAAATAAATAAAATCTTTAAAAAAAAGTTTACATACTATAGGATTCCATTTATGTAACATTTTAAAAGTGACAAAATTATAAAACTAGGGAATAGATCAGTCCCTGCCAAGGGCTTAGGGATTTGGAGGGAGGGAAAAGATGAGGGAGATGGGTGTAGATATAAAAGAGCAACACAGGAGATCCTCAGGATGACGGGAGTCTTCTGTAACTTGACTCTGGTGGTGGATGCACATTTGATAAAATACACGTAGACACACACAAAAAAGTAAAAGTAAACTCCTGGGAGATCTAAGTGAGATTGGTGGACTGTAGCAATGTCAATATCCTGGTTGTGATATTGAACTGTAGTTTTGCAAGATGCTACCATTGGAGAAAACTGAGTAAATGGCACACAGGATCTCTCTGTGTTATTTCTTATAACTGCATGCAAATATATAATTATCTTTTTTAAAAAGACTTATTTATTTATTTGAGAGAGAGAGAGAACATATATGCATGCATGTGTGCATCAGTTAGGGAAGGGGCAGAGGGAGACAGAGAATCTCAAGTAGGCTCCACGCTGAATGCAGAGCCCTATGCAGGGCTCGATCTCACGACCCTGAGATTATGACCTGAGCAGAAATCAAGAGTTATCCGCCCAACCGAATGAGCCACCCAGGTACCCTGCAAATATACAATGATCTTAAAATAAACAATTTAATTAGAAAAACAAAAGCCTTGTAGGTTTTCTGGAAGGATCAGATGAGGTAGTATTTTGGGAAGGAAATTCATTTAACAGAAGTTTATTGACACCTCCCATTTGTCCAGGCAGGGTTCATGTTCTAGTGGAAATTTTATTCTACTAGAGTGCCACACAAAAGTGAGTTGTTACTTTAAAAAATTATCCTTAAAATTGGCTCAATATTGTCCACTAATTGACAAGTAGTGTTCATTGAGTACTTGGATATAATGAAAATAGACTCAGAGAGATTATAAAACTTGCCCAGGTGCCAAGTAGAGCCAGGAGCGGGATCCAGACCCAGATATGAGCACCAGGTTGTGGCTCATCATCTCCAAACTCATTGCCTTCAACAAAGGGGTGTTGTTGTCTTTGCAGGACAACCCAGTAAAGACAGCTGAAGTGGAGTGTGGGGACTTTTACAACTCTGGAGATAGAGCAACTATGGATGAAGAGGGCTACATCTGGTTCCTGGGGAGGAACGATGACATCATCAATACCTCTGGGTAGGTATAGCTGACCTGAGCTGGGAGGCACCACCCGCACATGCCTCATGGGATTTAGCTTGTTCTGACATTCATCCAAGCTTGGTGATGGTTAGCTCAGGCTAACTCTGAACAGAGCTCTGTTTATGGGGCTCTTTTCTGGGGATACCTGTGCACCTCCCCCAAGCCCTGCATCCAGAAAAGTCTATCAAAATGTAGTTCAAGAAGGTCTGCAAGGCAAACCATAATAAGACATTATGCAGTTTAAGGGATTTGGAAGGAAGACGTTACTTAGGCCCTTATTGGTTGAGGAAGTTCCTCTATGTTTGGCTCCTCTAAGGGGACACAACAATAACTGAAAAAAAATTTTTTTAATTTTTTTTAATTTTTATTGTTATGTTAATCACCATATATTACATCATTAGTTTTTGGTGCAGTGTTCCATGATTCATTGTTTGTTCATAACACCCAGTGCTCCATGCAAAACGTGCCCTCCTCAATGCCCATCACCAGGCTAACCCATCCCCCTAACCCCCTCCCCTCTAGAACCCTCAGTTTGTTTTTCAGAGTCCATCATCTCTCATGATTCATCTCCCCCTCTGACATACTCCCCTTTTCTTCCTCTCCTGTTATCTTCTTCTTTTTCTTTTTTCTTAAAATATGTTCCGTTATTTGTTTCAGAAGTACAGATCTGTGATTCAACAGTCTTGCAAAATTCACAGCGCTCACCATAGCACATACCCTCCCCAATGTCTATCACGCAGCCACCCCATCCCTCCCACCCCCAACCACTCCAGTAACACTCAGTTTGTTTCCTGAGATTAAGAATTCCTCATATCAGTGAGGTCATGTGATACATGTCTTTCTCTGATTGACTTATTTCACTCAGCATAACACCCTCCAGTTCCATCCACGTCGTCGCAAATGGCAAGATCTCATTCCTTTTGATGGCTGCATAATATTCCATTGTGTATATATACCACCTCTTCTTTATCCATTCATCTGTCGATGGGCATCTTGGCTCTTTCCACAGTTTGGCTATTGTGGACATTGCTGCTATAAACATTGGGGTACACGTACCCCTTCGGGTCCCTACATTTGTATCTTTGTGGTAAATACCCAGTAGTGCAATTGCTGGATCGAACGGTAGCTCTAATTTCAACTGTTTGAGGAACCTCCATACTGTTTTCCAGAGGGGTTGCACCAGCTTGTATTCCCACCAACAGTGTAGGAGGGTTTCCCTTTCTCCACATCCCCGCCAACATCTGTTGTTCCCTGACTTGTTAATTTTAGCCATTCTGACGGGTGTGAGGTGGTATCTCATTGAGGTTTTGATTTGGATTTCCCTGATGCCGAGCGATGTTGAGCACTTTTTCATGTGCCTGTTGGCCATTTGGATGTCTTCTTTGGAGAAATGTCTGTTCATGTCTTCTGCCCATTTCTTGATTGGATTATTTGTTCTTTGGGTGTTGAGTTTGATAAGTTCTTTATAGATTTTGGATACTAGCCCTTTATCTGATATGTC
>NW_027397075.1:15409-16880 GCF_003265705.2 Callorhinus ursinus | reverse complement strand
CAACCTTGCAGCCCAGGGATAAATCCCACTTAGTCGTGGTGAATAATCCTCCAATTTTGTTGGATCCTATTGCCTAGTATTTTGGTGAGAATTTTTGCATCCTTGTTCATCAAGGATATTGGTCTGTAATTCTCCTTTTTGATGGGGTCTTTGGTTTTGGGATCAAGGTAATGGTGGCCTCATACAATGAGTTTGGAAGTTTTCCTTCCATTTCTATTTTTTGGAACAGTTTCAGGAGAATAGGTGTTAATTCTTTTTTAAATGTTTGGTAGAATTCCCCTGGGAAGCCATCTGGCTTTGGGCGTTTGTTTTTTGGGAGACTTTTGATGACTGCTTCAATTTCCTTAGCGGTTATAGGTCTGTTCATGCTTTCTATTTCTTTCTGGTTCCATTTTGGTAGTTGATACATCTCTACGAATGCATCCAGTTCTTCAAGGTTATCTACTTGGCTGGCATAGAGTTGTTCATAATATATTCTTATAATTGTTTGTATTTCTTTGGTGTTGGTTGTGATCTCTCCTCTTTCATTCATGATTATGTTGATTTGGGTCATTTCCCTTTTCTTTTTGTTCAGTCTGGCCAGGGGTTTATCAATTTTGTTAATTCTTTCAAAGAACCAGCTCCTAGTTTCGTTGATCTGTTCTACTGTTCTTTTGGTTTCTAGTTCATTGATTTCTGCTCTGGTCTTTATTATTTCTCTTCTCCTGCTGGGTTTAGGCTTTATTTGCTGTTTTTTGTCTAGCTCCTTTAGGTATAGGGTTAGATTGTGTATTTGAGACATGTCTTGTTTCTTGAGAAAGGCTTGTATTGCTATATACTTTCCTCTTAGGACTGCCTTTGCGGCATCCCAAAGATTTTGAACAGTTGTGTTTTCATTTTCATTGGTTTCCATGAATTTGTTTAATTCTTCTTTAATTTCCTGGTTGACCCATTCATTCTTCAGTAGGATGCTCTTTAGCCTCCATGCATTTGAGTTCTTTCCGACTTTCTTCTTGTGATTGAGTTCTAGTTTCAAAGCACTGTGGTCTGAAAATATGCAGGGAATGATCCCAAACTTTTGGTACCATTTGAGACCTGATTTGTGACCTAGGATGTGATCAATTCTGGAGAATGTTCCATGGGCACTAGAGAAGAATGTGTATTCCGTTGCTTTGGGATGGAATGTTCTGAATATGTCTGTGAAGTCCATTTGGTCCAGTGTGTCATTTAAAGTCTTTATTTCCTTGTTGATCTTTTGCTGAGATGATCTGTCCATTTCAGTCCGGGGGGTGTTAATATCCCCCACTATTATTGTATTGTTGTCAATGTGTTTCTTTGCTTTTGTTATTAATTGCCTTATATAATTGGCTGCTCCCATGTTACGGGCATGGATATTTACAATTGTTAGATCTTCTTGTTTGATAGACACTTTAAATAGATATAGGGTCCTTCCTCATCTCTTATTACAGTCTTTGTTTTAAAATCTAATTTG
>NW_027397075.1:0-15309 GCF_003265705.2 Callorhinus ursinus | reverse complement strand
TTTTTTTTTAATCCAATCTGATAGCCTGTTTCTTTTGATTGGGGCATTTAGCCCATTTACATTCATGTTAACTATTGAAAGATAGGAATTTAGTGTCATTTTATTGCCAGTATGGTGACTGTGACTGTATATTGTCTGTGTTCCTTTCTGCTCTATGTTGCTTTTAGTCTCTCTCTTTGCTTAGAGGACCTTTTCAATATTTCTTGTAGGCCTGGTTTTGTGTTTGCAAATTCCTTTAGTTTTTGTTTGTCCTGGAAGCCTTTTTATCTCTCCTTCTATTTTCAATGACAGCTTAGCTGGATATAGTATTCTTGGCTGCATATTTTTCTTGTTTAGTGCTGTGAATATATCATGCCAGTTCTTTCTGGCCTGCCAGGTCTTTGTGGATAGGTCTGTTGCCAGTCTATTATTTCTACCATTATAGTTTATCTATCTCTTTTCCTGAGCTGCTTTCAAGATTTTCTCTTTGTCTCTGAGACTCATAAGTTTTACTATTAGATGTCAGGGTGTTGACCTATTTTTATTGATTTTGAGAGGGGTTCTCTGTGCCTCCTGGATTTTGATGCCTGTTTCCTTCCCCACATTAGGGAAGTCTTCTGGTATAATTTGCTCCAATATACCTTCTGCCCCTCTCTCTTTCTTCTTCTTCTGGGATCCCAATTATTCTAATGTCGTTTTGTCTTATCGTATCGTTTATCTCCTGAATTCTGTTCTCGTGATATAGTAGTTTTTTACCTTTTTCTCAGCTTCTGTACTTTCCATCATTTGGTCTTCTATATCGCTGATTCTCTCTTCTTCTTCATTTATCCTAGTAGTTAGTGCCTCATTTTTTTGCACCTCATTAATAGCCTTTTTGATTTCGACTTGGTTAGATTTTAGTTTTTTTATTTCTCCAGAACGTTTCTCTAATAACTTCCATGCTTTTTTCAAGCCCAGCTAGTATCTTTAAAATCATGATTCTGAACTCTAGGTCTGACATCGTACTAACATCCATATTGAGTAGGTCCCTGGCAGATGGTACTACCTCTTGTTCCTTTTGTTAGGGGATTTTTTTTCATCTTGTCATTTTGTCCAGAGGATTATAGATGAATGAGAGCACAAAATGCTAAGAGGTTAACAACATCCCCAGAAAATATACTCTAAACAAATCCGAAAACCAGGGGAAAAGAAAGAAAAAATAAAGACAAAAAAAAGAAAAAGAAAAAGAAAAAGATAAAAACAAACAAAACAGAAGAAAACAACAAAAACAGAATATGATCAAATATGATCAGGCTGGTGCATAGATCAGTGCCATACAGTAGATTTTGGTCTGCTAGAAGAAAGTGCCTCCTACAATTTTAAAAAAAGAAAGACTTAAATATGTACAAAATAAGGGTTGATACAATGAATGGATGGAATATGACTGTAAAGATGCAAATTATAAAAAATTTTTAAAAAGGCATTAATAAGAAGATGTTTGAAAAAGGAAAGAGGATTAAAAGAAAAGAAAGAAAAAAAAGGGGAGATAATGTGATCAGGCAGGAGACTAGAACAAAGCCATACACTAGAGATTTAGGGTATATTTCGATATGTTAGAAGAAACTGTATCTCAAAATGTTAAAGAGAGTGCAACTTATATATATGTATATATATGCCAAAAATAAGGGTAATCTATGAAGGGAAAGAATATGACTCTAAAAATGAAAAATAATTTTTTTTAAGAAAGGGATTGATAAGATGTTGGTTGAAAAGGGGAAAAAGAAAAATTCAAAAAAATAAACAGTTAAAAAAATTAACTTTGAAAGACTAATGAATCATGGTGAAAAAGCCATGAATTCTATGTGCAGTATTTCCTTAGCGCTGGAGTTCTCCTGTTCTCTTTGATCAGTAAACTTGGTCTTGGCTGGCTGTTTATGCTGATCTTCTGGGGGAGGGGCCTGTTGCCGTGGTTCCCAAATCTCTTGGCCGGAGGCAGAATTGCCCCACCATTGTCGGGCCGGGCTAAGCAATCTGCTCGGGTTTGCTCTGGGGAGCTTTTGTTCCCTACAAGCTTTTCGTACAGCTTTGGAGGTCGAGAGTGAAAATGGTGGTCTCCCAATCTCCACCCTGGAGGAGCCGAGACCTCGGGGCCCGCTCCTCAGTGCGCCCCCAGAGGAAAGTAGTCAATCACTCCCGTCTCCCTGGTCTCCGGCCGCAATCCGTGCTCACCCGGCCTGTGACCGAGCGTTTGTATCTCTGGCACCCGACCCCGTGTGGAGTCTCCAAACCCAGGAGATCCCTGCAGTGCGCTATCGCGCCGCTCCTCCCAGAGGAGGAAGGGGAGTCTCCTCAGATCTGCTGCTTGTTGGGTCCCTGCAGGAGGAGCAGTGGCCCGAATGTCACCGATCACAGTTTATGGCAACCCCGAGGTGAGAGCCCCTGCCTCAGCTCTGTCTCTGCAGCCGGCTTCCCCGCTCTGATCCCTGGGAACTCTGCTGCACTCAGGCACCCCTGGTCTTTCTGTGACCCCAAGGGTCCTGAGACCACACTGTCCCGCGAGGGTTCCACCCGCAGCTTAGCCACTGGAGCGACGTCCCTCAGCGGAACCGACTTCTAAAAGTTCTGATTTTGTGCTCCGCGGCTCTATCACTTGCCAGAAGCGGCTGACAGAGCCCCCTCCCCCGCCGTCTTCCTCCGGAATATCACCTCGGATTCACTTCTCCGCATGTCCTACCTTCCAGAAAGTGGTCACTTTTCTGTTCAGAGTTGTTGCTATTCTTTTCTTTGATCTCCTGTTGAGTTCATAGGTGTTCAGAATGGTTTGATCCCTATTCAGCTGAATTCCTGAGACCAGACAAAATCCAGGTCTCGTACTCCTCCGCCATCTTGCCCCCTTCCATTCACTTAGATTTTTTAATCTATGAAGAAAAAGTGATTATTTTGGATGTGCATTGAGCACCCCAATTTCAGTTTTAAATTCCAGCCAGTTGTACCCCAATCTGTCCACTGTTGATTGGTTACTTATGGAAACACTGGAACCAGGGTCCTGGAGGGTCTCCCGCAAGAGTCAGGTGACTGGTATCTCTCTTAGCAAAGAAGTCGCTTGAGTCATGTGGGGAAACCCTCTCTTCAAATCAGGGACCCGAGTGTGGGAGAGTGTAAGGTGGAGGAGGAAGGCACGGAGGGTATGCAAACCACAATAAACCTCCATCCTTTGTCCCATCCAGAATCTAGACCGGTTCCCAGGATGAACAGCAGCACCAGCCCAAAAAAGGACCCAGAGATGGCTACGGTAAATGCGACGGGCGTTTTCAGTTGTGCCTGTTTCTGGAAGTTACTCCTGTAGGGACAGCACCCTGTCCTGGCCTTGTGGCTGTTGGGTGCGTTCTGTGATCTATCTGAGGCATCCTTCCCCTTTCAGAATGCAAGCTGTTTACCCAGGAGCCTCCAGGCTTCCCCATTAGAGATCCTCCGCTTCCGTGCTTCCTCCCGAAGTTGTAGATGCTTAGAGGCAAATGATGGTAGGATGCTCACCTCAAATGTGTGTGTGTGTGTGTGTGTGTGTGTGTGTGTAAACCCTTGGAGGAGGGCAACATCTCACTGCACACTGAAGTCGGCCAGTCCCGCTGACTCCTTGCAATTTGCTTTCCTGCGGGAGTGGCAGTGGTGTTGGTTTTCGGGTCAGGAGACTAACCTGGGAGAATGTCTGCGGTAATTCTCACAGCTGGAAATGGGAAAAGCCATGCCCTGCCTCACATTCTGTACCATGTGCTCTGGGCAGCTGTGAGTGTTGGTGGAGAAGGTGAGCTGCGACCTCATGTGCATTCCATCTGTGTTGGTAAAGACGCGACCCAGAATCCCTCCAGTTGCACCCTGGGTGAGATGAAGGTGAAATCTGCCAGGTGCCAGTTGTGTGGTGAAAAACGCCCCCCAGAGCACAGCTGTCAAGAGGGAATCCCGGTGAGTCCCTGCAGGGCCCACACCTCATACATGTTTCAGCTGTGCTCCTGTGAGCAGGTTCTGATGCGGTTTGGTGGCTGTGCCACCTGATAGCGTCTCTCCTGATCCATCCTGGGAGGGTCACACCTGCTCTCCAGACACATTGGTTTGCATCCGGGGATGCAGAATCGGCCCCTCCGTGGTTCTTGGCACCAAGGACGATGCATTTGCTCTGTGCCTGAGCTAAGGAGCATTGGAATGTCGGTGATGCAGATCCACAGAGCTGGGTCTCACTAATTCATAGGGATCGTGCACCTCTCAGCACTTTTCCAGGCCCGCTGCTGGACTCCAGAAATTCCTGTCTCCTGAGCGGTGTCTGTGGCCATGGACAGCACTTGGGAGAGGAGAATGCCCCTTTGTCAGGGAGAGAATCAGAGCAGGTTCAGGCGGGGGCTGTTGGGCAGCAGTTGGACCCACGAGGGGCTGTTCTTCCATCTTGGACACTGGGCTTCCCATTGCCCCTCATTCTGTCTGTGCTCAGTATAGAGAAGGAGATGCTGTAGTTTTCACAGCGGGTGAAGGGTGGTCCTGGACGTGCTGGCCCATCTGTAATAGACCCTTTTATTAGTTTGGTATTAACTCTGCCAAGCCTTTGGGGCAGATTCCGTGCCTCTGTAGAGTTGCAGACATATATTAACATGTGGTGACAGTTGTTTATCCCCATGGCATCTGTTCACCCCAGGCCATAGGTGGGATGCAGGACACAGGTAACCTCTGGCAGTGATGCTCCTGTCTTGGAACGTGGTGGTGGAGAAGGTTTCAGGTGCTAAGACCTGTTTCTTTGGGTTTCAGCTTTTGTTGGTGTTGTTACTTTTCTGTCTCATCTCAGCCTATAGTTTATTTTGTGTGTGTACGTCTGTATGGATGCACAGGGGCTTCGTCATTTCCCAGGACCAGCCTGCGGGCCTTACCCCAGGGGTCCTACCTTATCACCGTTCCTGTACTATGGGCCACGTTCACAGCCTGCACCCTGCTGGCCTCATGAACCTCACCGACCACCTCCACCTCCTGCATTTGGTAAAGTGATCTGAACAGTAGGTCTTGACTTGCAAAGCATATCCATCTTTCTCCACGAGGAGACTTTGGAGAAGATGTAGAAGTGCTGCCCTAGGGCTTTGTATTGCAGGGGTTTCCCTGGCTAAAGACATTCCAAGATTCATCAGTTTCTACCCTATTACTACATTGTGGGGCTGTGTCGTTTTTCCATTTTGATCTGGGTAACAGTTGTCTCTTGTAGAGAGAGAAAGACATTTTACAGAATATCAGACATAACGTTTTTCAGCCTGGCTATTTCCCACATTTTGGGCTGTTGAGGGATGAAGCACACTGCTCAGTTCATTTTTTTAAAAAGATTTTGTTTATTTATTTGACAGAGGAACAGAGAGAGAGCACAAGTAGCCAGAGTGGCAGACAGAGGGAGAGGGAGAAGCAGGCTCTCTGAGGAGCAGGGTGCCTGACACAGGGCTCAATCCCAGGATCCCGGGATCATGACCTGAGTCAAAGGCAGACACTTAACGGACTGAGCCAACCAGTGCCCCAGCTCAGTTCATTTTTAGCTGCTTGAGCCTGGACTGTTTTTTCCTTAGCTATGGAAACACCTGAAGGAAGGTGGCGGGCTGTTGTCCCTTCTTTGGGGGGGAAGGACAGGTCTTCCCCTTGATTTCAGGCATCAGCAGAAACATGTGGGAAATGCTCTATGTCTGAGAAGGGACCCGAGAGTGGGAGAGAAGGAAATGTGATGGCAGCAGGTTTGGAGCGTTTGTTTGAATTCTGCACAGTCAATGCCGGTCTGAATCCACCTCCATCGGTTCTAGGGCTTTGGTCTGATGCTGAAGCTGCTGGGGCTCCCATGAGGAACAGGGACAACGAGCCTCATAGAGGTCCAGGGATGGGCAAGGTAACTACTTTGGCCTCTACCAGGTGTTCCAGAAACTTCCCTTACTGAACTACATCCAGGCCTGGCCTTGTGTCTGTTGTGTGGGTCCTGTAGTTTGTCTGTGGTGTCGTTTACCTTTCAAAATGCCAGCAATTCACCCAGGAGCTGACAGGCTTCTTCGTTACAAATCACCTTCAGTGGCACCTTCCAAAGCCACAGGTGCTTAGAGGTGAAGGATGGCGGGGCGCTCACTGTGTGTGTGTGTGTGTGCATCCACCCCTGCCAGCCCACAATGCCCGTGGGGGGGAATTAACTTGAGAAGGATGACACCTCACTCCAAGGTGAAGTCTCTGGCCGGCCTGACTCCCAGTCAGTAGGTGCAATTGGTGTAGTGTTCGTGTTGGGGTTAGATGATTAACCTGTGAGAAGGTCTGTGGTAATCCTCACAACTGGAAACTAGGGGAACCTCTTCTCCATTTTATAGTGTTTGTTTGGCAGTTTGGAATGTTCTTAGATAGGGCAAGTTTCATAAGTCATCCATGTTTTACTTCTGCTGGTAAAAATGCTGTACAGAATCCCTCTACATGTTACCCTTTCTACAACTGTTTTGAATTTTCAAAGCTGTTGGGTGGACTGGCACACAGGTTCTGAAGGGGGGATGTCAGTGATTAGCTGCGTGACCCGTGCCTCATAAGCCCTTCCGTTGGGCTTCTAGGAGCAGGTCGTTTTGGTCCTATGTCACTGTGAGAGCTGGTTTCTTCTCTCATCACATGCTCTGGAGTTGTCCATCAGAAAGCATATATATTTTTGTGAATTCTCTTATTTAGCCTTCCCATCTTAATTTCCCACTGGACAAAATTGCTCTGGAACTCAGTTTGCGGAAATTTCCGAAGAGTGTGTTTTAAGATAAACACAGCTTCTGCACATAAATAAGGGCTATTGGTATCATGTTCCTCTCAGAAAATCCTTTTCTAGGCCCCCTGTCAGACCACAGGCCCCTAATTCCTCCAGGGTCTTTGTGGCCTTGGGCAGAAACTGCAGAGAGTAGAAGACCGCTTTGTCGGGAAGTGAGGCAGGTGGGGACAGTCTGGGGCTTGGCAGGCAAAGGATTCAGCTCGAGTGGCTCGGATTACTCATGGAGAAAGGGCATTCAGTTTTATCACATTCTGTCTCTTCTTAACAAACCCAAATCTACAGTGGTTGAAGAGGAAAGATGAAGTGTTGCCCAAGATGTCAATGCCTCCGTGTCTGGAGTATGCTGCTTTACTCGTATCCAATGATCCCTTTTCACCTTTTAAGACACTACTTCTTGGTATTGAGCGTTGGCAGACAGGGGTAGTGATGTTTGGTGACAGTAGGTTATTTCTGTAATATCTATTCCTCTGCTCCGTGCCTTATTATAGTTGGTACCACCAGAGAGGGATAAAGTTTTCTAGCATGATGCGCCTCTTCTGGAATGTGGTATTGGAGAAGAAGCCAGATGCTGAGAGCTTGCTCTTTGGGTTTCATCTCTTGGTGTTGCAACTTTTGGCTGTCTTAGCCGAATATTTTGTCCTCTGTCCTGCAGGTCAGTACGGATGTGAGAGGGTTTCCTCATGCTCCAAGCCCCCCCCCCCATATGCCCTACCGCACGGGGCGGTGTTTACCAGGCTTCACTGGCTATGGGCTACCTCAGCCTCCTCCACATGGGTGGACAGGGGGGTCTCACCCACAGCTCGTTCCTCCACCACATGGTAAGTTGATCTGAATTGGATGACATGAGTTGCAAAGTATATTCCTTGTTTAAGTACTTCTGTCAGTGGAGAAGATGTAGAGGAGGTACCACAAGCTTTGCGATGCAAGGATAGACCTGAGTGAGGACATAATAACATTCTTCAGCTTTCTGTGGACGTCCATTTCATGGACTGTCTTGTTTCACCCTACAGAACCGGGCAGCAGGTGTCTGCCATGGAGACGAAAAGTGACATTTTGCAAAAGACAAACATGAAAGCATTGCCCAGGTGCATAGCACAGACACAGTGTTTTGGGCTCTGGGATGCATGGAGTGCAACCTTCCCCTCACTCTTACTTGTGGAGGCCCCAGTTGTCCAGTGTTATTGATTAGTTATGAAAACATCTGTCCCTGGGTGGAGTGGTCACATCCTCAGGGGTGAGGGACTGGTCTCTCCTTTGGCCACAGGGGTGAGAGGAGACCTGTGAGTAACTCTCTGCATCTGGATGAGACGTGGCAGTGGGAGAGAGTGGAAGAGTGTGGGGTAGGTGTAGAGGGTTGGCTTACATCCTGCATGGTCAAGGCCAGTCTGAATCCACCTCCATCTCTTCTAGGGCTTCAGTCATATTCAGAAACCTGTGGCGCTCAAGGGGACAACAGTGGCACCCCGCCCAAGAAGGTCCCGCAGAAGGACCAGGTAAATACTGTGGCTGTTTTTAGTTGTAATCATTTCTGGAATCCTGTTCCTGTCTGGGCAGCACCCTGTCCTGACCTTGTATCTATTGGGTTTGTCCTGGTATCTGTGTGTGGTGTCATTTACAAAGGTAAATGTAAGTCTTCATTCAGAGCCTACAGGCTTCTCTGTTTCCAGATCATCACCTTAGGGTTGTGTCGGTGGAAGAAACACAGAGTTTTGTTGAAGCCTTGACATTGCAAGGGGAATCCTGGCTGGGCATGTTTTAACATCCTGAAGTTTCACAGGACATACATGTGTTGTGCTTGGCGATTTCCATGCACTCAGCAGTGGGGGAGGTGCTGTTGTTGCGAAGGAAGTGTCTTTATTGCACAATGGCAGACATATATTTCTTACCATCGTGCACGTCCAGACTCCACATTTGTTGTTCTGGGAGGGATGATACACACCTCACATTTCGTTTGCAGCATGTTGAGTTTGAGCTGTCATTTCATTAGTTATATAAACACCTGAAGCAAGGCTATTGTCCCTTGATTAATCATTAGGGTAGGGGTCTGTCCCTTGTCCTCGAGAGTCAGTGGATACTTCTGGGAAACACTCTTGTCCACTGGAAACAGTGGCAGATGCTGGAGGCAGGTGTAGATGGTTGTTGGAAATTTGCTCAGTCACTTCCAATGGGCTGGTCTTCTGTCTTTTCTCTGACATGGGTCAGATACAGACGCTGGGGCATCCTCCATAAGGAATAGCAGTCCTGCATGCAGGCGTCCCATGTTATGGGAGAGTGAATATTGCTAAGGACATGATAACTTTCTTCAGTTTGCTCAGGAGATACATTTGATGCACTTTGTCTTTCACTCATACTGAGGTGGTTGGCAGGTCCCTTTGTGGTGAAGGAGAGCCGCTCTTCTCCAAAAGCTGGGCATAGCAGGTATGCGCACGCACACTCTACAGAGATGATATTCCATGCTCTGGGAGGGATGACGCCTACTCTTTTTTTTTATTGTTATGTTAATCACCATACATTACATCATTAGTTTTGGATGTAGTGTTCCATGGTTCATTGTTTGTGCATAATACCCAGTGCTCCACGCAGAACGTGCCCTCTTTAATACCCATCACCAGGCTAACCCATCCCCCCATCCCCCCTCCCCTCTAGAATCCTCAGTTTGTTTTTCAGAGTCCATCGGGGATGACGCCTACTCTTAACGTTAGGAATTTAACGTGTCTGAGAGCAGGGAGGGACACATTCGTTAAACGACATAGATGTTGTGTTCCGTAAAAGGGAAGCACCAGCGATGGATCTGAAGGACAAGAGAGGGAGCCATGAGTCACTAGAAACAGGAGGTTGTGGATGAGAAGGATGGAGGTGCTCAGGGGAGTGGATGGGCCTCTCTCGGGTAGAGCAGGGGCCGTTCCTCGCAGGCCAGCAGCTTGAGCAGTGAGTGTGAGGACACCATGACACCCACACCGAGTTGCTGCCTGTGTCCTTCACACGGTGTGGATAATGCAGTTATTTGTACCTGAACGTCACTGTTGCCATAAAGCTGTTCCTTCATACTCTATAAAGATTGTTGTTTCCGCTGGGTTTCTGAAGTTTCTGAACTGGGTGACAGAATGTGGTGGAGATTTGGGAAATTTAACTTGGTTCCTTTGGGGATTCTCGTCTGCCTGAGTTTGTGGGCCCCAGTGAGAAAAAGTGAAGACGGGACCGAGATCAGCAGAGTGGCTGCCTTGGCCTTCAGCCTGAGCCAGACTCTTCGTGGGGAATTCAGGATTGACCAGGATCCACACTAGGTGGATCCCTGTCTCTACGTCTCTGCCTCTGAGTCACCACTCTGCCTGCACTTTGCATCTCCCTGAACTTCGTCACAGGATCCTGTGGATTTACCTGTGTTCCTGATTTCTCAGCCCGAATGCCTGCTCTCAGTGGGGCCTACTTAGGGCCTCAGCTTTGTTATCTGTGCAAGGGGAGCATATTGGTTTCTGAGGTGATTAGAAGAATAGGAGTTGAAGTACATAAAGAATCTGCAGGGGCCCCTGGATGGCTCAGTGGGTTAAGCATCGGACTCTTGATGTCTGCTCAGGTCATGATCTCAAGGTTCTGAGATCGAGCTCCACGTCAGGCTCGGCGTTGAGTGTGGAGCCTACCTAGGAGTTTCTCTCTCCCCCCGCCCTCCCTGTTTGCGCACAACATTGTCCTTTCTCTGTCTCTGTCTCTCTGTCGGAGAAAAAGAAAAAGAATATGTAAAACATCTGGGCTGTTGGCCTCTCCCCCTTCTCACTGTTTAAATGAAAATAGCTCCATGCAGATGAGTATGAAAAGATGTTCATTTCAGTCCACACCATTACACTGAGAGTATAACACCTCAGCCCAGAGTTTGCCAATTCTTATTTCAAAAATAAGGCAAAGACCCCTTTTTATTTTCTAAAAAGTTTTAGGTCCTAGCTACGAATGAAGTGAAAGATCATTACAGGAACCTGTATATTCAGAGATCTATACCTGGGATGTGAAGACAATTGTTTTCTATTACATATAGACTCGTGGAGGCAGCCACACACTCAGGTGTCCATTCAAGGCCTCAGATAGAGTATAGGAAGCAAATGCATTTAGGCAAACAGAAGGTCACAGTGTACTAACCCAAATCTATTTGCCTTACAGGACAGGACATTGGAAATTTGAAGACCTCCCTGAGCAATTACAACCAGGCGGTGTGTGTATATATTTAGAAAACTGTCAGATGAGCCTAATGTCCTGAATGTTGTCCCTGCCCATCCTGTCCCCTGTGCTCTGTCTCTCCTGGTATCCCCCAAATAAACCTTTCACAGTTCTGTCTCTGTGTCAGCGTCTGCCTTCAGGAGGCCCTACACTCACTCGCCTTCGAGTGCACAGTGTGAATCCCGTACACAGAACAAACTGGCAGCAATGGTGGTGATGGAGGATATAGCAGGATTCCCCGTTGTGGTATCTTTCCTGCAAGGGGCGTAAGAAATCCTTCTGTGGAGGTGGACACATCTTGTATTTAGGTTTGTTGGTGGTTGTAGTAACCCAGGTGATAGATACTGTTGAGCACATGGTGCCTGCTAGTTTAGGGGATGTGTGTCGAGCAGCAGGACAGGGGTCTGTCCCCAGGCAGCGGTGTGTTGTGACGGTGAGGAATGAATGAAGCATCCCTAGTGGCCCTGGGAGACCGGTGAGGAGGCCCTGCATTAATCCAGGTTTTGTGCACTGGTTTCACCTTACGAGCTGTCCCCCAACCGCAGGAGGGCTCTGAGGGGGGGCTGATGGTGGCAGTTTTCTTGTTAAGACCCATGATGCCCATAATCCTCCCACAGTGTCCTTGTTGAGGGATGGGCAGGGCAGAGGCCAATGACAGGAGACCCATTCCTCCCTCACCACACAGGAGGAGTTGGGTGTATGCCTCTGTCAATTTTTAGGTTGTTTACTCCAATCCATTCTGCACCAGAGCTCCTGGATCTTGCAAAGCCCTCCTTCTTCCCAGGTTGTGGAAGCAGCCATCCTCCAGTAGCTTTGGGGTCATGGCTGGGCCACTAAGGTGTCCAGGTTTTTCTGTCCAGGAGTGGCTGGTAACTGCACTGCTGCAGTTAAGGTCAGGCTGAGCAGCCTTTGTAAATGAGATTGTCATGCCCTGTGAGCAGGGTCTGGGGCAAATGATGGAAGCAGAGAGGGGCAGACAGGAGAGGTGGTTCCCTGTGGTCATGGACAGGGCTGCACAGAGCAGAAGGCCTGAGGGCCTGGGGAGAGATAGGGAAAGAGACTGTCAGGGAGAGAGACACTGTATGAGTGGTGGGGGGACTGGACAAGTCCTAGAAAGTGAGAGGAACAAAGAGAGAGATGGGGTAGAGAGAAGCAGAGACCAAGAGGAATTTCAAGGATGAAAAGAGGTTGCTGGTCTAGGTGTTGGAGGTGGACCATGGACCAGGGTGGAGGAGGTCGATGTAGGTGATCTGAATGTTGGGACCAGAGAAGGTGGGAAAGCAGGTGATCAGATTTCCCTGAGACCAAAGCTCCAACCTTCCTAGGGCTGAGCTTTGTAGAGGCCCTTTCACTTGGGAAGATGGGCACACCTCCTTTTGCATGGAGTGATGGCGCCAAGCCTTAGGATCTGTCATGGAGAGAGAGGGCTTGGCTGGACCTGAGCATGCTCTGTCCCTCCAGCTGAGGGCCCATGGCTTTGAGCGTTGTAGGGATTCCCAGGGCGGCCAGCAGAGGGCACCTGCCCACCTCCAACCAGGAGGGCACGCTGTCTGCCTGTGCTGACCCAGCATATCTCAGAGCAGGAAGGACTTCTGTAGCAGCCCAAGGATCCAGCCCCGCTGTGGCTGCCCCAGGATAGAGAGCCAGAGCTGTGGTTCCAGTAGGTTCTGCTGCCGCCCTGTGGGAGACCCTGGGGGCTTTGCAGCCACTTGGTGCCTCCTGAGGTGCGACTGAGCAAAGCTGCTTTGTTGGGTGAGTGCTGAGGAGGGGACTCTGGGCGGCTTCCCCAGGACGTGCTGGTAGGTGAGCAGCACAGTCGCTTGCATTTGGGGGGGCTGTTCCCCTGGTTCATTCCTCCTTTTCCCTGAGGGTATTTGAACAAGACCTGTTTTACTCAGGGATCCGTGGATTGAGGGGTCCTGCGACGTCACATCGGAGATGCTGTGGTTGGTTTGTTACAGATGCAGGCTTGTTTCTGGGGAGAAATGCTGACTCCAATTCAGAGAAATCAGAGCTGCATTCAGTTGGGACAGGAATACAGGAACTGCTGTCAGAACCTTCTAGAAGGAGGAGCTGAGATCCCACTTTCTGAGCTCTGCTGGAGCCAGAGCCCCAGGTAAAAGTACAGAGTGTCCTCCACTTAAACATGCTTTTATTAATTTTCAATCGTTATTTTTTTCCAACAATGTTACAGTAGTTGGAAATGACTGAAAACTTGACCGGTACTTGATGTCCTAAAACTTCCATTAGTTTACTGTTAAATTTACACCTGAAACATGATTTGTTATAATTATCCTTTCCTTGCTTCATTGGAAGGAAACTCATCCATAATACCTTTCAAATGTACTGTTTATCTCATCTCCTTTTCTTTTTCTTTCTTTTTCTTCTTCTTCTTTTTTTTTTTTTTAAGATTTTATGCCAGCACCACGGGGGTGGGGCGGGGACGGCAGAGGGAGAAGGTGACTCAACACTGAGCAGGGCGCCCGGCATGGGACTCGATCTCGGGACCCTCAGATCAAGACCTGAGACAGACGCTTAAGTGACTGAGTCACCCAGGCGCCCCAGCTTATCTCTTTTCAACTGAGATTTGCCATGTTTTCTAATTTCTCATGAACCCTAACAATCTTCAATAGTTTTAATTAGTTGCAGTTTACTAAAGCTCATTCACAGGATCCCACTGTGACTTCTGTTCAAAGTGTCAAGACCACGTCTAAATATATGGAAGATCATACTAACTAAGCAAAATTTGTGAATCACTGTTTGAAGAAAAAGCATGATGGTATTTTTTTAAGATATTAAAATAGTTGCTTACATCCACTGGTTCATGCACTTCCAAATTTTTTCTTTTATTTTCCTTTGTTGCTTATTTCTATTTCAGATATTATAATCTTGTATCTTCCTGAGTTTTACATTCCTCACATGTACTTTCAAGGATCCTTTCCGTCTTTTGTCAGAAAGAAGACAGACCTTTTGATAAGCATGCAGCTTTGTATAATTTCAAGATTTGTTGTTTAGGTTTTTAGAAACTTTTCCCACCCATTTGAAAATATCATGCCACCTTGACAAGTTACATAAAAAGTGTAATCTCCTTGTATCAGTATGATTTCATTTCATTTTACTGTGTTTCTTCATTTGATATTTTATATTTAAGTCTAAAACATGAGAATATCTCATAAGTTCACTGAATGTGGAAAAAGTATGAAATTTTGAAGGTTTGCATATTTCAACACATAAATGCAGAGATTTGCCTGTTAAATTAAGGCTATTTGCTGAGCAAGATGCAAGTGACATAATCATTTTGGGGGAAGAAATAAAGTCTTCTGTTCTTTTACAAACATGCTACAGTCGTTTCATTATCATATATCTGGATATGAGCAATTATTTTTTCTTTTCAATTTTTTATTTAAATTCTACTTAGTTAACATTCAGGGTATGGATATGAGCAATCTTATGACAGTATCTTTTTATAATTTATTAATTTAAGAAACTAAGCATATCATTTTTTTCTCCATAAGAAAAATCTATAGAAGTATCATCATTTCTTATGACAAAATTGTTTAAGATTCTATTTAATAATTTGTGAGAGGAAGGGAGATCATGAATGGAAGGGGCGAGGCACAGTGTGAAGATGAGTCCCTGCTGAGCAGGGAGCCCGATGCCGGGCTTGATCCCAGGACCCTGAGAAATGACCTGAGCCGAAGGCAGCTGCTTAACCCACTGAGACACCCGGGTGCCCCTTTATGACGTTATTCTTAATATGACATCTCCTATAATTCAAGCTTTTCCTCATTGGTGGGCTACATCTGTTTTACCATCAATAACCGAGAAGAAGCATTTTCTCTGAATATTCTTTTTTTTAATTATTTTTAATTTTTTTTATTTTAATTCAATTAGCCAAAGGAATAGCCATCAATTAAACTAAGGATTAGCCATCATTAGTTTCAGAGGTAGAGTTCAGTGATTCTTCAGTTGCATATAACACCCAGTGCTCATCCCATCATGTGCCCTCCTTAATACCCATCACCCAGTTACCCCCTGCCCCTCACCCACCTCCCCTCCAGCAACCTTCAGTTTGTTTCCTATGGTTAAGAGTCTCTTAGGGTTTGTCTCCCTCTTTGTTTTCATCTTTTTAAAAAATTTTGTATTGTTATGTTAATCACCATACATTACATCATTACTTTTACGTGTAGTGTTCCATGATTCATTGTTTGTGCATAACACCCAGTACTCCACTCAGAATGTGCCCTCTTTAATACCCATCATCAGTCTAAGCATCCCCCCAACCCCTCCCCTCTAGAACCCTCAGTTTTTTTTTCAGAGTCCATCGTCTCTCATGGTTCGTCTCCCCCTCTGAC
>NW_027397074.1:85086322-85113067 GCF_003265705.2 Callorhinus ursinus | reverse complement strand
CCCTGTGCACTCCCATGCCGCCCACCTCCAGAGCGCCCCTAGCCCCACACACAGACACAGTTCCCACTGCTCCTAGAAACGAAAGCTCTCTTGAACCCACGTGCTTTAAACCCAATGTCGGGGGCACAGCTTGTCCCTAGCAGGTTTCCACGTGCCAGGAGAAGGACCAGCTCAGCCCCCCACGAATGAAAGAATTTCAGGTCCTTCCCACATTTCAGAGGCCCCTGTCCCCAGGAGCTCTGCCTAACAGTAGCCTTTTAAAAATGATGATTATTATTAGGGGCGCCTGGGGGACTCAGGCTGTTGAGCGTCCGACTCTCAGGTCATGATCTCAGGGTGGTGAGATCGAGCCCCGAGTCAGGCTCCGGACTCGGCACACGCTCGCTCTTTCTCAAATAAATAAATCTTAAAAAAAAATAAAATAAAAATGATGATTATGAAACACAACAGCTAACATGCTGTCTTGAATCATCTGCATTTGAAAGGCTGCCCAAGTCCCAGGCTAGTTTGGGATGAGCGGTGAGGACTTGTTTCACATGGGTTTAAACGATGACCTTCCAGAAACAAAGGTCTGCTCCAAGGTGTTTTTCTGTCTCTGCCGCTAGAAACTGCAGTCATCTTGCCTAAAGAAAAAAAAAAAATTAGTTCTAGTTCTACAAGCATCTGCTCCGGAGTAGAGAAGGTGACAGCCAGAGGAAGAAGCAAGACTGAGTCATAGGAACAGTGTTGGGACCCAGGAGGAGGAATGCCCTCCTGAGGGGACACAGCTACAGGGGCTCCCTCACATCTCATGAGGCCTTGCCACGCAGAGTGGTCTCTGCTCCTTACAACCCCAAAGAGCCCACACAAGCAGTCAGGAAGCGGCTATGGAACTTCAACCCTGAAAGAAACTTCAGGGGGTGGCTCGTCTACACGGCTCATTTCATGGATCAGAACTAACCGCGGTTCAAAATGGTAAGGATATTGGGAGGCCTGGGTGGCTCAGTGGGTTGAGCATCCAACTCTTGGTTTTGGCTCAGGTCACGATCTCTGGCTCCGTGCTCAGCGGGGAGTCTGCTCCACACTCTCTCTTTTCTTTCTCCCTCTTCCCCTCCCCTGGCTCGCTCCTGCTCGACCTCTCTCTCAAACGAATAAACAAATCTTTAAAAAAAAATTTAAAAACGGTAAGGATCTTGGCCAAAGCCACATAGCTATACTAGGCCCCAACCCTTGACCCTTGATCTAGATTCTTGGACCTTGTCTCCAACTGGGAGGGGCCTTAGAGCAGCTGGTGAGGAACTGGCACACCAGCCCGAGGGCCTCTGGCCTGGCCCCTCACAAAGGAGATGGCCACCCCAATCTATTCACCTACTGGCAGTTCTTCGCTAAAAACCTACGGGTAACTGGCCCTACACAGAACTGAATAAAGATACTTGTCATGATCTCTTGCATGTGCAAAGTGCTTTAAGCCTGTATTCCTCAAAACATTGCCTTAGTCTGGGGTCTTCCTAGAAGCAGAGCCTGAGACAAGGATTCCGTCCAAGGGGAATAAGTACTACTGGGAAGTGCTCTCTGGAGAAGGGGAGTGGGAAGCAAGATCGGGTGGGGAAAAGAGCCAGTGATGGGGTCTCAGCTGGAAACTGGTGTCCTCTGACCCCCGGGGAGTTCTGAGCCCAGGCTGCACTTCAGAGCTGGCCCCCCTTCCCATGTCAGCCTCAGTGGGGGTTGGCTGGGGCAGACCGGCTGTGAACCGTTAGCAGCCAACACTCAGAACAGTTCGGAAAGGGCATCGGGCGAAGCACCAGCAGCATCCGCGGTAGATTTCGTCTCACTTGGGCATCATTACCGTGAGGACTTTGAGGCCTGGCCATGTTTGGAAGGGGCTCCGACGGAGGGGAGCAGGAGCGTCGGTCTACCCACCTGGACCCTACTCACTGCTTTCTCCTTCTGGTCATCCCCTGGTGAACCGTCCCTTCACTCACCGGCAGACCACGGGCTCCAGGCAGGGCTGACCCCTCGGGCGGCAGTGTGGGCCGGGCCTGCCCATTCTGATCGCTGCCCTCCACCAACTGGCTCAGACCGTTAGGGGAAGACCGAGCCTCAGCAGGCCGAGGGCTTCTTCCTGCCATGTGTGCGAGCTGAGGAGGCGGCCCCCAAGAGGGAGGAAAGAGCCAAAGATGGGCTGGGGGTCCCAGCCGTCACCATCAAGTCACTGCACAGCTGCCCCACGAGCCCACACTTCCCCATTATGGCATTAGTCAATCTGAGTTGAACAAGAGCCCTGCCTGATTCACCCCCAACAGACCCAGGTTCCAAAGGCCCCTCAGGACCTTCCCTGGCTGATAGAAACAACTGATGCAGCCCCAAATCTGACTCAAAGAGTAGAACACAGGGGCACCTGAGTGGCTCAGTCAGTTGAGCATCTGACTCTTGCTCTCTTTTTCTTTTTTTTAAGATTTTATTTATTTGAGAGAGAGACAGAGATAGCAAGGGAGAGCATGAGCAGGGAGGAGAGGGAGACCAATGCAGGGCTCGATCCCAGGACCCTGGGATCATGACCCGAGCTGAGGGCAGATGCCTAACCCAACTGAGCCACCCACGTGCCCCTGACTCTTGATTTCAGCTCAGGTCACAATCTCAGGGTTGGGTGATGCCGGCTCCACACTCAGCAGGGAGCCTGCTTGAGATTCTCTCTCTCCTGCTGCCCCTCCCCTCACACTCTGTCTCTCCCTCAAACAAACAAATCTTAAAAAACAAAATAGGACACAGAAGCAATGTTCTGGGGTGAGCCTTGGCCATGATCAGGGCCAGCGCCTCACCAACCACAGGAGGGAAATCACTCACCCCAGTCTAGGCTACCCGGTGGCAGACCTGACCTGACATAACTCTGCCCTCCAGGACCTTCTGCTCCAGAAGACACCTGGGCTCTGAAACCAAGGGGTCTGCTGCCAGGTTCCACCTTCAGCCTGAGGGCAATGACAGCAAACCCCTGCCTCCACATTCTCCCCAGAATGTGCAGAATTTATGCACATTCTGACTCGCCTCTCACAACTCTGAGGTAGGAGGAGCACGACAATCACGGATAGGGTGATGAAGCTCGGGAGGGACACACGGCTGGCCAAGCCCCCGGGGGAGGGGGGGTGGCACTGGAGCACGGAGGGTCTTCAGCTGGAGCACCCCCAAGCAGCTCACCTCTCAACGGGTGATGGCGATCATCACCACGCAGCTTCTCAGCAGATCTGGCCTCACTCTCGGCTGAGCAAGCAGCTGAAGCTACTTGAAGGGGCCCCAGTATCCATTACCCAAATCCAAACGGTAGTCGTTACCTAGACCGGGGGTGGGGTGGGGGTGGGGGTGGCTAAGCTATTCATCGTTGCGAGGCTGTGCCTTCTGAGCTATGTTTTCCAAAGGCTTTGGCAACCACGGAACATAACTCCTCGAGATAGGATGGAGGCAGAACTAGAAGCCACCGCCCTGCTCCCGGCTGAGCCCCAAATGACCACAGCTCACTCCCGCTGATGTCAAGAGAATATTTATTCCACCTGGTCGGCCCCGGCAGGTCTTAGTGACCAACGGAAATATCCAGCCTGGACACCATTCCCGCGCACTCCTGCGTAGCCATGGGGGGGGGTCCCTCTTGTCCCACTGCCTAAGGGCTCCTACAGCCATTACCGCCCCAGGCGAGCCAGCTCATGGCCCAGGCAAATGCACCCACGTGTGAACTCACGGGCCCTCTCCTCCTCACCACCAGTCACCCCACAGCCCCCAGCACTTGACCCATCAGCTATTCGACAAGTATTTCCTGAGTGTTATGAGCCCAGCCCCGTGCTGGACCCTGTTTGGGTTCAAGAAGACATGGCACGTCCCCTGCCCTCAGGGAGCTCACAGTCTAGCTGGAGATTCAGCACACACATGCACACGTGCACAGAAAACCCGAGTACGAGGCTGCACGTGCTCCCCGAGGGTGAGGTGGCGTGGTCACACAGGGACTGTTCGGGGGACAAGGATGGAGGGCCTGGCAGAGAAGAGAGCTCAGCAGGGCAGGGGAGGCCCACATTTTGGAGCAATTCCAGGGAAGACGGAGAAGGCAACAGCGGCTGTGGGCCACACAGTTACAGGGAAGGGAGGAGAGGAGAGGACAACCACGGAGAAGGGGTGCCATCTGTGAGGCTCCGTCCAGGCGGGCCAAGGATCAGAGCACGTGAAAGCTTCTAGAGTGCAGATTGTTCCTCTTCCTCTGAGCTCCTCCAGAGTGGTTTGGTATTCCAGGACGAGGCAGATGGCAGATGGCCCACAAGAACCTCTGCACCAAACCGCATGGGAGACAAGCCCAGCAAGGTCCCGGGCTGGGAGCCAGGGAGGCCTCCCGACAACCCTAACCAAACCCCGGCTTGGCCCTGGGACCTCCCACCTAAACAAACTCCACTGTGCCCCCCACGACTCACATTGCTGGGCTATGATCTAAATCCCATGTCTATAGGCCTCTCCCCACCCCCAAGGGTTTCACTAAATATAACCTGCAACATGACGCCTGGGTTGTCATCAAAAACCCATCCCAGCCCTACCCGGCCACACCTTTTCAGGTTGAGTGGTTCATTCTGAGGAGGCCAGTGAGCCCCAGGCCAACCTGCTCCCACTGTCCACGCACGTTACACTGGCAGGCCCCAGGAGAGAGGCTCGGTCTTCCTCCCCAGCCTTCCCCACACCATGCCCGGCTGCAGCTGAACCCTGGTCTGGCAGGAGACAGCCCTGCTGCACTTGGCTGCTGGAAGCAGGATCCCTCCCCCAGGTAGACTGGGCCCAGGCTCGTGCTCACCCCACATCCACAGAAGGTCCAGCTTTCCTCTCCACCTCCACGGTGAAATCGGAGTCCAGGCTGCGTGGCGAAAACCAGCAGCCAGGTAGCCAGAGCAAAGCAGCCCCGAATCAGAGAAGAGCAAACCCAGCCCAGGGAGCCTCCAGCAATGTCCGCGGAAGGGAGGAAAGGTCCCAGAAGCCTGATGCACTGTCAGGCCCAGGGGAAGAGAGTGACTGGAAGGGTCCCCTCCTCAGAATCCTTTGTTCCTGAATGAGGGAAGGAAGTTCAGCTGGAGGAGGGAGAAATGCTACTTGTACGGTGGCCCAGGCTCTATGCCAGGTGAGGAAGGAGTGACGGCTTAGGTCCGGGGCCTCTGAACTGGCTTGTAGATTCTCATGTCTACATGAGTATGCGTGTTTTCCTGGCGAGAAGGTTCATAACGTCTGTGAGATTTTCAAAGGGCTTCATGCCCCCCAAACATTAAGAACCATCGCTCTGAGAGTGAAGCCTGCTGCAGGTATGGGTCACCCCTGGGGCAAAGCTTTGCCTCTAGAGCCAGGTCTGGCACCGACTCGCTGTGTTCTCTTAGGGCCAGTTACTCCCTGTCTCCGGTGGGCCATGCAGGTGCAGAGAAGCCGGCTCTCCACACAGGCACTGTCCCTGCGGCCACAGGAGAGTGGACTGTGGCCGGGCAGCCAGGACGAGCTCTTCTCCAGCTGTCACTCCCACCGGGTCTGGGGAGTTCTTCCACCAGGGGCACAGAACCCACCTCCAGTTCCAGGCTGCACAGGTCCCCTCTGCAGGGCACCTCCCGAGGTAGGTCTTCTTAGGGGATGTATCCTCATGCCAGTGGGCAGGCCCCCACAGGGCCCCATTCCTAGGCTCTGTGCCCAGATGTGCCTGACACACCGCCCAGAGGGCCTGCCCACTCCACATCTGTTCATGGAGACAAAGAGACCAGGGTCAGGTCCGGGGCTCTGACATGGCCCTGCCCAGCCCCCCGTCACACCCGCCCTCCCAGCGGCTAGGCGGGAGCGGTCATCTGGGCCACCCTGCACTTGTCCGGAGCTCCGAGCCAGTCTTCTTAGCCCCCTACCAGGTACTCCAGGGCTATCGATCCCATTTACCACTGAGACAACTTGAACTCAGGGCATTCAAGTTCCAGATGTCCCGGGGCCCAATTAATCTCATCATCTCTGCCACTGAGTACTCGTCCACAGCGTAGCGGCCACATTGCTGCAGCCACCTAGTGGCAAGCAGAGGGCCACTGACCCCCAAGGAGCCCCAAAGCTCTAAGGAAGGGCAGAGGGTGGGGACAGGTCTCCAGCACCCAGCAAGGTGGTGGCACAGGCTGGGCACAGAGCAAGGGCTCTGTGAGTGCAGGTCCCTTCCAAGACCCCAACTCCCTTCCTCCCAATCCACTACTGTGGATGTCATGCTCCCCCCCCAGGCCCCCACACCACCCAGGGGCAGCCCTGCCCAGGATCCTACCACCTGGTCTCCAGTCACATTCCCACATCCTTGACACTCCATGTTCCCACCAGTAAGAGCCTCCCTCACAGGCGGTGTGGTAGAGATACAGGGTCTTGGGGGCCAGGCTTGTACTGTTTTACCACTAAGTACTAAGTGAGATTTGGAGCAGGCTTGGGTGAGCCTCAGTTTCTTCATCTGCTAAGCGGCTGAAGAAGCCCGTGCTCTGGAGCACCAACTTGGAATCAGGGGCCTGGGGGCCAGTCCCGGCTCTCCCCTTGGTCAAGCCCCTTAGCTAGGGGTCTCATCTTCTCTCGCCCAGACGACCCCACAACCCTTGAGTTTCCTGCTCACCCCACTCTGACCTGTCCTCACGGTGCTCCCATTTCTCCTTGAGCTGCGTGTCTGAGATCGCCGTGCTCTCCTCATTAAACATCTTGGTATCCTCTCTACCTGGCCACAAAGTCTTTTGTAGGACAAATATGAGCCTTCTCTATCTAACTCCTGCCTCAGAGACCTTCCACCTTCCCTCTCCCTGGAGCACTTCTATTCATCCCCAGAACCCAGTTCAAGCCATCAGACTGCCTTGGAGACACCAACCCCCTACCCCCACCTCCCAGCGCACTTTCTAGTCCGTCCCTCAGGATAGCCTGCATCCCCTGTGTAGGTACCAAGTGTCCCCCCTCCCAACGTTTTGTGTCTGTACCACCTCCCAAGAGCACAGCACTGGGCATGACACACCGGGGTGCTCAATAGATGTTTCTGGACCAGTGAGGTCACCCTCTCTTATCTGGTAATGTTTAACTACAATCCTCACAATATCCCAGGGAGAAGTCTATTGTTAAATGCAATTCACAGATGAAGAGACTGAGTCATGAAGTGAAATGACTTCTCAAATACACAAGAAGTGTTAGAGCCAGGACGGCCTGGGGGCTGAGGGCAGCCTGGGCATTGCGGAGAGTGGCCCTCTCCAGGTGGCTTTCAACTCTGACATTCTGGGAAGGAAGATCTAGTAAGAAGCTAGTCATAGACTCAGAGCTCAGTGCACCCCTCCTCCCCTGCCTGTTCCCCCCGCCACCCCCCCACCCCCGCCAACTCCTGCCCAGGCGGCCGAGAGGGGCTCCGGCTGGCCCTTGGGTCTCACCTACTCTAGGCCGGGTGAGCCTGAGGAGCAAAACCAATGCAGGGGCCCAGAACAGCTGTGCGCTGCCAGCCAGAGGGTGGAGACACGGAAGGAGGCGTCCCAAGCCAGGCAGTGGCCCACTCCTTCAAGACCCCAAGCCAGCCCTCCCCGTCTCCAGGGATCGCATCCAGAACGGGGGCCGCAGGGCAGCGCCATCTCCGGGAGTCATGGACGCGGGCCCGGGGCGGGGGACGGGCGGCAGCAGGCCTGGGGCGCATCAGAGCACGCGGCCTAAATGGGCCGCCTGGCCCTCGGGCCCGTGGCCGTGGCTGCGCTGGTGGGCCTTGAGCGAGCCCTCGCGCGCGAAGCTCTTGCCGCAGCGGGCACAGAAGTAGGGCCGCCGCTCCCCGAACACGCCGGGGCGGCGCGGGTGTGGCGCGGGCATGCGCGCGTGGGTGCGCTGGTGGTTGAGCAGGAAGCGCGGCTCGCGGAAGCAGCGGCCGCACTGCGCGCACTGGTGCGGCTTCTCGCCACTGTGGATGCGCTGGTGCGTGAGCAGGTTCTGCTTGAGGCTGAAGCAGCGCCCGCACTCCGGGCAGGCGAAGGGCCGCTCGCCGGTGTGGGTGCGCTGGTGCACCTCGAGGTTGTGCTTGACGCTGAAGGCCTTGCCGCACTCGGGGCACACGAAGGCGGCCGCGCGGCCCACCCCAGCGTGCGCCTTCTGGTGCCGCACGAGGCTGGGCTGCTGCGAGAAGGTCTGGCCGCACAGTGGGCAGCGGTGAGGCTGCTCCTCCGCGGGGTGGTGGATGACCAGGCCTCGCTCGTCCCCCAGACCCTCCTCCCCGTCCCCCGCAGGGGACCCGCCCCCCGGGGACGCCAGCTCTGTCATGGGCACTTCCAGCCGCAGTCACCAGCCCCTGGGGAGGCAGAAGCAGAGAGAGGAGTCAGAAGTGGGGGAGGGGGGCATCCAAGGATCAACCAGCCCCCAACCTCAGGGAGGACATTGCCCTGGCTCCCCACAGCTTCAGCATCTGCCCCTCTACAGTCTTGTTCAAGCCAGTGTTTCCCTGCTGGAATGCCCTTCTTTCTCCTCTACCCCTTAATCACAGCCTGCGGCTCCTTGAGGCCTTTCTCAAGTGCTGCCTCCTCCCAAAAGCCTTCCCTGAACCCTCCAGCCCCTCCTGAGCCCTATGGCCCAACCCTATGACCCTCGGTCATCACATGGCAGGTCAGTCACGCCACCCCAGTCTCCTGGCCCTGTGCCTGCCTTAAGGACAGAGCTATCTCCTTCTTCTCTTCCCAACACCAAGCACTGTGCCTGCCACACAAAGCACTGAATAAATGACGATAGGTAATATTCAGGGGCTTCTAGTATTTAAGTTAGCCTGCCCCTGGATAGGTCTTCTCTCTCCAACTAGAATCTCAAGGAGGGGGGGTGCATCCCCAATCTGGAGGGAAGGGTGGGGTCACCTGGTGGTTCACAGATATTTTTGAAAAGCTTAAAAGAAAAAACAAAAACAAAACCCTGTACACTTGAAAGTAATCTCAATTAAACATTAAAGCAGCAGCTCTTTGTTTATCAGAATGAGGCATGCCTGTAAAAGGCTTGCAGATCCCTGAAAGGGAGTGTGAGCTCCCAGGAGCTGGTCTCAGCTCGATTCCTCTTGGCATCCCCAAGATACCAAAGCCTGGCCCAATGCTCCACAAACAGCCCCAAGTTCAGCTCCATCCCATTCATGCTGGTTCTGCTGAGGATCCTCTTCTCCAGGGCACTGCGTTCCTCTTAAATTGTTTCCCATTGTCCTCACAGCAACCCCGGGGAAGGAGCAGGCCTTACTGAGCCCTGCTTTATAGATGGGGTAACTGAGGTCAGCTTTCTTGCCCAAGGTCACACAAGGTGAGCCAGGACTAGGCCCTAAGTTTCCTGACTCACTGGCAAAAGCTCTTCTCAGTGTACCAGCTGCTCATCAACTAAACTCCCCTCAAAATACACACACACACACACACACACACACACACACACACACACACACAAGACCACCACCACTATCCTGACCACCAGAGTTAGAGACACACAAAGCACCACTGCTCCTGGAGAGCACTGTCTGCTGCCCCCACCTCCTTGCCCCCCAAAAAACCTAGGGCTCCTGCTGGGGCAGAGCACTGGGGCCTGCTCCAGAGTAGGCTGAGGGGGCACTCCCCTGCAGTCCTCCATCCCCATCAGGGACCTAGACCTCCATGCAGTGCTTACTACAACCTCAGTCGACCTATCTGCAGAGTGGGATCTCCGAGATACCCCTTTTTGTCTCCCCCCCCCTCCCCTCGGGCCAGGGTGGGACACACAGCCACCCTGGAGAAGGGGCATGTACTACTTGCAATAGACCCCACCCACGAGGCTTTCCCCAGCCAGCTGCATTGACATTTGCAAAGACAGACCATCACCGTCCCTTGGCCAATCTCAGCCTGGCCTTGTCTCTGGGCGGCCTCCCCGCTCTCCCCAGCTATATCCCTGACTAAGGCCCCGACTACGGAGAAGGTCTAAAGCAACGGCCCCCTCTTCTCCCCCAAGTTCCTCCATCCCCTCCCGCACTCACAGCCCAGGCTGCGCCCCTGTTCCTCCGGTCTCCAGCAGTGGCTCTTTCCTCTAGAGCCTGCGCTGCCCAGCGCAAATACGGTAGCTCTCCCGCAGCGCCTCCCGCGCCCCTTCTCCCTCGCCCCCATAAAGACGGCCAGCCTCCCGCACCGCTGTTTTTATGAAATAGCTTCATGAATCAAAACATCTGACCCCACCCACCCAACCTCCGCACACAACCGTGCAAACTCCCGCGGCCGGAGCGACCCTGGAGAAATATGGTAAACTCTGCGCCGCAACCTCGCCCCC
Source organism: Callorhinus ursinus (assembly GCF_003265705.2). Lineage (NCBI taxonomy): Eukaryota > Metazoa > Chordata > Mammalia > Carnivora > Otariidae > Callorhinus > Callorhinus ursinus. The sequence goes on along the minus strand of NW_027397074.1, from coordinate 85,102,816 downwards.
ACGAAAATACGTAGGCCTCCTACCCTGCTGCCGCAACCCACCCCACCCGGCTGCAAGCCCCGGCTCCCTCGGGGCGCGGATGCAACCCACCCCCAGCTGCCGCAGCACCCCCGGGAGGACCGCGCAACCCTGGATAAATACGTAATTAAGCCGCGGCGCTCCCCGCTCCGGGAAAGGGTCTGCGCGGCTCCCGGCAAATACGGTAGCGCGCCCGCAGTGACCCGCCCCCAAGGGTCCGGAACCGGCCTCGATAAATACGGTAATCTCCCGCCGCGGCCCCAGCCCCGGCAGCCCGGGACTCACGTGGCGCCGCCTCCCGAGCCCCTCTGTCTCCGCCGCAGCGCCGCAGTCACACAGCAGCCCCGTGAGGCTGGGAGGTCTAACTCGCCGACGACCTGGCCGGCGGAAAACGGAGGGCTGCGGGCGCTGCGCGCGCCCGGGCAGGCGAGGGAACCGGGCGGGAGCCGGTTCGCGAGCAGAACGCCCCGCCGGGCGGGACACCCCAAGTTCCCCGGCCCCCGGCCTCAGCCATTCCCCTTTCAGGATCGTCCAAGGCCCCCAGCCGGCAGTTAGAGCCTCTTCCTCACCTCCCTCATCCTAAAGCCGCGCTACCCTGACCAGGCCCACGGACTGCCCCCAGAGCCCCGGAAGCAGGGTGTGGGGGCGCAGGCGGCCTAAGACTTTCCTTGCGAGAGAGAGCAGCGGGGGAAGGCAGGGTTCCCCTGCTGCGGAGCCTCTCCGAGCGGGGTGTCATGGGTGCGAGACGGCCATCGAAGGGGCAGAATCAGAGCTGCCCGAGCTAACCCCTGTTGCCAAAGCCTCCGTCCCCCACCACCCCCCCCCCGTGGCTCGGTTTATGCCCCCAGGACGGCAGGGGACATGGAGGAAGTGACAGCCCAACTGTCCCCGCCTCTTCCGAACTGGACCCATTCCGGTCAAGCCAGAGCTATCCCATAAAAGATAGCCCATAAAAGAGTTACCTTTAACACCTATCGCACCCCCGTGGACAGGGCTGGGCTGAATTCCAGCTTTTCAACTGTCCTTCAATAATAATACCCCTTACCTATACATTACTCGTCTTTTTACAAAGCTTTTTCGCATATGTTATCTCGTGGGAGCCTTCCAATAACCGTGTGCCATCAAGGTTGTTCAGGTATCATTATCCTATTTTATAGATGGGAAAATAAAATAAAATTGAAACGGAGCAGCTTCCCCGGAGACCCGCAGCCCTAAGTGGCTGAAGCCAGATGGGAAGGCAGGCCCACCAGCCGGCGCACTCTCCCCGACACCATTCTGGTCCCTAGACCCCCAACAGAAACAGGGTGCAATGATCAGGACTGGAAATAATCTTGTCCAGGGTAAAAAAGTGCCTCAGAATTTACACTTCATAGATAAAGAAACTGAGGCCAAAAGGGAAAGTGATTTTTTTTTTTTTAAGTGAAAAGTGCTAGAGGAATATCAAGTAGCCTTTTTCTCTGTGGCCCCTGGTAGCTGCCAGGTGGGCCCAGGCAGAGCTCCTTACAACAGATGGTGGATGTGGCTGCTGGGGTGGCGCCATCCCTGACGAGGGGCCCTGGGAGCCGCAAGCCTCCTGGCCCCATGAGGCGGCTCCCGTCACCCGGCAGGTGTTGTTCAGTGTGCCCTCCTGGGCGGTGCCCACCTGAAAATACACTCAATCTCTTAAGTCTCAACACCAGACCTGAAGATCAGCCCTGCCTGCTATCACATCCCACTCTGTGGACCAGTCCACCCCAGCAGGTCCACCCCTGGCCCTCTCAGCCTCTCCAGGACCCACCCCCCACCCCACCCCATCCATGCTGCTCCCATAGCAGCACATTGAGCTAAGTGGGGCTTCCTGAGCTAGACATCCCAAGGACACTGGCACTTAAAATAGAGGCACCAGGGAGGGAATTCTGGGAAACCAAAAGAAATGAATCCATCAGGACAGATGTTCCCGTGACATTGCCAAAAGGACCCCCTTAACCACTGATGGCCAGGGGCTGGAGCTTTGCTCACGGGACAGCCACACCTCCCACCTGTCCAGCTCCTGTTGCAAAAGTTGTCAGCTGCCAGAGCTACGGGCCTCCATCCCTTCTACAGGCTATAGGAGAAACGGGGACACTTAGGCAATGACCAGGTTTTCCAAAAGCAAAACCAACAATGTACCCGAGGATGTCACCCATATTTTTAGCAGCATTTTCTAAGTAAGCTGTGCCAAAGTGGCAAGGCACACAGCTGGGGGAACAGGCGTGGGAAGGAGGTGACACCCCCTAAAACCCACCCCGTCTCAGTGAGCGATGCCCAGGGCCCGGGGCTCCCAGAGGCCTCCGTTCTCTGCTCTGCCAATGAATGAGTTCTGCTGAGTCACTTCATCTCTCTGGTTTCGTACACATGCACCCCCCCCACATGCACACACACACACACACACACACACACACACACATTCCCCCATCCCCCGCCCACGGTTCTCATGTGCTGTGGTGAACACCACAGAATGGAGATGGGGAGAACTTCTGCAAAAGGAGACATTCTTCTTCATACAGGCGGGGCCCGTGGCAGGCATGGCAGGCTCACCGCCACTCCACAAGGCGTGGCCCCCTTGTGGGCAGAGGTGTGGACCGCTCAGGGAGCCCTGCCCAGGGCCCTGCACTGCATCTGTCCCACTCGCCGGGGCCGTGCTAGATGGACAGTCACCCCGTGTGCCCCCCCCCACCCCCAGGCTGCTCCTGCAGATCCCAGCCTGGCCTTCCTCCAACTCCTCTTGCTTTAGGCTGCATCCCCAGGGTTTTCCTGCTCAGCTGGGCCACCACTTCCCTCCTGATTCACTCCTCCCACTTCCTCGAATTGGACAGCAATCACTACATATCCCCTTCCAAAGCATCTTGTGTTGACTTCAAATTGGGATTTGGCACACCTTTGTTTTCCCACCAGGTTGTGAGCTCCAAAGGCAGGGGCTGTTTTCGGCATCTCTGGATCCCAGGTGCCCCCAGCATCTAATAGCCCCGCAGCCCATCTCTGATGAATGAATGAACGCACGTCCGTAAGCCACAGCTGCGAGCCACGGAGGGAAGATGGCAGGCAAAGCCACAGCCCCGGCATCGAGGACTGGGAGACACTGCAGACGCCCCATTGGATATGTGGGGCTGTGGGTGCAAGGTCTCATCTGCTCCGAAGTTCTCTTTCCTTGACATTAAAACCCAAGATGTGACCTAGGGTCAATTCAGCCAAGTTCTTAAACATGCAGCTAGCCTATTTAATACAGGTGGAGACTTCCTCCTTATGGGATGGAGGTCTGTTTGGGGAAAACCCTGTTCTTCTCTTTCCATAGTAAACTTGCACTTGTATAAATGCTGTGCATGTAGCCACACATGGGGCTTGTTAAAATAATGATGGTAACTGCTACTTATTGTGTTTGCTGTGCCAGGCGCTGTACTACAAGCTTTACAGAGGTGACCTGTACAGGGTTCCACAGCCTACACGGTAAAGCCAGAATTTAGCCCCAGAACTGTCTGGCTACATCCATGGCTCCCAACGACAAGAGAAAGCTCTTTCTAGATTTGAGTGGTGGCAGGGAGAGAGACAACATTTCTACTTCTTAATAGGAGCATTATTCCTAGAGCTATATTGTCCAAGAGCCACACGTGGCTTAGTTAACTAATTAAAATTAAATTTTAAATTCAGTTCCTCAGCCTCACACGCCACATTTTAAGTACTCAGTAGCCGCACGTGGCTGGTGGCTATGGTATTGGATGGCCCAGTTATAGAACATTTTCCTCATTCCAGAAATTTCTACCCGGACAGTGCCTGTCTAGGGCCCCACCCCCTCCAGATCTGAGTAACCTAGAAGGCACCACTCTCTTTTTAACCCAAGGGACAACCTATAGGATGGCATTCATTTTCTTCTCTGCCATGATCCAGTAGGAGCAGTGACATGTGAGAACATACTGTTTCTGGCCCCAACTCTTCTCCTCTTATCAAAAGGTCAAGGCTATATATATATTTTTAACCAAACTACTTAAAGAATAAAAGGAAAAGGTCTCAGAAGCACCCCTACCGCCCCCCCTCCTCCCAGGTGCTGTCTGCCAAGTCCCTGCTGGTCCCGCTCTCTCCCCGTCCGTGCACCTGCCCACTGGCCTCCCAGCCTCATCCCGCTCCGGCAGCTCCCCGGGGCTGGGGCTGGGCAAACAGGAAGCCCAATCCTCCTGAGGAGGCTGCCAGCTGGCTGGCCGACTCGAAGCTTAGGTTGCTTGCCAAAGAACCACCATTTTCCCAGTTCCTAGGCAATTTTTCTTAGCTCCCAGCCTGCTTCTAACGCAGGATGACGCAGGCAGTTCCAGGAACCGCAGCTCCACCAAGCTCAGCTGGCCCGTTAGAAGCTTGGCTGTGGGTCCCCACCCCAGACCTGCACTTACCTGGAAGTGGACGGGATAGAAGTCCTTTCAGATCTTGATCTGCTTATGGTTGTTTCCTGTTCGCCTGTGAAACCCTTTTATCTCAGCATACTCTAGAGTATGTGGGATTGTAAACCACTAAGATAGATCTGACCTTCTTGTCTGATTTTATGACGTGCCTCTTCCTAAGCATTCCCTGGCCTGGTTTTATTATTTTACAATGAAGGGGGATGACAACTGAAGTCGGCAATGCCAGGCCACCCTTGGAGAAGCCGGCAATGGTGGCAGTGGAAGGGGCTTGGCTAACAGGAGGCCTGGGATCTGCCCTTGGTTTGTGACATGACCTGGTGGGCCATTCTCACCACAGCGTCCCCCTTCCCTGTATCACCGCCCTGCCACGGTCACTGACTTCACGGTGAGGCTAAATGACATAGCGAACAAGAAAGTTTTTGTCAGGGAGCTGGGGCTGGGACAATTTATTCAAGAGCTGACTGAGCTACGGTGTATTAGTGATTTCCCATGAAGGTGCGTGAACTCCTTAAGGAATAGGGACCATGGCTGCTATTGGCTGAATTGTGTCCCCCTCCAAATTCATATATTGAAGCCCTGAACCCCCCCCCCCCACAATGTGATGGCATTCAGAGCTAGGTCCTTTCCAGGGTAATGAGGTTTCGATGAGGTTGTGAGACTGGGATCTTCCTTGATGAGATTAGTGTCCTTACAAGAAGAGATACCAGAGGGCACGCTCCCCGCTCCCCCCTCCCCCTGCCATGTGAGGACACAGGGAGGTGGTGGTCACCTGCAGGCCAGGAAGTGGGCCCTCACCAATAACCGAATCTGCCAGCACCTTGATCTTGGACTCCCTGCCTCCACACTGAGACATAAACGTCTGTTGCTCCAGCCCCCAGTCTGTGGTACTTTGTTATGGCCGCCCAAGTGCCTGGCACACAGTAAGCTTGTTAGTGAATCAGTGAATGCCATCCCCTGATCTGGCCAATGGGGTGTACATCTCAACAATTCTTCGCTCTAATGGATGTGGCCCTGTCCTCCCCCTCCCCCCGTGACCCAAAGCACCCATCTGTGAGGATCAGTCACCTTGGGTTAGTGAACAAATCTCATGAATTTGCACGGGTAAGAAAGCTGTGCTTAGGCCTCATTAACCCCAAGTCCTACCAACACAGCTGTTGGATTGGCTTGATCATTAAACAGAGGCCATGTGTGGATGAGGACACCTTGGATCGTACAGAAAGTCCCACCTGACTGAGATCTTCAGTGGCTGCCTGCACTGCCCCTCAGGCGCCTGATTCCATGGGGCTCCAGGGTCTGGTAGGTCCAGCCTTGCAGACAGCAGCTTTCCAACGCAGGAGTGGTACTCTGGGATGCCTTCCTGGAGGAAGCGGGCTTGCTTGACTGGGTCTCAGGATTTGCTAAGTGGCAAAGTGGAAGAAGCAAATGGTCCATGTGTAAAGTAGGTTTTGCTGAGATCCAGGGCACTGGGCCTCCCTGAGCAGGGCAGGCTGGGAGAGGAGTTGCATGAGGGGGCGGGCATTCCGGGAAGGTAGGAGAGCACCTAGGGCCTAGAAAAACCCCGCTGGGCTGAAAGCCCAGCTCTCACATGGGCGGCAACCACCAGGCACAGCTCGCCCAGTGGGAGAGTTCACACAGCAGGGTTTGTGATGCAAGCAAGACCTGGCCCAGGGAGTGGGCGGCCCAGCTGAGCGCTGACCATATTCCTGGCTCTGTGTTCCCTGGGCACACTGGATCACCTCCCCAGGTCTTTCTGTGATGCTACAATTAGAGCCCCTGCCAGATGAAAGAAATTCAACAGAATCTGAGAAAGTGGTGACGGACCAACCGGAAGCCAGGTGAAATCCAGCATTTCCCTGAGTTCAGAGAAGCTGGCAGGCCCCTGGGACGCAGGCAGACAAGGTCCCCCCTTTTACCTCCCACCTCCCGGCCACCCAACCCTACAGCTCTCTCTCTGCAATTCCCTCCCCTCCTACGGGAGGACACCATCCAAGGCCACAGGCCCAGACTGGAGCCCTGGGTCCTCCTGTCAGTGCCAGGGCCCCAGCACCTTACTTTGGAAGGGACCTCTGGGGAGCAGAGGTTGAGGAGGGTATGTGGGAAGATACCAGATTGGTTTGGAGAGGGCAAAAGAATACTGCCCTCCACCCCCAGCAAGAACCTGACATGGGGAATTGCTAGGCTCATGGCCAAAGGTCCCCGTCCTGGTCCTGGGGGCAAATGGATACCCCAGAGCACACACAGACTTAGAGTTCCAAAAGGGAGGCTTACAAAGGACAAGACCACTTGAGACAGTCAATCCTTCATTTTTCTCTTCGGCAACACTGGCATTGATAAAGACCCAAGTCAATGACAGCCATCGGGAGCACCCCTGGGCTGCTAAGTCGGGGCAGCACACGCGGTTCTTTCCTGCTGCAGGTCCCTCCCCAAGCTACCAAACCGCAGCTGCCACCACCCCTCTTATACCCCGGTCTGACCACCACACACATACCAGGCCTAAGGTCCCGCCCACCACGACAGCACCTTGTGCTTTGGGGCACTCATGGTTGAGAAGGACCAGGGAACCATTCACTCCTTCCAAAGATATGCACTGAATGGCCATTAAGTGCCAGGCACTGCCTTAGCACTGGGACCATGCTTGCCCCTCCTCAGCCACCACAGCTGGCTTCCATCCTTGCTATCAGTGAGTCTGTTGAAACTCCCCCAATAGACTGGCCTCTGGCCATCCGGCAGCCTGCATGTGACAGGCTGCTGCTACAGCTCATCAGTCCAGCCCTGGGCCATTTCACACTGGGGAGCCTCTCCCAGAGCCCTGACACCCCCTCACTGGGGCCTCAGGCCTGCGGTCCCCCGTCTGAGGCACCAACAGACACATCCAGGCTCTGGAGTGAGATCTGTCTCATCCTACCTGCTCCCTCAGCCCACCCTGCGACTGTCCCCTTTGGGATGCTTCTGGAATTCTGTTCTCTAGCCTTCGGAGCCTTGAGGAAATCACCCTTTCACAGGGTTCTACCCCCAGGGGTCGTAAAAACCACCATTCCTGGCCGCGCACCCCCCCCCCCCCAAACATCCCCTCCCACCCCCACCACGCGTCTGCTTGGGTCCGGGCGCACTAAAGAGCCTGGTCCTTGGCGCTGGAGGTGGGCGCCAGGGCCCCCCGGTGCACACGCTGGTGCTTAAGCAGGTGCTGCTTCTGGCTGAAGCCACGGCCACACGCGGAGCACAGGTAGGGCCGCTCGCCCGTGTGGTTGCGCCGGTGCCGCGTCAGGTTGGGCTTCTGGCTGAAGCGGCGGCCGCACTCGGGGCACGGGTAGGGCCGCTCGCCCGTGTGGATGCGCTGGTGGATGTTCAGGGACGACCACCACGTGAAGCTCTTGCCGCACTCGTTGCAGATGAACTGGCGCTGCTCACCCGGCCCCGCGGCGGCGGCGGCGACTGCGGCCCGGGCCCCCGCCTGGCGCCACCAGCCCTGGCAGAGCCCCAGCCAAGCCCACTCGGGGCGGCCCCGCGGCGGCCCGGGCCGCAGGCGACAGCCCCGGCGGGCGGCGGCGTCCCGCAGCAACTCCTGCAGCCCGGCGCGGGCGCCCTGGCGGTCCCGGGCGTGCGCGCGCTGGTGGATGCGGAGGCCCACCTGGTGGCGGAAGCAGCGCGCGCACTCGGGGCACGAGTGGGTGGCGGGCCGCGAGTGGGTCTTCTGGTGCTTGAGCAGGTGCTGCTTCTGGCTAAAGCGCCTCGCGCACTCGGGGCAGCAGAAGGGCCGCTCGCCCGTGTGGTGCCGCTGGTGGCGCGCCAGGTTGGGCTTCTGGCTGAAGCTCTTGCCGCACTTGCCGCACAGGTACGGCTTCTCCCCGGTGTGGGTGCGCTGGTGGATCTTCAAGGATGACCACCAGCTGAACCTCTTCCCGCAGTCCAGGCACACAAAGTGACCCTCGCCGGCAGAAAGAGCCCGGCCTGCCAGCCCCGCCGCCTGCTCAGTGGGAGGGGCCCACCTTGGACCCCCCGTCTCCTCCTGTCCCCCCAAGGCCCGAGGCTTCCCCATGGTCTGGCATGGCGGGAGGCTCCGATGTTGCTGGAAGATGTTTTCCTTATCCTTCTCGGAAAGCTCGGCCTGCGGCACCAGCGTCTGCAGCATCCACTCTGGCTTCTCTGGCTTGATCTTCATCACCAGCCCATCTCCTGCCAGAGGCAAAGGGAGAGAGAGGACGGGGAGAGTCACTCACTGCCCGGTGGGCAGGCGGGAAGGAAGTGCCGGGAGGGCGGAGCACAGAAGACGCGGCGGGAGGAAAGGATGCTGAAGAGAGCACGCAAGAGGACAGGAGGGGAGAAGGGAGCGAGCACAGTCAGAGAAGGGCAGCTTGGGACGTGCAGAAGGAAAAGTACAAGAAAGGAAGAGACGCTGCAGTTCCAAGTCCACACCCACTGCCCCGCCTTCTCCACCCGGAGGCCCCAGGAGGCAAGGAAGATCTGGGTTCCCACCCAGGGAAGCAAGCAGAAAATGGCCACGCTTCAAAGCTTCTCATTCTTTTGCTAAGAGGACCCATGCGCTGGGAGCTCGCTAAGTGAGTGCATGCCCAGTCCCCCAGTAGTGGGGTGACCAAGCTCCATTTCACAGGCAGGCTGTCCATGGCAGGAGCCACGGGGCCAGAGCGCCTCACCTTCTTCCACCTTGGCTGTTTGGCAACTTCCCTTTCTTCAACAAAACCAAGAGCGAGAAAGGAGGCTGGAAAGGTCTCGGCACCCAGAAGAGGTGTTGTCCTGCCCTTCCTAGGCCCCTCTCTACTTCAGTCTCAGGAGTCCCCCCCCCACACACACACACAGCGAGCTCAGGTCTTCAGGGCTGCCTTGTCCCCCTCGCTCATGGACCCACACCGCGATGGAAGAGGCCTGCTACAGACACTACATACAGCCTGTGGGATTCCACTTACAGGAAGGTCAAAGGCTGGCAAAACTAACTTACAAGTTTGAAGTCAGCAAAAGTGCCACCTAGGGACGGTGCGCTGTGGCTGGAAAGGGGGCCTGAGGGGGCCTGGCAATGTTTTGTTTTTGTTTTTGTTTTAAGCAAGAGAGCCCAAGCAGGGGAGAGTGGGGGCCGAGGGAGAGGGAGAGAACCTTAAGCAGGCTCCATGGAGCTGGACACAGGGCTCGCTCTCATGACCCTGACATCAGGACCTGAGCCGAAATCGAGAGTCAGAAGCTTAATGGACGGAGCCACCCAGGGGCCCCATTGTTCCCTCTCTCGATCTGGGTGCTGGTTTCATGCACATGTTCACTTTATAAGAGAATGTATAGAGCTTGTGATCGGTACACTTTTCTGTGTTACACTTCAACAAAAAGTTTACATTTAGTAAAAAGTAGGTGAAATAAAAGAGTTGGCAACAAAAAAAGAGAAACTCTAAATAAGTTCTGATATTTAAAAAACAACAAAATAAACCCGAGGGAAGTAGGAGGAAGGAATTAGTAGATAAAAGCAGAAACTACAGGGTAAGGGAACACAGAGATATAAAAACGATTCTGAAAATCCTAAAATACTAAGGCAGAAATGTTGTATCAATTTGAAAAAAATCTATATAAAAGGGATGATTCTGTGAGACCATATAAATTAACAAAACTAACTCAAGAAGAGGGGGGAAAAAGAAAAAAAACAAACAAACATGTCCTAAAAGAGACAGAAAAGACAGCTAACATTCTACCTCAAAAATGGCAAAGAGGCCCCTTAACTGTAAAAACAGTTTCTACTAAAATTTCAAGGGAAGGGTTATCCAAAGCTTATATAAATGCTGACAGTGACAAGGGGGATAGGGAGCCCACAGGCTAGCATGATCCAGTGTCAACAAGACAAGGGCAGAGCAGGCAAGAAATTATAGGGTTAGCATTTGAAAGTAGACACCAAAAACAAACAAGCAAAACCATTGGCAAAGCAAGTTCAGCAGCATTAAAAAAAACCACATATCATGACCTTGCTGGGATCTTCCCTGGGAAAGCAAAGATGGCTCAATATAGTTCGTGACACTGACTTTCTAAACAGGCAAAACCTGACAATCTCAATCCATGTAAAAATGTCATATGATCAAGTCCAATATCATTTCTGGAGGGAGAGAAGGAAGAAGGGATGGAGGGAGGAGGAAGGAAGCTCTCAGCAAACCAGGCCTATGAGGAAACTTTCCTAGGCTGACAAAGAAGCTGTACTAGAAACTGCAGCAAATGTTATAACCAAAGGCAAGGGATTAGAAGCCCATTCAGGTGAGGAACAAGATGATGCTCAGGGTCACTGCCACTCTTCAACATTGTCCTTGAGGAACTAGCCAAAGCATGGGGGAGAAAAGAAAAATATATGTAAATATTGGAAGGGAAAAGAGACGTATCATTTGCAGATAATTATTAATATAGAATGTACAAGAGAATCTACTGACAATATATTAGAAATAAGAGTTTCAGCGGGGTGGTGCCTGGGTGGCTCAGTGGGTTAAGCGGCGGACTCTTGATTTTGGCTCAGGTCGTGACCTCAGGGTCCTGGGATCAAGCACTGTGTCGGGCTCCATACTCAGCCGGGAGTCTGCTTCAGGATTCTCTCTCTCCCTCTGCTGCTCCCCCCTGCCCTCTCTCTCTCTCTAAAATAAATAAATCTTAAAAAAAAAAAAACAAAAAAAAGAGTTTCACGGGATGCCTGAGTGGCTGAGTCGGTTAAGCGTCTGCCTTTGGCTCAGGTCATGATCCCAAAGTCCTGGGATCAAGTCCCGCATCAGGCTCCTTGCTCAGCAGGGAGCCTGCCTTTTCCCTCTGCCTCTGCCTGCCACTCCCCCTGCTTGTGCTTCCTCTGTCTCTCCCTGACAAATAAAGAGTTTCGGCAAGCTTGCCAGACACAAAAACATATAAAAATTCATAAATTTTAAAAATGGCAATAAAAGCTATAAAATAACTGGGATGAGATCTAACATACATACACTTATATCAAGGAAGCTATTAAATGTTACTGAAAGGATAAAGAAAATGTAACTAAAAGGACAGATACATCATATTCCTAGATGAGAAGGAAGTTCTTCACTCCAAAACCATGTTTAAATTCAGTGTAACCCTAATTAAGTGAATTACAAAATTTCTGATGTACACAAACCATGCAGAAAACTCTAAAAATGAGCAAGGAAGAATTTGGCTTATACAACATCGAAAGCTAACATACTACCAACCACACACCCATGGGGATGGGCAAAACCCAGAACACTGCCAACACCGGATGCTGGCGAGGATGTGGAGACACAGGGACCGTCATTCTCTGCTGCTGGGGATGCTGCACAATGCAGCCACTTTGGAAAACAGTTTGGCAGTTTCTGACAAAACAAAACATACTCTTTCCACATGATAAGCAATCCCTCCCCTGGTTATTTTCCCCAAGGAGCTGAAAACTTCTGTCTACACAGAAACCTGCACACAGATGTTTCTAGCACCCAGAAACTACTGAGGAGAACGAGTGTATATCTTTAAAAAAAAAAAAAAAAAGAAAAAAAGAATCTGGGGTTTCCAGGGCCAAAGAGCCTGGCCCCCCTCCACAGCCTCACTGGCCACCATGAGGACAAGGAAGCAGATGTGGTGACTGTGGGGATGGGGTGGGAGGGTGGGGGCCCAGATAGTACCTGTGAGGGGCCACTTTCCCTCCCGGCAACATGACCCTGGAAGGCCTCCCCAGGTGCTTGGTTGTGAGAAATCATTTTAGCAGGAGTCATACTTTGAAGATGAAAGTGGTGATTTAAGCTGCACACTGGCAGGAATTGAATACCCGACTGTAATAAGTTTACGTGACTATAAGAGGATTTCTTTAGATGTCCTGAAATGTTGGCCAGCAGAAGTATTTAACGCGATAGGTGTCCAAATTGGTGATCGGGTAGTGAATCCAAAATATACTCAGGTGAGCAGGGCATTGCTGTCCCCAAGTAACGGGGTCCCAATTAATGCCCCAGAGCCCCACAGAAGTCACTGCCTTGCTCTGATTAAACCCGGCCTTGATGTTATCATGGCGGCTGATGGCTGGGGAGGCAAGCCCTCTCCGGCCAAAAAGATGGGCCTGGCCTGGAAGCCCAGAGAACATTCCTGTCCGCTGCTTTCAGGCCCAGAGCAGACACAAGTGAGTGGGCTGTGCGAGCATAGGCCCCTCTGAAGTGTGTGCACAGGGACTTCGGTCATCAGGCACACCTTCCCTCGGGGCTCAGGTATTAACACAAAGAAAACAGGCCCTGGCCTGTCTGTGGAAGGAGTCCTAAAACAAAGGTTCAGCTCCTCTGTCATCATAAAAAGGATAATTTAAAAAAAAAAAAAATTCTAAATGGTTCAGATAAAATACAAAGGTGCTAAATGGGGAGCTATTGCTCAATGGGGACAGAGTTTCTGGGGCGATGAAAATGTTCTGGAGATGGTGGTGCTTGCACAACCATGTGAGTGTACCTAATACCACGGGCTCGGATGCTTAAACATGGTTGAAACGGTAAATTTCACATTGTGTATATTTCATCACAATAAGAAAAAAACACAGAAAATAAATAGAAAAAAAAATTTAAAAAAAGAGGTAAGCTCGTAATTAACTGAAAACTTTGGCCATCCAGAAAGAGTCCCTCCCTCCCTAAGCCTGGCCAGCAGGTGCCCAACCCCCCAGTGCCTCCAACCTCCAGGGTCAAAGCTGGTGTTCTCCCACCTCTTCCCTAAGACCCCAGGGCACCTCAGAAGCTGCCAGAGGTGAGGGAGAGGGCCCTGGCCGACACATCTCTCATGCCCGAACTAGGAGTTACTTGCAAGTTTCCCTGGGAAAAGGTTCCTTCTGCTAAAACGTCTGGAACCACCGGTCCTCGGTTTTACCGTAATTATGATAACATCAGCATCTCTCATGGTCTCACACATGCACACCCCGGGGGCTCCCAGCCTTCGAAGTGACATGGGAGTGGTGGGGAGCTGGCCTGGGAAGCGGGGTGACTGTGCTCCTGAAGTCTGCGTCAGGAGCCAGCCCCAGGATGTGCGGTATCCGTGTAGACACCCCGCCCCCTCTGAGCTGGAAGCTTCATTCCTTCATTGCCCTACTGCCTGATTTTTGTCTCCATCTTAGGTTCACTGTGATGATTATCCTGGAAGGCTGGGGCCCTGGGGCCTGTGGGGCAAGGCCCTGGAGGGGAGGGGAGGTAAAGAAACCAGAGTCACTGAGCCAAGGGGCGGCGTTCCCAGGGACGGCCCCTGCCCCCTCCCCCAGGACCAGAGCCATTGGGCAGCAGGGTGGTGAGGAGGCCAGGGATGCTGGGGGCTTGGGGGCCTTGTGCCCAGAGCGCAGGACTCTCCGCTCACAGCAGCACCTGCCTGGCAGACACCAAAACTGCCTGCCTGTTTTCCTCTCCGCAGCCCGTGAACTCTGAGCAACCCCAGGAAGCTTTCATGGACCAAACCGAAGGCACTTTTCTGATCAAATCCCAACCGGGATCATCTTAACCCAGAGCGCTGGTTTTCAATGTTAGATCAGCGTGACCACCAGCAGTTAGCAAACGCCTCACTCGCCCTCCGACCCGGCTTTCTGCACGGGTGTGTGCGCGTCCCCTTGCCTAGCGAGGAAGGGTGGCCTTTTGTCATTTTCTTAGCTCCCGAAGTCGGTCTTCTTTGCCTTCTTTGATGTGACCTTCCACCTCCTGGTCCCGCTCTGCAATTCTACAGCCCACAGGCTCCTAGTGAGGGCAGCACCTCACACACAGGGGCAGGACAGGGGCCAGGGCGGGGAAGCTGGGCCTGGCGGAGGAGGCCGCAGGGGGCTCCCACGGGTCCCTGCGCTCCCTTACCTGTGCTCACGCCAGCCAGGCCACACTCCATCGGCGGAGGCTCCCGGGCACCAGCGCTTGCCCTGCCGTCTGTGGGTGAGAAGGGGGCAGAGGAAGGAGAGCTGGCCAGTGGGACAAGGACCAAATGGCCCCCCCCCCCCGCCCTCCTGCCACCTCACAGAATGTGTTCCCTCTTTTTCAAGAGCTTCTCTGTCCCTGACCTCAGTCATAAGTGCAGGGCTTTTGTAAAATTGCACACATACCTGCTAGGCAGGTAAAACGGGCATTATTCCCATTTTATGATCCCATTTTATGAGGAGGAAACTGAGGCCAGGGAGGGCCCCTGACATGCCCCGAGTCACAGAACCAGCTGAATCGTGGCACTGGGGGAGGCCCCAGCTCTTCTAACTCCCAGACCAGAGCCTCACACCCATGGGCTCAATATCAGCAGGGTGGGGGGTGAGAGATGCCACCCCAGGAAACTCAGCAAAGCCCGGAGACCCACCTGAGTGGTCGTGGAGTCACCCTGGAACACACCCTCATCGGCCCCTCTCCTTCAAAGTCCCCTCCCGTCCCTACTGCATGCAAGATCACACCCAAGCCATCTGGGAGGGGGGACCCGTGAAAGAGTTCACCCATCTGGGGCTCATGTTTTTTCCTTGTTTTAATGCTCAAGGTTTTGGGCACGTCCTGACTGGCTCGTTGTCAGGGACAGGTCAGCTGGGGGGCCCCAAGCTCCACTGGCTGCCCCTGTACGTGGGGCGCTCTCCCCCAGATCCCTGCATGCCACTCGCCTTTCAGTCTCTGCCTCAATGCCCCCTCCTCCAAGTAGCCTTCCCTATCACAACCCTAACCCCACTTCACATTCCTCCTTGACACTTTTCGCCACCTGACCTGGTATTTACTTGTCTGCATATACCGTCATCTTTCAAGAAGACGGGACTTTTCCGTGCTCACTGCTGAATGCCTGGCCTGGGAGAGAGCCCCAAGCCCGAGGGCACTTCCGGTGGTGTGTGGCCTGACCGGATGGCCGGCGGGAAGGCAACCAGGGGGGGGGGGGGGTTCATTTTCTGCACACAGTGCCATGGGCGGCCTCTCCTAAGGTTGTTTCACACACCTGTACCCGCCTTGCGCCCACACTTGCCAAGGCCCGAGTGAGGATCTGTGGCACCTGCCCCACACAGCCCAGATGCCCTGCTCCCCCTGCTGCTACAAAGGGGCTTCTCCAGGTCCCGGCCAGGGCTTTCTTCCCGGCACCTCACCTCAGCCACCTCACAAAAAGCCATCTCCTCTTGCTCTCCACCTTGGGCCCTCAAGAAACCTCATCCCAAGGGAGTCCCCCCTCCCCTCTGCCAGGTCCCCTTCCAACAGCCACTGGGGGAGGGGGTAGGCAGGCAGGAACCCCTGGGTCCTGCCAAGAGAGGTGGGGGCAGGGGCATAAGGGCAAATATGAATTTAAAAAAGAAATCATTTTCCTTAGGGCAAAAGGGGAAAAAAACTCTGGCCCTTTCTTTTAGAGCATTTACTTAAGAAAAGTTGTCATTGTGAATGTCTCTCTGCCCCTTTGAGAGGCATGTAAATCTTTCCAAAAGTTACACAAGCCTCTTGTGAGCTTTACAAACCCCCGCCCCCCCCGCACCTCCCTCCAAGCCCTGGGAGCCACCTCCTTGAAATGTAAACACCAAGGGAGATGGTGACCCACAGGAGGGTGGGTGGGGGCCTGACTTCCGGGGGTGCCCGGCTCCAGGCTGCAGAACTACCCCCTTCATAAAGATAGGAGACACGCCCTGTTCCTTGGGAGAAAGGCAGTTAGCAAACACAGGTGGCCACCCCAATGGCCAGCTGAATTTAGGATAACTCTGGGTGACAAACGGCGCCATTGGGGAAGTCCTCTTGCTGAGGACGAGTTACACTTTTATCTGGAGACCGTGTGCAGCAGGCTGCGTCAGCTGGGCTGTGTAAGGGGGGGGGATCTCCTTCAGTTTCCTAATCTCTTAGCGGATTGCCTGTGATGTGCATCTCTTTCTGCTTTCATGCTTATTCGATTAAAAAAAAAAAAACTTCTCTTTTTCTCCTCCTTTTGTGGGGAGCTTTTCTGAGTTGGCTGGAGATTTTGTTTTTAATTCTATTTCCCCAACAGGGGTATGCTATGCACCCCTACTGTGGTTTCTTACAGATGCTAAAACTGTCTGTGGTGCAGAGAAAAAGCAGGCAGGGAGAAGAGGGTAGGGAAAGGCCTAGCGGGAAGCCCCAATGGACGGATGGATGGGTGGATGGATGGACGCATGGATGGATGC
>NW_027397074.1:84823081-85086312 GCF_003265705.2 Callorhinus ursinus | reverse complement strand
GGATGGACGCATGGATGGATGGATGGGTGGATGGATGGATACGGATGCTCCTGCCTTGGCGCCACCTCTTTCCTCCAGGTTACTGTGTGTCCCAAGCCTTGGGGAAGCCTCTCACGCACCGCAGATAAGATGTCCTCCTAAAGAGGCTCAGAGGACTGGTGAAGGCGGAGGCACCTTAATTCAGGAAAACTCAGACAGAGGGGCCGAAGGCCAGGGTAATTCAAGACAGAGGGTAGGACCTTGGCCTTATTCACAAAACCCCTACATGACACAACGACGGGCCTCTTGAGCCCAATCAAACAGGTCCTACTTGATCCATTCTGTCTTCCCAGGAGTATTGGGACCTACAAATCAGCTCAGGTGGCAGAAAGGCTTCAATTCTTGATGAATAATTCACAGCAAGCTACAGAGCAGCTCCCTGCGTCCCTGGGTATTCGGTCCCAGCCACACCAGGGCTCGGAGTGGTCCCAGTAAGCACAGGAGGGAAGGGGACCCCCGTGGGCCCAAGGGGAAGAAGTAAGAAATGAGAGGGCAGGGGACAGGAGAGGCACAGAGGACAGGAATGGGGGGCAGGCCCCCATGTCTTGAGGACCCGCCTCCAACTGTGTGCTCAGGTGGGATGTGTCTAGAAAACAGGCCAGCAGGTGATCTGCAGGTAAAACCCTGAGAAAGCCAAACAGAGGGAAGTGTCTGCGTGTAGCCACGTGTCTGCAGGTCAGCCAGGCCCCCCCCAAGCTGCATCTTTTCTAACCTTCCCTCTTCTTCTGCTTCCACCCTGCTACGCTGCCCTACAGGCCCCTTCTTAGCCGCCACCCACCCACCCTCCCTGACCCATGGCTCCCCTGACCTGGCCTGGCATGCAGGCTGCCCAGCAAAATGCCCCTGCCAGACACAGAAGGCAACAGGGCCGATCCAACACCGCTGCCAGTGCCCGCACTGACTCTCCAAAGGCCGCTTGGCCTATCACACAGGGCCCTCACCCCAGTCTCCAGTGACCTCTCCCCTCCTGGCCGAGCAAGTTCTGTGGAGTGTGGGACACATGCAGGGATGGGTCTCGGGACAAGGCCCTGGTCACTTCCGCCTTCCCAGCACCTGGCTCTGGGCCTGGCCCTCCCACACTGGGTCAGGCTGCCTTGGGATGGGAGCCCCCTCCATGAGAAGCCTCCAGGAGGGGCAGCTGCACGACAACTGCCAGACCACACAAAGCGAGGATTGTGCCCAGCAGCAGGTGGTGAGGTCTGGGGGCAGGGGAAGGGCTTTGCTCTCAGCAGAATCCTGGGGGCAGGGAGGGGAGTAGACAGCAGCTGGGGGAAGAGAAAGGCCACAGATGGGAGGGGCAGTTCAGGGACATGGCCACGGCTCCCCACATCCTCCCAACCTCAGGCCCCTGGAACTTTTCCACCAGACAAGCACAGCCTTCTTCACAGATCAGGCCTCAGGCGGGGCAGGGGAAGTGGATGGCAACTCAGGTGTCCTTGGTCAGTGGTGGAGCGGGGATTGGCCGCATGCACCCACCAGGAGCTGAGGCTTGGAGGGGTGGCATTTCCCCAAACCATGGCCAAAAGGCCCAGCTTCCAGGTCCTTCTCAGCCATGAGCTCCCACCGGGCTCACACCCAGGTCCTCCACCAGCCACCACTGCTCCCCTACACCAACAGCCCCTTGCCCCCACAGGAAAACCCGGGCAGGGGGTCCTCTTCCCAAAGTGCCCCCTCCACATCAAGCTGACCCCCTTTGCCACACCAGCAAGGTTGCCGTGCTTCCCGAATGGCCTCCCTTTCCGTTAACCACATCTTTCCCACCCCTCAGCTGGTCTGAGCCCACCTGGTCCACAGGGCATGGCCCACCCCCCCAGTCTCCCACCCTCACCCCCCCATGCTCCAATCTGCCAGGCCCGCCCCCTGCTTTCTTTCCTAGGGAGTTCCTGGTTCCCTGCAGGCAGGCCCCACTTTCCGTCTCCTTGCCCTGACCCGCCATGCTTGCTCACAGGGAACCAGACTCAAGACTGTGGCTCAGGACAGCATTTGTAAGGGGGTGGCCCCACTCAGGCTCCAGCCAGCCTTCACCCTGGAGGGATGCTCTCAGAGTGCTCCCTAGGGGCCGACGTTCTGCCTCTCCTAACCTCATTTATTGAGGGGCATGGAGGACATCCCTGAAATCCTGATATTGATCTGGCCGTGGAAAGAAGGGGTGCTCAGCCAAGACTCCGGTATGGACCGGGAGAGAGCCACTGGCTGTTGAGCACCACTGCGCACCGAACGCTGAGCAGGCATCGCCCATGTCATCCTTCACGACCAATTACGGCTGAGGACCCATGGCTCCAAGAAGTTAAGTCATTTCCTCAAGGTCACAGAGCTAGTAAGAAATAGAGCCAGAACCAAACTGGGGTCAACCTGCCTCCCCCAAAGCTCCTACTCGGGGGCCATGTCACCTCCTAGAAGAAAGTCCAGGACTTAGCAAACCTTAAACGACCCATCCCTCCTTTTCAGGAGTCTGGCTTCTATACCAACATATGATTATTCAAGTTTACATAAATTAAATTTTAAATTCAGTTTCTCAATCACACTGGCCACATTTCAAGTGCTCAAGAGCCTCATGGAGCCCGAGCTCCTGTAAGGACAGCAGAGGACATTCCTATGTTCCCGAAGCTCCACCGGATGGCGCTGCACTAGGACTGGAAGCTCCTGGAGGGCAGCGGCCTTCCTCTGTTTACAGGCACACCTCGCTTTCTTGTACTTCGCACATGTTGCACTGTTTTACAAACTAAAGGTTTTTGGCCAATCTGCGCTGAGCAAGTCTACTGGCACAATTTTTCCTGACAGCATTTGCTTACTTCCTGTCTCTGTGTCACATTTTGGTAATTCTCATAATATTTCAAACTTGTTCATTATTACTGTATTTGTGAGGGGGAATCTGTGATCAGTGATTATGACCTGCGGAAAGCCCAGACGATGGTCAGCACGTTTTGGCAATAAAGTATTTTTTAATGAAGGTGTGCACGTTGTCACTGTAGACATAAGCCTGTTGCATACGTAGCAGATACTGTATTGTGTAAACATAACTCGTATGCATTGAGAAACCAAAAAATTCACTTGATTTGCTTTATCACAATATTTGCTTTACTGCAGGGGTCTGGAAACGAGCCTGCAATATCTCTGAGGTGTGCCTGTATACTGAATGAATGAATAAATGAGTGGAGGAGTGAAGAGGGGGCTCCTCTGGCCCCAGTCCTTGGTCACTGATGACAATCATCTAGGGACAAGGTGATGGGGTTTTCTGCCTGGGAATCCACTTGCAATTACTGTCAGTGGATGTTTTCATCTACAATATGCAATTACAGGCACCTGAGAAGAAACTGATGTACACGCTAACTGCACACACCATCACATCCAGAAACCACCGTATCTAACATTGAACACAGCTAAGTAAACCGGATGCAAACATACAGAGGTGCAAACATACGGAGACGCTTGTACATAAGAGAACAGCTGCAAAACTGTATGTAAAGCACGAAGAAACTGAGAAACCCACAGATACACCTGCAGACCCACAGAAAGCAGGGCGCGGGCGCGAACCACAGCAGCACCAACACTACACAGCGCGCTCGTGAGCGCAGACATGTGCGCCTCTGCGTCACACAGTTACACTCCCAGCTGCCCACTGCTCCAAGAAAGGGAACTCAGGGAGACGGAAGCGAGGCAGTATGATGGGGGACGGTCACCTGTTAGGTCCCCTGTGCTGGGGGTGGGGGATGGCACGGGGCAGCCAGGGCTGCGGCTGGCTGGGCAGAAGCTGGCCCAGCACAGAAAGCCATAGACAGAGAACTGGGCTCTGCTGGGCAAGCCCAGAGCAGCAAGAGACCCCTCCCGGGGCCGGCCTGCAGGGGGTCTAGCCCCAGAGGAAGCAGCAGACCCTTTCCCCTGGGAAAGGGTCTGCTGACCTTTGCTGACCCTGACTCAGCCGAGTCTGCTCCCAAAGGCTGCCCTCTCCTGAGGACCCTCACATCAGGCCCCTGTCAGGCCTAGACTGGGAATCAGGGCCCTGAGTTCTAAGCCACCAGTGGTTGACAAGTCACTGTACCTCTGGGCCTTGGGCTCCCAAGGTGAAGGTGACTGAAAAGGCCTGCCCACAGGTTTGTCTCAAGCACTGGACAGGACCAATCTGCAGCACACTGCGCTCCCCACAGCCTACAAACCAGCCATGTCTCTCTCACCCACTCCCCATTTCCTAAGCCCCCCCCAAAGGACCACTGCTGCTCACTCTTCCCAAACCTTCACTCCTCCAGCTGCTTCAGAATCTTCAGAGGCCCCCAGCACCCACCCAGTCACCCCAAACTCTGCTCCCCAATGTGAGCAGGCCTGGCAGGAGGAAGAGGTGTGCACAGATTTTCCTGTCGGGACCATTTCAAGGCCGTGCACAGCTCCTTGTATAGGTCACTGGACCCTCAACAGCCCTGGGGTAGGCTCTGGGCTGGGTGCGGGTACCTCACGGGGTAGGAGCGGAGGCGGCTATGTGGACGGTGGTAAGGAAAGCAGGGCTGGAGGCTGGGGGGCCTGAGCGCCAGGCAGGGGGGCTGGGCTACAAGCTTTGGATGCTTCTGCTGGCCTATGGCTCAAAGCCTCAGCTTCACTGAGGGGAAGGAGGCAGTGTCTCCTGTCTCCCAGGACCTGTTCCAAAGCCACCAGGCCCTCCCCCAAGGACGTCCTACAAATGCCACTCCTGTACAAGGTCTGTCCTCTGGGGTTGTGTCCTGGCTGTCCTCTGGACAGTCCACTGGACACATCAGACCTCCCACCTTCCTCTCATCCAGAGTTCATGACCAACGAGGACACACAAACCAGTGGCTTTAAAATGCTATCAGAAACACAGCGCAGCTGCTGCCAGAGCCCCAGGAGACCTGCTTCCCATCTTATATGGCCCCCGGGCCCACAGACAGACAAGCAGGCCCAGAGGTCCTGGCTCAGAACAGGGAAGTGTCACGGCCACCGCCTAAAGGCCCACCTCCATCCCTCACCCCAGCATGAGCATGCCCAACGTCCTTCTACGACTCCCACAAGAGTCCCCAGCCCCTCCAGCGCCTCCACCCCACCTTCTTCTCCCCTCCCCCGCCCTGCTCCTTAAGAAGGCCTCCCTCCTCTCCAGCTTCCCCAGACCCGCACTCAGCACTGGATCAAGTGTCCCGTGCACCTCCCACGGCTGCCCTTCTTCCAAGCCCTGCCCCTTCCCCCTCTTCTGCTCCAGCACCTCCAGACCTCGATCTCCCAAACACTGTGGTCCTCAGTCCTAACAGAGGGGTCAGAGGAGCAAGGGGAAAGGGCGGGCCATCCTTCCACAGAAATTATCAAATGATTATTTGGAAAATAATAACACTTATTCCTATGGGTAGACTTGTCCTATCAAGCAAGGGGGGGGGGGGAAACAGTGGGAAACATTCACAAAGTGCAAGACATTATTTTTAGGTCACCACATTGCCGTCACCCCCTCTTTGCCTCCCACATTATAAGAACTGTAACTCAGGGTTGCCCTGGTAAGAACAGCCCAGTTTAATGACCTCAGCCTGCTTCCACCAGCGTCCCCTGGGAACCAAGTCCATGGAGAGCGGGGGCAGCTGCCTTATCCTATCATGCCTGCCCCCACTCCCGGAGGTCCAAGATGTAACCCCAGGCCAGTCTCAGAGGTACCTCCTTCCAGGACTTCTGCCCCCACCTACCCAGCATTCACCCCTTTGCTGGGACTGCCCCACCCCACCTCCCTGCCTCTATGCCTGTCCCTCACCTGTGGCCTCCACATCCCCAGGCTCTGCTAACCCGTCTCCCTTTAGAGGAGAGAGCAGCACCCACATTCCTCGCCCAAGGTCCAAGACTCAGGAGCCCGCCAAGGCCTGGCGACCCCCATGACCCGATCTGAAGGCAAGACATGAAACTGACTGCCAACAACACTTTGAACAGATGTCACATTTTCATTTATAAACACTTTCCAACCCCTTGCTTCATTCAAAAGAGCTTGGAAAGGGTAAGAGTAAGGAGTGTTTCTCCCCCCTGACCCCCCGCTTGCCAGATGAGGAAAGTAAAGCCCAGAGGTGACATCCATTGCCTCATAGACAGTAAGACCTAAGGTCTCCTGCACGCTCTGAACACATTCTTCCCTCCCAGCCAACACTGCACTAGGAAATCTGGGATTCCTCAGCTTAACCCTCACCAACGGGGCAGGTGCACGGGTCACCCCACCTCCACCAAGCTCTGCACTTTGTCCCGGGTAGCCCTTGCCTCTTCAGGGGAGACAGTGGTCTTCATCAGGCCTCTCAAAACCACCACCACCCTTCACTACCCCAGAGTACAACTGTCACAACACATACATCGTTAAGTTGTACCAGTGCTGTTTTTAATACCTCCAAGATCTCCTACTGCCCCACCTCAGGTCAGGCCTGTTTCTTGCCCAAAGACTGTACTAGTTTTATAGCTTATCTTGCCCCTGCAATCCATTCATCACCCAGAACTCAAAGCAATTTCCCTAAAATTAAAATGAGGACATGTTACTACTTTGCTCAAAATACTTCCCAATGGGTCCCCAGCACTTTCAGGTTCAGCTACAAATTTCTCGGCAAGACCATTTAGAACCTGGCCTCTGCTTGCTTCTCCTGCCTCCCAGCTCCCCACTGTCCCAACATGTGACTCCCTGACCTTGCAGCATCTTGGCTGGCCTGTGACCAGTCTTGGAACACTCTTGCCCAGCTCTTCTCTGCCCAGCTAGATCAGGGATCCCTCTGAGCGGGAAACCTTTTTGGACATGCCAGGCTCAGTTAGGGGCCCTTCTGTTTGACCTGTGTACCCACGCAGCCCGCTACCACATAGATGGTATAATAATTTACCTGTCTCCACAACAAAACTATAAACATCTTAACATGAAGTATTTCTCTGTCCCCAACATCCAGCCCAAGGTCCCATGTGCTGTAAACCATCAACAAAAATTTTAATAAAGAAACACTTACAATACAGAAATTTAAATCCAACACGGATTAGAAGCACAGACTCATGGAACCTTAGGGTTGAAAGGAGACTAATATCCTCTAATCTCTTCATTTTACAGATGAATACAGGGACCCAAAAAGAAGAGTGGAGGCTGGACATCAGCCAGTGTCAAGCTCCTGGGCTCTGACCACACCCAACCCCAGGTCTAGCTGACCAGGACACGCTCCAGGCTCCACCCGCCCAAAGGACGGATTCTCCTCCGCCCTTACAGGGGAAGGGAGCCCCCAGCTCCTACCCCCACCCCCACTGAGGTCTTGACTCCTGTGCCCATTTTCCTGGAATGGAACCCCACCCCCCAACACACACACACACACACACACACACACACGCACGCACTTCCAATTTCTGTGGTGCTTCCCTCTCATTGTTCGCACTCCCAATCTTTATGCCCGCTCATTTAATCATTTATTAAGCACCTACTCTGTGTCACTGTGCGGCAAGCACTGGGGTTCCTGCCCTCCAAAAGCTCGGTCTTTCCGACACAGCTGACACAGCCCCGAACACAGGGCCAGCGCTTGGGCAGAACGCGCCCGGAGGGACCGGGGGTCAGCAACACCCCCCCCCCGCCCCCCCCCCCCTCCCCCCCCCCCCCCCCCCCCGGCCCCGCTCACCATCCCGTCCCTCCCGCTCTCACGGCCCCCCTCCTGCTCTCTGCCCCGGCCTGCAGCCCCCTCCCACGCACGACCCGGGCCCCTTTCCCCAGGGGCTGTGTGGGGGCGGGGAAAGTTCGGAGCCGCAGCGCCGGGGGCTCAGGGGGCCCCGAGACCCCCGAGGCCGCCGCCAGCCCGAGGCTGGGTGGAGGCAGCGCGCGAGGAGCGGGCCGGGCGCTGGCCCCACAGCACGGTCCGTTCCTCCGCACGCCCCTCCCGCCCGGATTCGGAGGGACTCGGAGGGAGGGGACGGGAATAAATACCTTGACTTTGTGGTTAAGGTTAACGGGAACTGCCACCCCGGGGCGACTTGGGCACTGGGCTCCCCGGCCCCGCCAGTCCCGGGACAGGCGGGGGCGGGCGCCTCCCCCTGATTGGCTAACGGGCCGGCCATCCCCGGGGCCGTCCCGCCGCCTGATTGGCTGCGCCGCTCAGATGACCAGCTTCTCCCTATCGGAGAAGCCCGCGGGGCGGCCCCTTTGTTCTCCCGAGCCAATAGCCCTGGTGGGCGGGCTGACCTCGCCGCCCGCTGGGCCTCGCGGGCCCCCGCGCGGCTTTAACGCTTTGGCCGCTGGCTCGGGACCCTTGTTCAGGGCTCCGAGGGGAGGAGGAGCGGGGGCGAGGCCGGGTGCTGGTGACCGGACGGCGCCGCGGCACCATGTTCTTCCCCTCCGCCGGGCTCTCCCTCCGGCTCTGGCCCCGCGGACGCGCTCTCAGATCGACCCCGTCATGCCGCAGCTCTCCGTCCGACTTAGGGACGAGCCCGCACCGCTCTTAGTGCCGGGGCCCGGGAGCACAGGACGCACGAGCCCCACCCTGACGCGCACACTCGAGTGTGCACGTGACACGGTGGCACCTGGCACTACAGTACGCCAAGTGTTAGGCTGAGAAGCTGTGCTTGCCTCGCGCGACCCGAGAGAAACCGCCATCCGCACCCTGCGCGGCGCTAGGCACGTCGTGGGCGCCCGATAAACGATCCTGGGGTCTCCACGAGAGAGAGAGAGAGAGAGAGAGACCTCATTAAATGCACCCCCTCGCTTTCTCGTCAGGAAACAGCGGTCTGAAGAGGTCACGTTCCTAGGTGGAGTGTCACTACTGATTTAGAGGCAGGGTTCAGGCGGCCTGGAAATCTTCAGAAAAGAGAATTTTCTCTTCTACCCACACTAATTGGAAGGAATGCTCCTTTATGCCAATAGGATTCCACACACTGCTACCTCAAGCTAGCTAGGTCAACTCCCACTGGCAGTATTCTCTCCGGAGCTGCTTAGAAACTGCCCTTAGGCCTCGAGGTTGATAAAAACAGAAGCTGGCCTCTGTCTCTCTCTCAGACTTCCTACAAACCTACCGTGAGGCTGGTGGACCTCATTCTAATGAATCAGTAGCCACCTACTAAGCATTTGCTGTGGGCCCAGCTATTGTTTGGCCTCAGGACAATAGACACCGGCCGACTGAGATTCTATCGGTCTTGCCACTAACTTCTGTGCAGCTTTTCTGTCTCTGGACTTTGACTTACCTGTAAAAGAGTAATTTCCTAGTTACATACCTACCTTTCCAGACTTTTGCAGGACCCAAATTGGTTCTGTTGTCTATAGAAACATTTGTAAAGTATGAAACCCTACACAGAGGCCAGATAGGACTAGACCATCAACTTTTAAAAGAATCCCATTCATCTCTTTATTTTCTGGAGTACCTTCTGGAGGGGGTTTACCAAAAGCTTGTGGAATTCCCAGTATTCTAGGTCCAGATCTGCCACTGGTTGTGAGTGAGAAAACCCACTTCTCTCTGGGGCATGTTTCCTCCTCTACAGAGTGAAAGTCTTCCTCCAGATTGGCGTTTCATGACCAAGTGTCGGAAAGAATGAAGCACATCTGGGATCCTATTTACATTAAGAGAAAAGAGAGAAAAGACAGAACGGGGGGAGGGGAGAATGAAAGACTTCCATATTTAGAAAAGAGATGTCTGCATTATTAAACGTTGACAAGCTAATTGAGTACTTTTATAATTGTAGAAGAAAAGGGGGGGGACCGTGGCCACCTCAGAACAGCAGCGTAGCTCCTGTCAGCAGAACTGTGGCCCCTCCAACCTGAGCAGTTCCTCCCTTGAGGCTGCTGTCTGCACGTGCCACGCTGAGCAATGACATGGGAACCACCAGGTCCTCTGAGGGACCCAGGAAGGACCCATGGACAAGTTCACTCTGTCCCAGCTTGACCAGCACCCTCAAGGCCACTTCTGTGGCTTTCCCTGAACTTCGGACCTCTCCTCAACCATCTCTACCCCAAAGCAGGTGCAGCACAGCATTAGTGGACACCCAGTGCCGGCCTTCCCCACCCCCAAGCATTTCCTTCAAAGGTGCTCTTTCAAAGTCAGGAGCCCTGGTCGGATTCCCTCGCCCTCATCCTTTTCCCCAACCCCCAAGTACAAACCTGAGGTGCCTGAGGACCTGGTTCCTGCTCCCTGCCCATCATCCCTAGACGACCTAATTTCCTGCCCCCCAAAAAGCACTGCTCCCCTTCCCTTGAAGCCCTGGGGTCCCTTAAAGAGACATACTGAAGGGTGGCATTCTTGAGTCAATGCTTCTAGTCTCTGAAAGATAATTTGCCATTAACTATACAGGTTTTTAAGGGGCTCCATGAAGGCATGAAGTGGCTTCAACCAGTACGAGACTTGGAAGCTATCTGCTTCCATCCCGCACACTTGGAGTCCCACTCATCGCCATCCATCTCCCTCTGCTCACTATGTGTGTACACATATACGTCCTCCCCAGACTTGGGCCTCTTAGAGGTAAGGACAAGGTCTTACCTTGGTAAAACCCCCGGTTGCCACCACAACCTCAAGCATGGTAGGCACTGGATAACCATCTTCACCAAAGCAGCAGCATACGCCATTCACCCAACAAATATGTGGCAGTAGTCAAGAGCACATGCTCCAGGAGTCAGAGACCTGGGTTTAAATCGCCTCTGGTGACTGCCACTTATGTGACCTTGAGCAAATGGTTTCATCTGTAAAAGAAGAGTACCTACCACCCGGGGATTATGTTGAGATCATTTAGGTAAACTTCTTTGCGAGGTGCCACTCCCATTAACAAATTGTGGTGGTTATTATGCACGGTGTGCATGGTGCTGGATCTATGCAGAAATTACTCAAACTGGCAGGAAAAGGGCCTACTGTCACCTGTCAAGAATAGGCACTCAAATGTGTACGAAACGGCCAGTACAGGGAAGCATCAGGGGGCCAGCCAGGAAGGCATTGCAGAACATTCAAATCAGAACTTGTCCTCCTAATTACTGGCCCCTGACAGGTCTCACTTGACCCCACAGAAAGCTAAGTCCCTGCAGAACTAGCCCCACCTGCTGGGTGTGCCTGGCCTCCCCTGGGGAAGAACTGGGAGCAAGGTGCAAAGGAGCTCAAGTGGGGGCACTTGCCCTGTTACCAACACCCCTCCTGCCCCGAGGCCCCCTGCCTCGCCCCCTCCCCCCGCCGTCCCCCAGCCCAGAGCAGAGCATGCTGCTCCTCTTTCAAACTACACAGCTCACCGGGAGAAAGGAACACTCGGCCACCAGCTCTAAAACCAAATCTTTATTCTCTAGTTTGAAAAGGAGGGTAAGTGGTTGTTCTGTTTCATTCCAGAGAATAGAACAAGGCCCAATAGGTAGAAATCACAGGAAAGCAGATTCCATTCATCATAAGGAAGAATTTCTAACAATTAGAATTATCCTACAATAGAACCAGGGCCTCAGGAGGTGGGGAGACTCCCTGTCACCTAAGTGTTCAAGCAGAGGCTGGGCATCCATAACCTAGAAATGTAGAAGAGGAAACTCGCCCCTTTCTGCCTGTCAGCCGACCCTCCATGATCAGTGGGGCAGTCCTTTCCACCATGCTGAGTTCTGGAATGAGTGGAGGGTTGGGGTGTTCAGACAAAAGCCTGGACACGGGGCTGCTGACAGCCAGGGGATGCTCTAAGCGCTGGGAGGGTGGTGCATTGATCTCGGGGAGGGGGAGTGGGGCTGAGCGCTGACAGTAGATGGGCCTGAGTCCCGGCGCCTACGCAGGGGCAGGAGGAAGGGGACGGGGTAGGACAGGTTAGAGCAGCGCGGCCTCACCTCCCGGTGCTGGAAAAGGCCCAGGCGCGCGCTAACAAGGCCAGCAGGTTCTCCCAGGTGTATCCAGCTGGTCCACTTTTCCTCCCAAGTGCTCATTTACTAAGGACTGTACCACACCTACTTCCAAAAACTGAGCTGAAGAAACTCATAATAAAAGACAGGGACATTAAGGCGTTAACACCAGAGGGGAAGGGTCTTCCTGGCCCCTGGTGGCCCCTCCAGCAGGAGGGCTCTAAGGGGTAGGTGGAGCTGCTATTGCTACTTTTCCGGGGCCCAGGGCAGTCGGGGCAGAACCTTAGCAAACACCAGCTGGAGGCCAGAGTCCCATGCTCTGCGAGTGGTTTCCCTGGCGCCCGGGGCCGGACCTCCCTCCCTAACAGGGCCCAGCTCCCCGGCCGCTCTCCCATCCCTTGCCTACACCAGCAGCAACACGGGCCCCCCACAGCCTAGGCCCACAGCAACACTCTCGTGTAAATGACGCCTAGCCCTGCCCCCTCGGCCTCCGCAGCCCCTGCCCGCTCAGACGTCATGCTTCTTCTGATGGGCCAGGAGCTTCTCCTCGTCGTCAAAGGTCTGGCCACAGATGGCGCAGCAGAAGGCGCCGTCCCGGATGTGGCTCTTCCGGTGGGTGATGAGATTGGACTTCTGGCTGAAGCTCCGGTCGCAGTCGGGGCAGGCATAGGGGCGCTCGCCCGTGTGGATGCGCCGATGGGACACCAGGTTGGACTTCTGGCTGAAGGCTTTGCCGCAGTCTGGGCAGACGTAGGGCTTCTCGCCGGTGTGGATGCGCCGATGGGCCGCCAGGTAGGGCTTGTGGCGGAAAGCCTTGCCGCAGTCCGGGCAGACGAAGGGCCGCTCGGGGGCGTGGTCGCGCCGGTGGGCCGCCAGGTGGCTGCCCTGGGAGAAGCGGCGCCCACACTCCTCGCAGGCAAAGGGCCGCTCGCCCGAGTGCACCCGGGAGTGCGCCACCAGGTGGGTCTTCTTGCCGAAGTTCTTCCCGCACTCGGCGCAGGTGAAGGGCCGCTCCCCCGTGTGCTGCCGCTGGTGGGCCCGCAGGAAGCGCTCCAGCCGGAAGCTCCGGCCACAGTCCTCGCAGCTGAAGAGGGAGGGGGGCGCGGCCGCCGGCTCGGGCGGGGGCGCTCCCGGGGCCTCCAGCGGAGGCTCGGGCGCCCGCTCCCGGGCAGGTTTCAGCGGGGCCTCGGCGCGGGGCTCGGACGAGGCCTCCAGGGAGCCGGCCGGAAGCTGGGGGCTCCCCGAGCCGGGGACGCCCTGTGCAGACCCTTCGGACCGCTTGTGGATCTTGCTGTGGGACAGCAGGTTGGGTTTGTGGCGGAAGCGGCGCCCGCACTCCGTGCATGGGTAGGGCTTCTCGCCGGTGTGGATGCGCCGGTGTGAGGTCAGGTAGGGCTTATTGGTGAAGCGCTTCCCGCATTCGGGGCACTGGTGGGGCCGCTCGCCCGTGTGCACACGGCGGTGGGCGATCAAGTTGGGCTTGTGCCGAAAGCGCTTGCCGCAGCAGGCACACTGGAACGGGCGGTCGACCGCGTCTCCACCAGGCCGGGGGGCGGTCACCGCCGGGCGGCCCCTAGGCCGAGGCCCGAGAGCCTTGGCTGCTGCCTCCTCCAGGGCCTCGGCTACGTGAACCCGCTTGTGAGCGACTAGCTGGTCCCACTGGGCAAAGCTCCGGCCACAGTTGCCACATATAAAGGGCCGGGCCTCCGGGGCCGGGGGGTGGCACCTCCGCACATGAGCTCGAAGCTGCTTTCGTCGCCAGAAGCGTCTCTCACATTCAGGACAGGCGATGGGCCGCTTTGCAGCCGAGTGGGCCCGTAGATGCAGAACCAGGGGAACCCAGCCTCGGAAGGTCTGCCTGCAGAGGTGGCAGGCAAAGCCCAGATCTGGGGTGGCAGCGGCATGGACCTGGCAGTGCAGCGCCAAGAAGGGGGCGTGTCGGAAGCGACGGCCGCATTCAGGACAGGGCAGGGGCAGCCGGGCCTGGCAGTGCCGGGTGTGAAGCCACAGGGCCACCCAGCCCGGGAAATGCCTTCGACAGTGGGCACAGCGATGGGCCCTACTGGGGGCTTGGCTGCCCGACTGGGCCACGGAAGTGCCTTGTAACCTCAGCCCTTGGGGCTCCTTCTCCAGGGTCTGGGGCAACTTCTGGGAGGGCCCAGAGACCTTGGGCTGGGCCGGGCCCATGGCCAGGGGGCCCTTGCAGCGACGTTCCAGCATGGGTTCCTCCTCTGCTGAGGGTGGAAAAGCAGTGTCACTTCTGGAGATCAATTCATCCTGCCCCAGTTCCTCCCTGGCCGACCCCTCCTCTCCAGGCCTGAGAGGAGCTCGTCCCTCTGAACTCCTAGAGCCCTCGAATCTGGCCTATTCTTCTATTTCCTTGTCTGTCCTACATCATTTCAATCTTGCGCTTCTAGATACCATTTCAAGTGTATTCAAGTATTTACTCAGTATTTACTAACCCTGGAAACTACCAGAAGGGAGGAACTCTGACACTTCTTGGAATCCCCCCTCATGCTAGTCACCCCGTGTCTGGCATGGAGTAAACACTCCAGCGTTGGCTGCACAAACATTCCTGCCTTCAGACTCACCAGAGAACGTGGTCACCTCTCCCTATGGTGCTTTAGGCTTTTTACAGGCGCTTCCCTGCTGCCCCCTGCTCGTTTCTATTATTTCCTGCCGCTACATTTGAGCTTCACATCAACAGTGAGGTGGGACAAGCAGACATGAAGCTCCCAGCTTGACAGATGAAGCAACTCTGAGGCATAAAAAGGAGAGGGGGGGTTTGCCCGAGGGGACACAATAAACCAAGAGCAGAACCAAGACCGGGGGACAGGTCTTCTAAACTCCCAGGCCAGTGTTCTTGCTTCTAAAACGCCTGGGTTTGTGAAGTTCCCACAGAAAGAAACTCCTACAGCCTTTACCCTATTTATCCTCTCCTGGGTTCTAATCACATCACAGGGGAGCGTTTTTGGCCTCCCCAACCTCAGTCGCTCAGGGCAGAAGCCTGGAGAGCAGGAGACAGCGCTTCTGGGGAACAGGAGGGGAGTGCTAGATGCTACTCGCAGCGCTCTGTAAGGCCAGGCCACTGCCTGTCCAGACTGCCCACACTCTGCCTGCCTGCCCTCCTCTACCCACACACACGATTAGCACATCGCAGGAAGGAGAGCTCTCCTGAATCCAAGGAACACCCACAGCCGGCTACCCTCCCCAGGGGTGGTCGGAATTACTACCGGGGCAAGAGAAGGGGAGGAAAGACAAGACTGTAACCCCTGTCCTCTGCCAGGTCATGCCCCAACCCCACCAGGAACTGCCCCACATTGCACTCCTCACTCCTCCACGGTGCCGGGGAGCCCAGATTCCTCAAGGACAGCTTCCTGCAGCCACTGAGGGGTGGGTGGTGGTTAGCCTCCTAATAGACCTCCACTGCCGGCTTGCAAGCTCCAGACACATCCTCCTAAATTCCCTAGAGGCAAACTCCTCTCGAAGAGCTCAGACATGACTCATTCCCCATGGCCAGACTGAGCACAGGGAAGACGCTGGTATGGGAAGGTCATCCTTCCCCCCTACAGGTGACTGCCTTCCTCCAGGATGAGGAGATCTGAGCACTGGGGCTGTGGAACGGTTTGGGAACCCAACAAAGAAGGCCAGACTCTACCCTGGAGACCGTGGAGCTGGAGATGAGGCTTTTTCCAGCTCCTCCCGGGGATGTTCCTGGGGATACTTCTGTGGCTGTAGCGCCTGCTTCGGCCCACACTCTGGTAGCCCCCAGATGTCAGAGAAAACTGCAGCAGTAAAGACACCCCTACCCCCATGGCAGAGCTCAGACCTCTGAGTGCAGAGAGGCCAGCCTTACCTGCGGGGAGGGGAGAGAAAACACGCATGAGGCTCTGAGCTCCTCCAGGGCAGTCATCTTTGTGTCCTCGCCAGCCACAACCCCCTCCCCCCACCCAAGCCCCACACCCCGAGCGGCCGAGGAACCTTAACGGATACTGGATTAATAGATGAATGTGCCCCCTTCACCAAGGAAGTACTCGACAGCGTCTGGGGGTCATTTCCTCCACGGGTAAGGTCACAGCATGAATTCTCCATGCTGATGGCCAAAGGCCGGGCCGATGGCAGAAACTCTGGAATCCCTGCTGGCTCCCCTTCCCCCACCCTCCTCCCAAACAGGAATTCCAGGCTCGGTTCCCAAGGGGCTGCGTAGGGCGAGCTAGTGTGGCCAGGTCTCGGTCACAATCCCCTTGCACCTCTGGATGGCAAAAGGTCGTGGAGATTCCCACACCCCCCCCTTTTGTTTTCGCGAGTGTCCCCTGTCCACGTCGCGGACACACGGCTCCGCGCACCCCGAGTGGGCCCTTTCGGGTGCCCACGCAGAGCGCACCTCGCGGAGCCTGTGCGCAGGTGCGCGGGCTCGCCCCCCCCATTCAGTCCAGCACTGTCCCCCCCACACAGCGCACACACAGTCACGCGCCCCCGGCAGGTAGGGCCGCCCGCCTCGGGCCCGCGTGGAACCCCGCGCCCTGCCCGGGACGAACCTCTCCGGCGGGGTGCGCGGAGGCGCGTCGCGCGTCCATGAGGCCGGAACGCCGGCGCCGGCGGCCGCGCTCCTTACCCCGCGCGGCGACAGCGGCAGGTTCGAGTTCACAACTGCCAGGCCCGGGCCCAGCCCCCCCGCCGGTTCCCAGCGCCACGTGACTACAGGAGCTGCCGAGGGTCAGTCGCGGGCTGGGGCCGGCGGCCGCGGCCGGAGGGCGGGGCGGCCGGGGGCGGGCGGCCGGGGCCCGTCCCCTCCGCGCCCCCCTCCCAGCGCCCCCTCGCGGGCTGGGCCGGGGGCGGCAGCCCGGAGCTCGGCTCCGTAGCCATGGCGACCGGAGCCCGGATTTTCCGGGACAGGCCCGGCTCAAGTTTCCCGACCCTTTGTCCCTACGGAGGACACGCGTCCCTGCGCGACCGCGTGGCCGGACCGCGGTCCCTCGGCTAGACCCGGCCTCGGCTGGCTTCCTCCGAGAGGGCGCTCGCCGCCCCCGGGCCACCCCTTCACTGCTTCGGCCGCCGCCGGCCACCTCGACCTCTGGCCGCGCTGCAGCCCCGAAGTGCCCCTGGCTGGGGGCGGCGCGGCTGACCCGAAAGTCTGGCTTCTGGTTTGTTCACAGTGGAGAAAGGAAAGGCCCGACCGCGTGAACTTTAAAGAAGGAGAATACCACCTATTCCAGAAATTACCACGAGCAGGCGTTCCCGGCTTCCCGTGGCCGAGGGCGCGGGGCCTGGCCCAGTGGTCGCTCTGGCCCCGGGCATTTCGCTTGGAACCGCGCAGCAGCCGGTCGGCGAGCCGGGGAGGCAGGCGCGAGCCTGCGCCCGTGACTCACCGCCGAGCAGGTGGCCGTGGCTTTACGAACCAAACACTTCCTGGGTTTTCCAGGCTAGTACAGTGTCATGTACTTTTACGCTTTTCAACAAAGTCGATGTTAATTGCGCAATCATTTTTAAAACACTTAAATCTGTTGCATCAGTTCTATCGGAAACAGAATATATAAAAATCTCTCATACTTTTAGCTCTTGGAGTCAATTACATTTCAAATTTTGGTATGTCTCCTCCGGTGTTTTTTTCTATACTTAACCTATGCACGTTTGACGTAATAGGGATAATGCGTTGCAAAAATGTATTCTGCCCTTTTCACTAACAATATTGTGAGTTTTCCCCCATTTTATTAGATACTCTCTTATGGCGTGATTCTTAATGGCAGCATAAATGTACAAGTAAACTTTCTTGGTTTTCTATATCATTAGAGATTCATCTTTTATCACACATGGCTGATTTTTAAAATTCAAGGAGTGGGGAACTGACGGATCAAAGGCAAAGTATATTTTTAAAATGCTTTCTAAAATGTCTTCCAGGAACATCTATTAGCTTTCCCTTGAGAAATGCCCATTTTTCCATATCCTTGAAGACGCTGGCTATTTTTTCAAATTTAAAGTCATTATTTCTCATTGTTTTGAATTTCATTTCCTAGATTACTAGTTAGCTGGCTTGTTTTTTCACATATTTATTGCCTGTTTGTATTTTCTTTTTTGCGAATTTGCTTATGTCCCTTTGCTCACTTTATTTGTCCATTTTTTAAAGTTGGGAAATTGGTTTTATTTCACATTGTTTGGGGGTTCATATCTTATAAAGTAAAAGGCTTTTATAGTTTCTGCCTTTGGTGCACATAAAGAGCAGCCACCGCACCCCAAATTAAATTTTATGTGTGTATTTTTATCACAGAAAATAAGTTTTAATATCTAATAGTGTAAGTACTCCCCCTACACACAGATTCCTTTTTTCCCCCAAAAAATATTTCTTGGCTACAATCACTCATTTATTCTTCCAAATAAACTTTAGAATTTGTCAAATATTTAAAAATTTTTCTTGTCAATATTTTAAAATCCATTTGAAGAGATTTAAGATTCATGTTCCCCCCCCCCATTTGTTCAGGGCTTATTTTATCTCTCACAGTCAAGGTTTCTATTTATAGGTTCGATGTATAAGTTTATACTTTTTATGTAATAAAAATTCACACACATGAAAAGAAAAACTTGTCAGAGCATGAGTTTTGGAGTTCAGAAAATATGTTCATAGCTTAAAGCATACTGTACAATGTATGTTAAGTTTGATGATTACAGAAGAATGGATTTGTCTATCAGTGCATTCAGATGATACTCTAGTTTGTTTGTTTGTTTGTTTGTTTAAGTAGCTTCCACCCAGCATGGAGCCCAGCCAGGGGGCCTGAACTCAGGACCCTGAGATCAAGACCTGAGCTGAGATCAAGAGTCACACACTTAACCAGCTGAGCCACACAGGTGCCCCTAAGATATTCTAGTTTTTACCTAAGTACTTATTAAGGATAGTTAATATGTAGGGAGTCCTTATGTTGTGTCAGACATGGTGATAAACTCCTCACATACACATTTCAATTAATCCTCTCAACAACCCAGAAACCATACTCTTCTAGTCTTCATTCCACAAATGAAACAACTGAGTCTCAGAGAGGTGGAGGAATTTGCCCAGGGCCACACAGCTAGACAGGGGTTGACAGGAAACCAGCCCTACTCCTCACCCCTAAAATTTTATGTGTGGGAAAAGCACGAAGTGTTGGGCCCAGTACAGAATAATTGTGAGTTACCTATCAGTTCATGAGTAAATGTGGCACATCCAACACTTACTTCCCGCAAGCACCCTCAAAAGGAAATTCCTTCATGGACCCCCAGAGTATCTTCACCTCTGGGTAACCAGTCTCTCTTAGCCAAAAGGCCCTTCACTTAGGTCCATAAACTATTCCCTCACTCCCTGGCCCCCACTAGAAGAAGTGTCTTCCCACCCAGTCAGGAGTTAGCCATCCGCTGTACCTGCCTCTTTTGGCATAGCCAGAGGAAACGGCGGGGCCTTCACTCTGCAGAAGGGTAAGGAACACAGGAGTTGTGAGGGATTCCCAAGCCTTCTGCCAGCCAGGAATTCCAGGCCTTGGTATTTGGGACTCTGCCCCTCAATATGCCTTAGAGGAGGATGTAGGGGGGGATGGTACAGCAACCAGCCAAATGGCCTAACCCAATGGAGACTGTCTCAGCTCTGACATGCTTGCCAGAGAATGATAGGGCGGTACAGGGTAGAGGACCCAACAGACAGCAAAAATTGACAGGAGCTCTGGGAGGACCCTCTTTCCCTCTAACAGAGCCTGGCCCCCACTACTGGATTAGATGGCAAAGGAGGCGGGCATGCCAGGGGATGAGGGGAGCAATGTCTCCAGAATCCTCTACGAAGAGGACCGAGTATAGCTTAGAGGCAGCCCCGTAACTGCAAGAGGGCAAACTGCATCCGCCCCTCGCAGATACACTGCCCCAGCCCTCCCCATGGGACTCGCTGCACATCCAACAGACACTGAGTCAGGGCCCGCCCTCGGCCATCGGCCCACGTGCTGGGCCTCCTCATGAGCCACACAGAAATGGTCTGGCTGTTTCCCCACAACGGTAAAGGATATCGAGAGGACTTCTCAGCCCAGTTTAGCGATGGAAATCTTTCTTGGGGTAGTACTTAATATGAAATAAAACCAAGTACTTGGTGGGTTGTTTGTTTGTTTGTTTAAGATTTTGTTTATTTATTGGACAGAGAGAGCACAAGCAGCAGGAGTGAGAGAGGGAGAAACAGACTCCCGCTGAGCAGGGAGCCCAACATGGGGCTCGATCCCAGGACCCTGGAATCATGACCTGAGCCGAAGGCAGACGCTCAACCAACTGAGCCACCCAGGCGCCCCCAAACCAAGTAGTTGTTGATAAGCTTCGAATGGATGACCGTTGAAAAGCTGGAGGAGAGTAGGAAGCCAGAGAGAAGAGAGAACTTGACTCTATTGCAGCTAACAATTTTTAAGTCCAGCTTCAGACAGCATCCAGAAGGTGGATGGGAAACCTCACAGAGCTCCTTCTGGGAGCTCGTGGACAGTGTGGGAGGAGGCAGAAAGGTCCCACGTTGAGCTGGGTGGAGGCCACGCCTGCTGACCCCTTGCAGGTGCTCAGGCAGCCCTCCATGGGGCGGGGGAAGCAGCCACCGCCCGCCGCCCCCCTCACCGCTGAGGAAGGCCCTGAGCGTCCCAGGCCAGCACCTCCGGCAAAGGGATCTTGCTAGGTGGCATGGAAACTCCCCAGGAAAAGATCACAGCGTTCCTCCTTATGCATGGCAAGGACCCCCCTGTAAGAGCAGGGCCAGAGGGAATGTCACCCCGAGCTGGCTGCACCTCTGCTATTGCATACTAGTTCCAGGAGTCTGTTTCTCTTTTTCTTTTCTTTCTTTTTTTAAGATTTTATTTATTTATTTGACAGACACAGCGACAGAGGGAACACAAGCAGGGAGAGTGGGAGAGGGAGAAGCAGGCTTCCCGCTGAGCAGGGAGCCCAATGCGGGGCTCGATCCCAGGACCCCGGGGATCATGACCTGAGCCGAAGGCAGATGCTTAACGACTGAGCCACCCAGGTGCCCCAGGGAGTCTGTTTTTCTAGAAGGAAAAGCACAGGGTTGGTCAAAAGGAAGCCAGGTAGCGATCTGATTTGCTGCGGTGAGGCCCGTGCCTGGGCGCCTCCCAGCTGCGCGCCCCTGCCCACCCCACCCCACCCCCCGCCCTGTGCAGCCCCTCCGGCCGCCCCCAGGCCCGTGTGTACCCCCCCACCCCACCACCCTGGTCAGCGTGGCCCTCTGAAACACAGCATAGTTCGAGAACCTCGCAGACGAGACGGCTGCCGGGGCCTCTAAGGTTGCACCTGGTCTGAGCGCACCCGTCTCTGTACTGGGAGTATGTACTGGGAGTATCCGAGGTCTGGCCGGTCGCTGCGCGGCCCCAGTAGCCGACCCCCCCCCGCCCCGAGGCCTTTGCGCTGGCTGTTCTCTCTGCCTAGAAAGGTCTTCCTGCAGATCTTTACAGGGTTCACTCAACACTTTCTTCAGATTCGGGCTCAGGTATCCTCTCCTCAAAACACGCTTCCCAGCGCGCCTCTCTCCTCTCCGCACCCCCCACCTGTAGGAGTTTCCTGTGGCTGCTGTGACAAACGACCACAAATCCAGTGGCTTAAGACTACACGCATCCGTGCTCTTCCTGATCTGGAGGCCGGAAGTCCAAAATCAGTTTGGGCAGAAACAGAGGTGTTGGCCAGGCTTTTGTTCCCTCTGGAGGCTCTAAGGGAAAATCTGGTCCCTTCACATTTTACAGCTTTAGAGCTATATTCTGTGCACCCGGGCTCACGGCCCCTTCCTCCGTCTTCGAGGCCAGCATGTCCCTTCAGTCGTTTCCTCTGTCCCAGCTGGAGTCAGAGCTACCCCCCCCCGACCTCCCTCTCGTGAGGACACTTGTGATCGCATGTCGGGGAGCCCAGACAACCCAGGCTAACTCTGAGGGCCAACATAAATTAAAACTAAGACAAATGTTTTAATTCTCCCTGGGGCAAAAAGGGAGTCTCTCTCTCTCTCTCTCTCCCACCTCTTCCTTAGAGCATTTACTTGAGAAAAGTTGTCATTGTGAATGTCTCTGCCCCTTTGAGAGGCATGTAAATCTTCCCAAAAGTTACACAAGCCTCTTGTGAGCTTTACAACCGCCCCCCCGCACCTCCCTCCAAGCCCTGGGAGCCACCTCCTTGAAATGTAAACACCAAGGGAGATGGTGACCCACAGGAGGGTGGGTGGGGGCCTGACTTCCGGGGGTGCCCGGCTCCAGGCTGCAGAACTATCCCCTGTCATAAAGATAGGAGACGCGCCCTGTTCCTTGGGAGAAAGGCAGTTAGCAAACAGGTGGCCACCCCAATGGCCAGCTGAATTTAGGATGAACTCTGGGTGACAAACGGCGCCATTGGGGAAGTCCTCTTGCTGAGGAGGAGTTACACTTTTATCTGGAGACCGTGCGCGGCTGCGTCAGCTGGGCTGTGTAAGGGGGGGGGGATCTCCTTCAGTTTCCTAATCTCTTAGCGGATTGCCTGTGATGTGCATCTCTTTCTGCTTTCGTGCTTTTTGGATAATAAAACTTTCCTTCCTCTTCTGCCTCTGCAGAGAGGTTTTCTGAGTTGGTAGGAGATTTTGTTTTTAATTATAGTTCCCCAACATGATCTCCCCATCTCAAAGTTCTTAGCCAACTCACATCTGCAGTCCCCTCTGCCACGTAAGGTAACATTCACGACTCCAACCATTCGGACCTGAGCAGGGATTAGGGTCCTCATCAGCCCACCACCCACTCCGACGCCATCCCTTCCCAGCTCCCCTACTCGGCTTTACTGTTGTGCGAAGCTCATGTCGCCGGAAAGCAGGGATCTGGCCTTTTCTCCTACAGCCAGCCTCTAGAAGGGCCTCAGGTCCACGGCTAAGCACCTGGGGGCCAAATGAATAAGGAAATGGGAGAGCTCGAGCCCACGGGGAGCGAACTGGATTAGACCACACAGGTCTGGACCATCATTAACCTGCAAACTTCAAACCCTCTTCCCTGCTTGTTAAGCAGATGATGGGAGTCTGACAGAACTTCAGGTGAGAGAAAAATACTTTTCCTCATAGGAACATTCCAGTCCGTATGTGAGCGAGGCAAAGAAGACGACATTTAGAAGAAAACTTGAGTCTGTAACTCTCTCCCTTGAAGGACTCTGATTGTAGGGAGCAGTGCCTTCGACATATCCTTTTATCTGGAACATTATTCTAGAATGACAGGAATGCAAGAACCTTTGAGGAACCTCTGGCTCTGAGGGGGACCGTTGCTCGGGGGAGGAGGGCGCCCGACGCTCCGGAGACCAGGTTTACCACTGCTTGGTGGTTTGCTCTCGGGACCATACACCGCCAGGAAGCCCGGCAAGGAACCATTGCGGTGTCTCAGCCAAGACAGAAGGTAATTGACTTTACCTAGAGATCTCCATTTTTACCTTTTCGAGGTCCAATCTCATCTGTTATTTTTTTTAAAGATTTTATTTATTTTTTCGACGGAGAGAGACACAGCGAGAGGAGGAACACAAGCAGGGGGAGTGGGAGAGGGAGAAGCAGGCTTCCCGCGGAGCAGGGAGCCCGATGCGGGGCTCGATCCCGGGACCCTGGGATCATGACCTGAGTCGAAGGCAGACGCCTAACAACTGAGCCACCCAGGCGCCCCGCAATCTCATCTATTATTATGATGCTATGTCTTTTTCTACTCCAGACTGGCTTCAGGTTGTGTCTTCTTCAACTGAATTCAAAAGATGGATTTAGAAGCCTTGTGTGTATCCATTCTTGGTTTAAAATCTACTAAAAGCCAAGCTTGATTTGGAAACGCCAAGGAAATTCTCAACAGAATCTCCGTGACGTCTTCACAGTTTCGCAGAAGCGGGTGTGTTTGCTCGTGTTCTGTTCCTGCTGGTGGCACGAGCTGTTGTGCACAGACACGTGTGCGCCAGACAACAGACGCACTACCTCCAGCCATAGCTCATTCCTACCCAGACCCTTCTCAGATAACCTCAGGCGGTGCGTCAGAATAGAAACTTGGTTTCAACTCAGAGCCTCCTCATGGGCTCCAAGACCAAATCTGGGTCAGATGTTCTCAGAAGTGGTTTGCCTCAGCTGTCTTAAAAACACGAGAAGAGAGTTTCCTCTTAACATGATTTAAGAAGGCTTATTTGGGGGACGTTATTAGACATGACAACAATAGAGCATGTTTGACTACTACACGGTAACATTCTATTAAATTACTACATCTGACAAATAACATACAAAATAAAATTAATTCTGAAAAGAACATTTGGAAAGTATTTAATTTCAGAGCGTCTACACTGCTCTAAGTGCCTTCCACTAGCGGAGATTGCTTAACTATCCGTGCCTGCCCTGGTGTGCAGTTCTAATAAATGTGGGTATGGTAGATAAAATCATTGCAACAAGTTAGCATGATTTATGGGTCAGATGGAGTTAAAACAAGTTCTTACGGTTAAACCAGGAACCAAAAAGCGACCACAGGCTACCACAAGTATGTAAGAAAAATAATTCCTGAGGTGTCTGGGTGGCTTAGTCAGTTAAAGCCCCCGACTCTGATTTCAGCTCAGGTCATGAACTCAGGGGTGTGAGACTGAGTCCTGCACCGGGCTCTGTGCTGGGTGTGGAGCCTGCTTGGGATTCTCTCTCTCCCCCTCCTTTTGTCCCTCCCTGCTTGCTCTCTCTCTCTCTCTCTCTCTTTCTCCCACAATAATAATTCCACAGCCTGTTACTTGAAAAAACGGGCTGAGAACGGGCAGCGTGAAGGACCTCGCTTGTGCTCACCAACTCCATCTAGTGGTGGATCCCGGAGGGAGGCTGAATGGACTCCATGAGATTTCATGAACCTTCAGCCTGGTTATCTATCTGCCTTCCCACCACTTGGAGTTAGGAAAACATTTTTGCACCCGTGAAGCTGACTCTTTAAGTGTACTTCATAAAGATGCAAATTCCTTTTATAAGTCTGCTGAATTTTCTTGAAAGAGTTATTATAAATTTCCAAACGTTAATGGTATGGGGCGCCTGGGTGGCTCAGTTGGTTAAACGACTGCCTTCGGCTCGGGTCATGATCCCAGGGTCCTGGGATCGAGCCCCGCATTGGGCTCCCTGCTCGGCGGAGAGCCTGCTTCTCCCTCTCCCTCTGTCTGCCACTCTGCCTAGTTAAGCTCTCTCTCTATCTCTGTTAAATAAACAAAAAAAATCTAAAAAAAAAAAGTAATGGTATGTTAAGATACCTCCACTGATTAAAATCCAAGTTTCATTTCCTGCCACGTTAAAACATCCTGATTTCTTATATATTTTTTTTTCCAGATAAAATACAGGATACGTATGTTTGGATTTTTTTCAGCTTAGTATTAGCCATTCTAGCTTCGTTCTTTTGATCACAAAGCACCTGATTAGTCTTAGGAAAGGATTTCCTCTGTGTGTGTGTGTGTGTGTAGGTTTGCTAGGACTGTCCACACACTGGGTAGTTTAGACAATAAAAACTCATTCTCCCAATTCCTGAGAC
Organism: Callorhinus ursinus; assembly: GCF_003265705.2. NCBI lineage: Eukaryota > Metazoa > Chordata > Mammalia > Carnivora > Otariidae > Callorhinus > Callorhinus ursinus. The sequence continues at coordinate 85,061,028 of NW_027397074.1, read as the reverse complement.
CAAAAGCCCACGATCAAGGCGTCTGCAGGGCTGGTTCTTCTGAAGATTCTCTCCTTGGCTTGTAGGTGGCTGTCTTTTCTCTGTGTCTTCACATGGTCCTCCCTCTGTGTCCTAATCTCTTCTTAAAAGGACACTAGTCATATTGGATCGGTCCTGCCTCCCTCCCCCACCATATGACTTCATTTTCCCTTAATTACCTCTTTAAAGTTCAAACCTCCAAATACACATTCTGGAGGTACTTGGGGTTATGACCTCAACGTATGAATTTTAGGGGCACACACTATATATATATATATATATATATAGTAGTGAGATAGTGATTTTTCTTCTTTAGTAACTCATAGACTCTGACTAAACATGGCGGATCACACACATGTGTTTATCCCTACTCCCTCCCAAAACTCCATCAGAACAATGGTAAATGAATAAGAAGGTATAAATTCACAAGGAGAAGCAAAATGGGAGAGCAGACAACCACGGACGAGACACAGGACGCGTTCCACAAGACGGCAGGGAAGGAACATCATAGCTACCTGAGCTAACTACAGCCAAGGGTCTTTCTGGGGCCCCCAGAGCACATTGCAAAGGAAGCTGTCAGCTCCATGTGGAGATCCATGGCAGGGGTGAATAGGGACGGGGAGAAAATCTGTGCCAAACACTGGGCCATCAGTCACTAGGGATTTGGGAAGGTAAATGAGACCCTGTTTGGGGCAATTAGCTTAGGGCCTGGAGCCAGAGAAATGGCGGGGCTGGTTCCTGGCCCACCGAGTCCCTGAGCTTGTTCATATTTGCTCAGGATGCATGGGAGTTGAGCAATATTTGGACAGTTTTTCCCCCCTCCCACACTAGCCTTGTGAATTCCATCACACCCTTCTGCCGTGCCTGCAGGCTCCCAAGAGCCCACGTGAGACCCCTGAACTTCTCGCCACCAAGGACGGGACCCGCAGGATCAAGACCGAACAGGCGTGCTGGTTATAGAGGCTGGTGGACCCCAGACTCGTCTCTGACAGAGATGCCTTCCTTCTCGGTGTGGCTTTAGGGCTTGGGAGGCAGGGGAAGGGGTCAAATGACTCCCCAAGGTCTCATTGGGTTTGAAGATGTCTATATTTCCGGGAAGACTTTCCTGAAATGTGTGTCTGAGGCTGCTGGGGACTGGTCACCCAGGAGGGGCCAAAGAAAAGGACAGCCCTACATGAGGCAGGACCGGGCGGGGCGGGGGGGCAGGCAGGGCGGCCCCATACCCCATGGAGGGGAGGCTGCGCCAAGACCAGACAGATGCTTGGGCTCCTTGGCCAGCGGACCGGGAGGGGAGGGCGGCTCGGCCAGGGTTGGCCAGGGTTGGGGTCAAGGTCTGGCAGCAAGGTCCTGGCTGGGAGGCCTGTGGGTGGATGGGAGGGAGGTCTCAGAGGGCTGGCTGCCAGGAGGCCCGTCCTAATGGGATGGGGAGGAGCCTTGGGCAGGCTGGGAGCTGGAGGGGCCCAGGGGGTGTGAGTGGGAGGAGATGGGGGCCGTCCGGAGGGGGGGGGGGGGGGAAGAGGCTGACAGCCTGGCCTAGAGTCAGCCACGGGAAGCAGAGACCCCAAGGCACAGGAGAGGAGGTGAGGAGGGGAGAGTGGGCCAGGGAGGCAGCTGGGTGGAAGAAGACGAGCCAAAAGGAGCAGCTCCAAGGGTGAGATCTGTCAATCCCTCCGTAAACCCTTGTTGTAAGGCAACACTCCAGTGTCTCTCCCTGAGGAGAGGCCTCGGTTTGCACATCTGTAGCTTTCTGGTCCTAAGACCACCAGTACACACAGAGCTCTTGGGGTGAGTGCGTGCCTCGGGCAACCCCAGTCACGGGTTAGGGGACAGGATCAGAAGGGCTGGGAGAGGGGCGGTGGGGAAGGCCCCAGAAAAGAAGTTAAGGGAGGGAGGAGCTGCCTAAGAAGAAGGCCGTGTGGGGCTGAGGTGAGACCCCGGTGTCTGGGGTCAGGGGTAGGGCCAGGGATCAGGAGCAGCCCCAGCACAGGGAGGGTTAAGCATCCTCCCGGTGCCCACCCCGCTCTGGGCCCCTCCCATGTGTTTACGTCCTCCCAAAAATATTCGGCCTCCAGCTGGCCTCCATTCTCTATCCTGCCCCTCCCCCTCCCCCTTGAGTTAGCCTTGGGGGACGAAGGCGGTTCCCAGGCCCCGGAGGGAGCCCGCAGGCTCCGAGTGCCGGGGGAGAAGCAGACCTGGAGAGGCTGAGGTGGGGGAAGCCGAGGGGGGCTCTGAGGGCAGAGGGCAGGGAAGGGGATCAGAGACGCAGTGGGGGAGAAAGAACGGGCCAGAAAAGGGTGAGGGGGAAGGGTGAGCGTGGGCAACAGGAGGGCTTCCCAGGCTGTTGGCCTGAGGACAACAGCCAACTCAGCACCTACCCGGGACAAGGCCGAACATGGGCTGAGCTGGGCCCAGGGAACAGTGGGGGGCAGGGTAGGGAGGAATGCAAGGACCAGGGGAATGCCAGGGGGATCTCCGACTGCAGGGCCACTTCCTGTCCCTCCAACCTCAGCCCAGAGCTCTGTCAGGCACCCGCCCCCCCAGCTGCAGGGCCAGGGAGTTGGTGGCTCCACTGGCTGGCATGAAGAGCTGAGGCCTGAACACTCTCGGCAGGGCCCGGGTGACCGAGGTGACGCCATGTGGCAGCTGCTGATGTCTCTGGCCCTGTGGCTGGGCGCGGTGGGCTTGGGCAGAGCCGAGCTCACGGTGGCGCAGCAGCGGGGCCTGCAGGTGGCCCTGGAAGAATTTCACAAGCACCCGCCCGTTCAGTGGGCCTTCAAGAAGACCAGTATGGACAATGCCACGGAAACGGTTAGCGGCGTCGCCTGGGGAAGGAAGGGCGTTAGGGCCACAAGCACATTCCCAGGAAGCAGGTGCAATAGCGCTTGGGCTCGAAGAGCACCCAGTTCTCCAAGGAGAGGCCAACACCGCAGCCCCCTTTTCAGATGTGCTGTTTCATGGGTGGGGGGGGTGGGGAGGAGGGACAGGTCACATCCAGGAATTGCTCTGCCCACTCAGCTGGCTGCTGGCCTTTCGCTGTCCGTGTGCAGCCCTTCCCTGCAGGGACCTTTGTGAGGCTGGAATTTAAGCTCCAGCAGACGAGCTGCCGGAAGAAGGACTGGAAAAAAGCGGAGTGCAAAATCAAGCCCAACGGGGTGAGTGAAGGCCTGTCTGTGTGTGTGTGTCTGTGTGTGTGTGTGTGTGTGTGTGTGTGTGTGTGTGTGTGTGAGAGAGAGAGAGAGAGAGAGAAAGAGAGAGAGAGAGAGAAAGAGATGGGGCATGTATTTGCTCAGTGCGAGGGTATGTAGTTGGGGTTCAGGAAAAGAGCCAGCAAGAAGCCCCGAGGTTGGGGCACCGGTCCCACTGTGGAGCAGCCTCTCTGGAAGCAGACCTGGCTCAGTCTGAGCCTGGGCTTGTGATGCTGTGGGCAGCCAGGGCTGGGACAGGCAACAGCGGGGAGCGCTGGGCTACTCTGAGGACATATGTTCTTCAGAGAGAGTCGTCTTCCCACCCGGACCCCTCTCCCAGGCTTCAGGTCAGTGGTGGAGGAAGCCCACGGCATGGGGTTTGGCTGGCTCCCGCCCCAGGCCTGGTGAATTCCCCCCTTTCTGTGAGTCTTCGAGTACAGATGGCCCAGCCTGGGCTGACTCATAACAGGGCTTGACTGTAATCGGCCCCCTTGGGGGCATAACCGCGGCTGTGGGGGAGCCCCCAGTCCCAGCTGTTCCAAGCACCAACCTGTGACTCAAGAGGTTCTTTGAAGGCCTGTTCCCTCCATCTGCTAAGGGAGGGACTGGATCATAGCAGTGATTTTCCAGACTTTTATGTCAGGACCCTTGTGTTCATACCATATCTTTTAAGGACATGCAAATAAATATAACAGACCAGCAGAGTGACTCGAGGTGAAAGTCAGGTGGGGAGAACCCATCTGGGGAAGGAGTCCTGCCCACACACTCGTTCTATAGTTTGAGAACTGCAGGACGGGCTGACGTCTGAAGCGTCCCAGTCCCCGGGTGGGCTGCGCCAGAAGCCAGTTGGCCCACACGACCCCTCGCCTCTCTGCTCTAGGGCCTGCCAGGGGAGCCGGTCCCCATTGCAGGCAGCCCCCAGCTTCCGCCCTGCTGGGGCCGCATGCCTGCCCTGACCTCTCTCCTCCCCCGGGCCCCATGCTCCCCTCCCCAGAGGAAGCGGAAATGCCTGGCCTGCATCAAACTGAACGCTGCAGATAAGGTCCTTGGCCGGATGGTCCACTGCCCCATACACACACAGGCTCACCGGGTAAGAGCGGGCACAGGAGGAGGCGGGGAGGCTGGGGGAGAGGCTGGGAAGGTGGAGAAGCTGGGCCTGGAGGAGAGGTCAGAGGTGGAGCATGGACTGAGGTGTGCAGAGGCTGAGGAGGGGCAAGGGGGTATGAGAAAAGAGGGGAGGAAAGAGGAGGAGGTGAGGGGTGAGGAGGGGTGAGGAGGGGTGAGGAGGGCCGAGGAGGGGTGAGGACGGCTTCTGGGCCCGGCCCCGCTATTCCCTAAGGGGTGTGGAGGTGCGTGCCAAAGAGGATGCAGGCACCCTCCCCGGGGACACCCTCCCGGGGGACACCCTCCCCGGGCCCTGCTGGCCCCTGGGCCTGAGCAGCCGCTGCCTCTGGCAGGAGGCTGAGGAGCAGGAGGAGACTCAGTGTGACAGGGTGGCGCGCGCCGGCGAGGACCCCCACAGCTACTACTTCCCAGGACAGTTTGCCTTCTTCAAGGCCCTGCCCCCCAGCTGAGGCCTGACGGTAGGCACCCCGACAAGGGGCGGGGGACGGAGCTGGGACGGCGCTGGCGCGTCTGGGGAGGGAAGCTGGGCCAGTGTGGGGCTGAGGGCGGCAGCGGGGGAAGGATTCAGAGCCTGGGAAAAGAGTCCGGACCGACCCAAACAGCCTCCCTCACACCCAAATCTTAGGTTTCTTTTTCCTTTCCTCCAGAATTTTGTCCCGCTTCCCGGACAGCTGCAGGAGGTAACCAGTGACAGACCGACCCGCCGTCCCTGAGCCCAGGGAGGACAATCCCATTATCCCCGAGCTAATAAACCGCTCTCCCAGACTCGCTCTCTCCCCCTCTTGCGTGCCCCCCTCTCCTCAGCCCCGCTGCAGGAGTGCAGTCTTGCAGGAGGCGCGGGAGACTTCCTGCCCACCGCCCAGGAAGCAGGAGACCAGGCCCCGAGGAGACCTCGTCTTGCCTTCAGGCGCTCATGCTTGGGAAAACAAAGCTCACCCACGGAAAATGATAGGCAATGATGCTTATTAGAACAGAAAGATTTAATAGGGATCAGCATGCGTGAGAATGGGCAGCGAGGGCTCCAGGGTGACACAGGACGAGGCCACCAGGGCAGAGGGTTACTGGGACAGGCAACTTTGGAAGGTGGGCGAACACCAGCTTCCGGGCTCCACCCCCTCTTCTCCCAGGACCGCTGGGCCAGCGCCCACCCCATCCCTGCCTTTCTCACCTCTAGCCTTAGGAAGAAGCAACTCTCTTCCCCCTGAGCCTTGGACCCAGCGGCTGGGGCGGCTGGGGGGGGGGGGGGGGGCGGGCAGGGCAGCGGCTGTGGACTTGGCTGCACACAGGGCCTCCCTCCCAGGCTCACAGCGGAGGTGGTGGGCCGGCCTCACGCTTTGCCTGCTGCTTGAGCAGGGCCTTTACCCCTGCTAGAGGCCACTGGGGAGGCATGTCCTTGAACCATGTGCAGGGAGATGTGGAATTTTCCCGAAGGAGCGGCGGGGGTAAGGGGGGGCGCACTGCTCTTAGCAACACGGAGAAAACAGAGCCGGGTCTGCAGGTCCCGTGGCCAGCATGATGAAACCGAAGACACGCACCAAAGCCCGGCAGCAGATGCGGGCAGCCAGGCCACAGTGTGCCCGGCCGTCACAGGCCACGGGCATACTCAAAACACAAAGGACGAGGTGGTGCCGGCAGGGCTGAGCGCTCGCTCAGCCTGGGCCAGGCTGTCGTTGGCCTGGCGGTCCAGGTCGTGGCACTCCTGCAGGGCGTGCTCGAACTGCCGGCAGGCCTCCTCCAGGATGGAGCTGCTCCGGGTGGGCCACGACTCCCAGTAGCCCGGCTCTACCCAGGGCTGGGCCTCCGCGGCTCCGGGGCCGGGGCTGGAGCCGGGGCGCAGGGAGCTGTCCAGGTCGCGGCACAGCTGGTAGAACTCACTGCCCCGCCCGCTCACGCGCTCGCCGTCGATGACCTTCAGGCCGGGGAGCAGCTCTCGGACGGCCGCCCAGTAGGAGGGGCTGGCGCACAGCGGGTTGCTGAGCCGGGCCAAGGGGTCCCGGAGCCGCAGGTACTCGAGGCCGGGCAGGCCGGCCAGACACTGCAGCTGGCCAGGGGTGGCCAGCAGGTTGCCCGCGGCGTTGAGACTCTGCAGGCTCTCGCAGGCGCCCAGCGGCTCCAGCCCCGTCAGCCGGTTGTCGGCCACGTTGAGCACCGCCAGCTGGCGCAAGCAGGCCAGCGGGCCCAGCTGGGTGAGCGCGTTGCCCGACAGGTCCAGCCACTCGAGCCCCAGGCACTCCCCCAGGCAGCCCAGGTCCACCAGCCCCAGGCCCCGGAGCTTCAGCAGCAGGATGGACTCCAGGGCGAACTCACCCGAGCGCGACTTGAGCAACTGGGGCGTGACACGCACCCCGTCTGCCTCTGCCGGCTTCTCACCCTGGGGCTCCATCGGATGAAGTCCGTCCGGGAGGCCGGGGCCCTGGCGGTTCTGGCTCGGGGATGCGGGCACCACTGGGGGTCGGCTGACGGCTCGCCCCGAAAAAGGCACCATCCCCTCTGCCTGGGCCGGCGCCGGAGGCCCGTTTCCGACACCCCTGCTCGCGGGCCAGTGGGCTCCTACGGAGAGAAAATCACCCAGTAAGCGGGCCTCTCCTGAGCCCCGCCTGAGCCCGCAGCAGATGACAGCACGAGGTGTCTCCCAGCCTCTCCCACCGGGCCAGCCCGGCCAGACCTGAGGACACAGAGCCCTCCTGAGGGAGGGGGACCAGGCTCCGGCCCCCACCAAAGGAACCCCTGACAGGCTCCAGCAGTTACGCTGTACTGAATGGAATTCGGGTGCCATGGGACTGATTCTTCCCATTTTCCGTATCAGCACCCGGAGGCAAAATCTCTTCATTTTCCTTTTTTGGCACCCGCTCATGATCTCTCATTAATTCTGAGGTGTTTCTTTTTAACCATTTCAATTAACTCCAGAGTAACTAACAGGTCACCACCATGAACCACCTCTTCTGTTTCCTTCCACAAGCAGACACAGAAGACAGCATGCTGGGCCTCACTTCGTTCTCTCAAAAATGCCCTCGGCTCAGTGCTTTCTTTTAACATGAGCAATGAATTCAAAATGGTTTCCAGATTGCGTGGGCCAACTTGTAACCTCTGCTTGTGGTCGTGGGGCCTGGAGGCTCAGCTCTCCGCCCAAGATGGGGAGACTGAGGTCAAGGGAAGGAAGGGCCAGCGAAGGCCCCCAGAGGAGGTGGCAGCACGGGCAGTCCCGAGGCCGCCACCGCCTGCCCTCAGCCCCAGCGCCTGCTGCACACTAGCTCTTTATTCTGGTGCCGACATAAGGGCATCAATCCCTGTCTGCCAGGCAGCACGGGCGAGGGTTGGCCAGAGAAGGTGAGCGGGGCAGAAGGCCAGGCAAAGAAGCCATGCCGGAGGGAAGGACCTGGCTAGCACCTGGGTTCCAGAAAGGCAGGGGAGGGAGGGCCTTTCCAGGCGCCAGTGGCTGTGGGGCGGCATGAGGCCAGGTGCTAGCGCGAGGGAGGAGGCCTGGGGGAAGGATAGCGGCAGTGCCGCCCACAGAGGGGTCAAGGTTTCAGCAGAGAGGAAAACAAGAAGGGATCTCTGCTCCAAGTGGCAGCCTCCCAACCCTGCAGACTCGGGCCAGGCCTGGGCCAGGCAGGGTGACGCCTGCAAAGAGGCACAGGATTATTCACTCCTGCTATTTATAAAGCCTGGGCTCCAGGGTAACAAGGAGTCCCAAGTCTGTGTTTACATAATCCACACCACTTTTTATTTCCCTCTCCGAGGGAGATTTCCCTCACCGGGCCCAGAGCTCCTCCCCCCATCTCTGAGCAGGGGGTCCCCTCATCTTAACCTAGCTCCCCTCTATTCTGCAACACTCCTTCATTTCTACTTCATTTCTTTCCAAAAGCGATTCATTCGAGGCACCCACTAAGAAGTCCAGGTCACTATTCGAACGGGACCTGCTAGGGCTTGTAAGCAGCGAGAGGGGGTTAAACCTGCTGCCCATGGCGGGGAGGGGTGCAAGGGCACCAGGTACTAGAAGGCTGCCATAAACACCAGGGAGACAAGGCCTTCGCCGAAGGTAGTGAGCGCTGGAAAGGAGCGCTCTCCGGAGTCTAGAACCACTTCCAAGGATCTAGCCCGTTACTGGGTGCATGGGGGCACACAGGACGGGCGGGGAGGCAAGAAGCTGTCCAGTCACCTGGTGCGGCGGGCCTAGGAGGCAGCTGGAGCTCTCGGCTGAAGGGATCCAAGCATTACCTGCAGAGGTGCCCAGTGGGAAGGTGCAGCTCCCTGGGCCAGCCTTTCCGGGGGACACAGCCCTCTTTAGGTATTTGCAGGCCTCTCTCCAGGATGATGCAGAGCCTCCCTAGCCACACACTATTTTGGGGGTGAAAGTGGTCAGGAGGCCCTGGCGTCTAGTGAAAAGGAGCAGTCATGGGCCGCCGTCGAGAGAACACCACGTCTATGAGGCTGAATGGAGGGCACTGACAAGCAGCCAGAGGGAGGCGGGTGACAACACAGCAAGGGACACTGTGTGAAAATGCCCACTGGACTGAGGAGGCTGCTGGGTAGAGCAGGGTCAGGCGGAGGCAAGCCCACAGCCCAAGCATGATGGTCAGGGAGTGATGCCCCGAGGGACGAACGGGCTCAGTGACCCCAGGGACCGTACGGATGGAGGTGGCTGCTGTGGCAGGAAAGGACAAGGGGACCAGGAGGGGGGGGGGGGAACACTACGTGCCCCCACATTAAAGCTGGGAGGGACACTTCTGCAGAAGAGCAAACAGAGGAGCCAAGAGCACATTCACTGGAAATCAGGGCTTCCGTGCCCCCAAAGCCCTGCCTGGCAGGTGACCACAGCCCTCCGGCCCACGGCTCTGTGCCTCCCACCCTGCGCCCCAGGCCCTCGCCAGTGACAACAATGCACAGTCACCAAGGTAAAACACGGGTTCTCCAGCCGACGGACCTCTGCTCTGCTCCCGGCCCCACCTTACCTGACATCTGCACACCTCAACCAGGCAGGCGTGGGCACGACTGAGCCCCACCCCTCCCCGCCCCGAGCCGTGCAAACCCAGCTCCCACAGAGGCTGGCAGCACAGGGCAGGCCCCGCAGGATGGAATGGCTCCTCCACACCCAGCTGCTTCAGCGTTCCTCTCTAAAGAACCAGAGTCCTCCTATCCTGGCCCTGCCGTGGAAAGGAGCGCACAGAAACTCCCGGGCCCACGTGTGTCTGCCAACAGGGCTTGGTTACGTGGATGAGACTGTGACGAAGGCACAGCCACTGCTCGGCTTTCCTGCGGGACGCCTGTCCTTCCTGGTTCAGAACTGCCTTTGCCGAGTCCCAGTTACCTACCTAGGGAGTGGGCCGGAAAAGAACGCCCACGAGCCGGCCAGGGCAGGCCAGAGCTCTGTCCCGGGGAGAGGTGGTCAACGCAGAGCAGCCTCAAGTGCGGTCACCTGCTGCTGCAGGGAGCCTGGAGGCCCTTCCTCAGGCCCGTCCCTCCCGCCCCCATTCACAGTGCAGATCAGGGCTCTTTACCTCCGCACCACCACCACTCAAGAGCAGGTACGTCATCCTGTGCCTTGGAGGATGTTCGGCAGCATCCCTGTTTGCCACCCACGAGAGGACAGGAGCAATCCCACCAACAAGCCGTGACAGTCAAATGTCTCCAAACATTGACAAATGTCCCCTGAGGGACAAAACTGCATCCCCCACCCCCACCCCAAGCGCTACGGCTTGGGACCAGCAAGCTTCTCTGTCACCCTCTTCCACTCCCCGACTCCCACATGCTCCCGCCCCTGCTGCCTAGCCCTTCTCGCCTGCCAACACTGCAAAGCCAGCTCAGTGACACCACACAGCAGGGACAGCTCAGGGGACCGCAGTGCAGGGCAACATGACCCCCCCCCACGGCGACTTTAGGGCACCTCACATTCCTGTCTCCCACCCCACGTACTGACTCATTAATCTGGGAGGGAGGTACAGGACGCCGCACAGCTGAGAGCAGCAGGGAGAGGCCCAGGGCCACGCTCTGACCTTACCACCCAACTGCACTTGATTTGGAGTTAGGGACGTCAGACGTGCAGCCATCATCCAGGCCCCTCCCCCAGACAAGCCTCCCCTCCAGTCCCAGGGGAGCCTAGAACAGCTTGGGGTGGGGCGGGGGGGGGGGGTGGGCAGGGAGATGTGACCTAAGCAATCTGGAGGCCAGACTTTAAATCATGCCACTCCAACCCTTAAATATGATCTTTACAAACCTTTATTTAAGAAAGGAGATAATTATGAAAATACAACATACTCAACAGGACAGAGAATATGATCCCAAGGTTAAAAAAACGAAGTATGTCCAAGTATTAACAAGGCTATCTGAGTGCAAGGATTATGGTTAATTTTTCCTGCTTCCTTTCATCATCAGTAACTTCCAGATGTCCTACAGTGAATTACTCATAGCAACACATGACTGCCAACCCTTCCAAGGGGGGCCAGGGGACAAGCGTCCCAGGCTCACCCCCACAGCCAGGGCCCAAGCCCAAGTTAGACCTCGAGTGCCTTGCCCCACCTCCGCCTACCGGCCTTCCCTCTCAGAGCCACCCTTCAGGCACCCAAGCACCTCAGGAGAGCCGGGTGTGTGTCGTACGCGGGGTGACAGGCCTGCCGCCGATCCTCCGGGCTCTCCCTTTCCTTCTTTCCTCGTCTGATCCCACCAGCTTCCGGGGCTTGCGCGCTCAGCTCTGGACCCTGCCCTGAAGGCACTCTGGGCAGTCTGGCACCAGTGGGCCTGATACACATCCTTTCGTGCTTCCAGGGAGGGGATTTGCACTTTGCAAGTGACCAGGGAGAAGGGGAGGTGTGGGCGTTGCAGGTGGGATATACATGTAGCTACCTAGAGCTTGGATAGCCATGAAGTGCTTTCGGAGACTGCTTTCACTGTAGAAAGGAAGGAACCCCAGGGTCTCCAGCAGTCTGGAAACAAACCACGGGTAAGAAGGCCGTTCGGAGGACTGGGTCCATCGGCGGTCCGTAACTCACACCTCCTCACCGGCTGGGCAGTCCCATCAACTGGGGTGCTCTGGCCACTCTGGAATCCATAAGAAAGTACCGACCCCAAGAAGACTGGCGTGTGCGTGTGTGCACACACTTCCCTCTTAACACGGCTACTCTACCTCAGCGCTTCTTTCTTCTACAGTGAAAGCAACTGGGGCAAAAGCTTCCATAGCTTACCAGGCCCTAGCTGGCTGAGCAGATTTCCCACCTGCCAACACCCACGCCTCTTCTTGTCCCTGGTCACTTTTTGAGAAAGCAGAGCTCTTAAGGGCGTGAGACGTACACGGACAAGTTGCACGGGCCCTTACTACCCACCAACACTGCGAAAGGGCGCTGCAGCTTAGAGAAGTGTGTAGTACAACTTCCAGTCACTTCTGGACAGTTACCCTTTCCTATGCACAAACTGCTAGAAATAAATGAAGCAATGGGTGGATGGAAAAACAACATCTCCCTGGGGGGCAAAGGCAACCTGTCAAGAATTGAGAAACTGTCCTAATTCCTTCCAAACGGTTTTAGGACTCCGGCCGTCCCTAATGCCCTAGAGTGCACATTCTGCTCTCCCCTCTGAGCCCGGGCAGAGTTCCCACAGGCAGACTTTCAGGGAGTCAGAGGGAGGTCCGCCTCGCTGGTCTGCTCCCCCTCGGCCAGGTCTCCACAGGGGAAGAGGAGGGGAGGGGCAGTGTAGTTGGGGAAATTCTCCAGGTTGGTCTTCAAGAAGAGGAGACGCTCAACGGTCTCCACTGGGAGAGGGGCGCTGGGCTGCACAAAGGCAGGGCTGTCCAGGGAGGCACAGACATGTCCAGAGAAGGCCCCTGTCGGGGGACAGGACAGATAGACAGTGGCCAGTCTTGCCAGAGCTGGCCAGACCTCCTGCCTCTTCTCCCAGTAAACCAGCGGGTCCTCCTGGGCACCGACTGTCTCATTCTCACGCAGGTACTTCTTGACGATGACGCTGGCCAGGTGGCTCTCAGTGGACAGGGAGGCCCCGCTTCTCTCGGACGCCAGCAGCCCCACACTTTCCAGCTGCTCCAGCAAGCTCCTCTCCCTCTGGCCGAGCAGCAGAGACCCAGAGCCATTTCTGTGTGCGGGCTCTTTCTGGCCCTTCCCCTCGGCCCCAAGGCTCCTGGCGCCTGCATGCATGCTCTTCGGGCTGTGCGGGGAGGGGGAGGGAGGCAAGGAGTATTCAGACACCATGATCTCCTTCACCTTGTACACGAGAACTTGCTTCCAGTGGTCAATGTCGGCCCCCGTGGGCAGGATGGCCTCGATCTTGCCCTTGAAGCGGGGGTCAAGCAGGGTTGCCAGCACGAACTCCTTGCGGTGGAAGAGCTCGTTGAGCTGGCAGTCTGTGGCGAGCTGCAGGGCCAAGCCCTTGGCCAGCCGGACGGCGGCACCCACCTCCGCACCGCCCTGCTCCTCAAAGTGCCGGTGCACCTGCTCCAGGAAGATATGCAGGTAGCGGAGCTGCGGCAGCACCTGGCTCAAGGACGCCTGCGCGGCGCTCGCCTCCCGGACCACCATCTGGAAGGGCTGCAGGAGCGTGACCAGACTGTCCGTCAGGCTCCAGAACACCGCCGACAGGGCCGCGCCGGCCTTGCCCAGCTGGTGCTTCTCTTCGTACTCCCGCAGCGGCCGCTGCTGCACCACCAGCCACTCCATCAAGCGGTAGGCGGACCCCCAGTGGTCTGAGAGCTCCCAAAAAGGCTGGTGGGCCGGGAGGCCGCACTGCCGCTGCAGCTGGGTCAGGAGCCGCCGGGCCCCTGCAGAGCCTTGGAAATGGCTGCAGATGGCCCTGACCGTACCCAGGATGACCTGGACGCTCTGATGGTGACACAGGAAGTTTGTCACCAGGGAGTCGAGGCAGTGGGCAAAGCAGGGGAGGTGGGTGTAGCCCTCCGTCCTCACTGCCTGCTCCAGGCTGAGGCAGCTGCCCGATACCAGGAAGCCTGGTCGCAGGGAGCTTCGGCTGAGCCACAGGCTGACCTGCTGCCGCAGCTCCCGCTGCCTCTCCTCTGCAGTGCTCTCCTGGGGCAGGCCTCGAACCCAGAGCACGGCGTGCTTTCTCGGGCTCTCCGCCGCCGCCAGCCGACCGCCCGGCCGTATCGCTGCCCAGTGGGCCGTGACGGCCACATAGTCCACATCTGCGTCCTGGGCAGCAGTGGACACGGTGAGGTGGACACAGCTGCCCTCGGCCCACTGCATCTCCTGACACACCTGCTCCCCGACCGCCTCACGGAGCAGAGGCAAAGCTTTATCGGAGAAGAAGGCCGGAGGTGGCACGCGGTAGCAAGGGTCGGCCTGGGCCATAAACCTCCTGAAAGGCAGGGACGAAACAAAGGAGAGCGGCAACGCCAGGCCACAGAGCAACTCCGCGATGCCGTGGTTCCAGGCCTGCGCGTGGGGCGGGCAGGGGGCGGCGGCGCCACCTTGGCCCTCCGTGACCGCCAGCGGGAGCGCAGCAGGTTCATCTTTGGTGGAAGCAGGCAAGAGTGGTGGAGCCGGGAACAGCTGCTCAGGGGAGGCACTGGGGCAGCATCCTGGCGAGCGGAACCCCTTGGGGGCAAGGCTAGCAGCGCTGGCGGGCAGGCCCTTGTGCTTTTTGTCCCCGGTCCCTCCCCTCTTCTCCCCTGGGCGGGCTGCAGTGGGCCTTCTGTCTCTCTCCAGCCCGTGCTTACTCACCAAGTGGTGGACCAGGCCTGAGGCCTGGAAATGCCCCTTCAATTTGCCGTGCCTGACACTGGCATGACACAGAGTGCAGGTGACATGGCAGACGTTCTTGCAGTCAGTGGTAAAGAGCTGTCTGATATCGGATGCGGGCTTCGGACCCACGGCGTCCAGAGCGCCGGGGCAATGCCTGGGGAAGGCCCAGCCCTTGGTCTCTGCCTTCAGAGTTCGGACCAGCTTCTTCAGGCAGGGCGGCTTCTGGAGGCTCACCAGGGATGATGTCTCCCCGACAGCAGCAAGCAAATGCCTCTTCTTCCACTTCTTGAGGCGCCGCACCTCCCTGGCCAGATGGGCTATGAGGATGTCAGCCTGCTTTACCTTCTCGCTCTCACTGGGCTGGCCCACCTTGGACCTGTCCGGACTGGCCGCCTGGACCGGCGCTGGGGTCGAGAGGGACTGGCCAGAGCTGAGCGCTGGGTCTCTCGACTTCTTCAGTGTCGGCTCTCCCTCCTCTCTCTGTCCACGTGCCTTCTGTTTGGACACCTTCTTCTCGGGCTGCCCAGGGGGCTCCGGCCCAAGCACAGATTTGAGGCTACAGCGGCCAGAGTCTCCCTTTGGCTTATTCTGCCCAGGGCTGGCCAGGCACTTTGTATGGGAGGCAGCCGGGTGAAGATCAGGGCTCCCCAGGGAGCAGGCTTTTCTCTTCTTGCTGTAGACATGGAGGCCCAGGGTGCCTTCTTCCTGCTCCTCCAGGAAAACTTGGCCAGGTGAAGGGACCGACGAGGAACTGGGGAGGGGGTAAGGTCTCTTCCTCGGTAGGGGCAGATCCCTCTCACTCCCCTTTGGGGATACAGAGGATCTGATTTTCCTGTGACCACTGACAGCCCTCTCTTCTATGTCTACAAACTCTAGTTTAACCTCAGTCTCCAGCAGGCGCCCCCCAGCACCCCAGCCAAGTCCGTGAGAGGTATTGGTAGCTCTGGTGTGAAACTTGGAGCTAGGAGTAGCCAGGGGAGCAGCCGGGCTCCTGGGTCTGGTCACGGAGGAGTCAGCACACACAGGCGGCTCCAGGGCCACTGACCCTGAAGGTGTATGTCTCTTGGGGGGCTTCCTGAGTGTTTCTACTTCCAACATGCTTGGGAACTTGGGGGAAATGAGAAGATGGACCCAGGCTGCAAAGCAAGATGAAAAGAATGGCTCTCAGCTGCCCTACTCAACTTTGGGGACCATGAGGGGGAAGGCAAGGCTGGAGGGGAGGGGAGAGGAGCGAGCAGAAGATGCAGGCATAGTGAGATCCTAGGAAATCAGCCCCAGGACAAAACTCTCAAGACCACAACCTCCTTGGTGAGGGCTGGCATTCACTCCTGCAGACTGGATGGAGCGGCCCTCAACAGGAATCCCCACAGCCCTCTGTACCTTAGCGGGCTCAACATCCCTCTGTGCCAAGCTAACTGGGGAGATTTCTCTCTTTCCTTTCCATGTTTACTGAGAATCTAGCAGGCACGTGGCAAGTTTCCTTTGTTGCAGATCCACCAGAAGATAGGCAAAGCCCCCGTGTGACCGTGGCTTCCAGGCTGCCCGGCGAGACAGACATGAATAAAAGACTCGTGCTCACATCATGGAAAGCTAGAGCCACCGCGCAGGTGTGAAGGAGCGACACTTGCAGTTGTGAGACCCCAGGAGGGGACCGACCTCGCCAAGATGTCAGGCAGGTTTCCCTGGAAGAGGTGCAGGTGCCGGGTGCTGTAAGCTCAGGCCAGGAGGGAGTGGAGCCTGGGTCTCTGCAGCCCGCACACCTGGGCTGTACCTGTCACCCAGCAGGGCACCAGAAATAGGTCATGATACTAGGTACTAGGCAGCGATGCCACAGTGGCCTCGCTAGATCTTTTGAAGTTTTTTCTCGAAGTCAGCCTGCACTCGGAAACACAGGGCAGGCGCACAGAACAGGACAGCCCCTAATGCCAGAGACTCGTGCCCCCTGGTGTCCTGCCACTCCCTCTCCCTGTCCCAGAGAGACTCCCGAGGGCTGCTTACAATTCCTCACCTCCCGCTCCCCTCGAAGCCTGCTCCTCTGACTCTGGCCCCCGCCACTCCCTGACACTGCTTTTGCCAAGGTCACCAGCGTCCCCCTTGGCACCTCCTCCAATGGACGTCTCTGCAAGTGCTGGGCTGCCGGCCCACATCCTCCGTTTGGAACGCCACCTTCCTGTGGCTCTGGGGCACCCCACGTTCTTGATTTTCCTCTCACCTGCAACTCCTTTGCAGTCTCTGGTCTGCTCCCTCTTCCTCCCGCCTGTTCCTTCCTGCTGTTGCCCATGGTTCCTGCCCAAGCCCCGTATCTCATTCTCACACCCTCTCCAACTGGGGCTGCGTTCACACACTGACACATGGGCCTCTGTCTGGCTCAGAGACCTCTCTTCAGCTTCCCCTCTTCCGCCTGCTCTTCCTACGGTCACTGCAATCTCGTCAGCGGGAAAGCTGTTCGCCCAGATGCTCCGACCCCAAGCCGAGGCACAATCCTGAACTCCCTTCCCTTGCTCGTTCTCCTAGAGATTAGGTCACATTCAGATTCAGGCACAACAGAAAAAAGACACGAAGAAGTCAGAAAAAAAGTATGTGGAAAGGGAAGGAAAGGAAAGGAAAAGCCCAGCGCTAGAATGCGTTTCTCTGGACAAAGGGAGAGTCATAGGAAGGTGACCTACCAGCCCCACCACACACACCGATAAGCAAATGGGCTTTGTCTTCTCACATCAGAATGACATACAGGCTCAATGAGATTTAAAACCAGTACATTCTGACACTGAGTGATGTTAAACATTAAGAAGAATCACCAGCGATGGCAGGGATGGACCGCCTTTACAGGTGACAAGCCCACTGAGGCAGCTCCAGGAAGACTCTGCCCATGGAGGGTGGGCAACGTGATGCTCGTGCTGAGCCCCCATCTCTGAAGGACCAGAGCACCACCCTGGGCCCACTGCCTAGGAACTCAGCCACCACACCAAACGTCTGACCTCCACGGGGCACTGTGGATGGGCCGGACGAGGTCTCCGATGAGATGGGAGACACCGTCCTGGTCCCAGAAGTGCCCTGAGATGTCAGAACTGGAGCGGGCTTACCTCAGCTCTGATTTTATGATTGAAGAACTGGAAATCCAGAGTGGGAGCGTGATGATCAGTGGCAGAGCGGAAGAGCAGAGCTGGCTGCGGGCCTCCAGAAGCAGTTTGTAGGCATCATCCCCACTGAGAACTCAGAGCAGGCTACTGAAACCAGGCCCGTGCCAGACCTGCCTCACTGGTGACGGCCAAGGAAAGGGAAAAACCTGTGTGTTAGGACTGCAGCCGGGGCCACACCAATCCCGTTCTGTTCTCCAATTAGCCTTGTCCCATCCGCACATCTGTTTTCTATAGATACTCTCCACCCACTCGACTATGTAACAAGAATTCATCAGATACCTACCATCAGCCAGCACTGTGCCCTAAAGACACAAATACAGGAGAGGAAGCGCCCGGCTGGTGCTCAGGGCTCAGGACAAGAAGACAACTTGGAAGTGGGTCCATGGCGCCAGAGCGAGGCAAGGGGTGTGTGTGCCGAGGCCAGGCCTCAGGGCTGACCTACGGATAAAATGAACCTATGACATTTGACTTTAGATTCTGTCTTGTGACAGAATCACTTACCTTAGGCTATGCTTCGGGATCCTCAACTCCTAACGGGCTCCCTGGGTAGATCTGGGGTCTTGTATGATCACTGGAAGCGACAGTCATACCACTGCTCTCCCTTCCACTGAAGCACAGCGGGATGATGACTACGAGGCTGATGCCAGGGAGAGCCTCTACGTGAATCTAAAATGTAAAATTTGAAAAGGGAATCATTCCAAGACTCCAATACTTTGATTATTAGTAAGAAGCTACTGGTGATGTTTCTCGCCATAGATGACATACGCACATCTGAGGACAGCTACAAGATGGAGACCCCTGGGGTCCCCAGCAGGCAGCAGTCAGGAGAGCCGCTGCGGGGACAGTTTGGAGAGCTAATTTGGAGGAAGACTATGCTTGAGTTCAGACGCAGAGGAGAACCAGGGGATAGAGAAGGACTCCCTCGTGATCCCATTTACTAACGCAGTTCACTTTTGAATATATCAACTTGAGGTTCTTCTGGAACAAGCCTTTACAAGGACATGTGACAGATACAGGGTCAGGGATGCAGGGCAAAGGCGGTGAGCGGGTTTATCTCTGGAAACGAGAAAGAATCTATTTTTTCTGAGAGCAAAAAAGGCAGGCAGGCTGTGGTGCCAGGCAAGCCCCTGAGTGCGGGTGGGGGAAGAAGTGCGGCAGTTCATGCCCGGAGCCTACAGATTTCCAAGGGGAAGGTATGCATCTCCAGAGGAAGCAGCCTGCTGGCTTAGCCCGAGATGGGAGGTGCCTCAGCACTTACATGTGTGCCGGCTGCATGGATCAGGGGCTTCCTTCCAACCACTCTTAGCAGCCCTTCTCCCATGTGCGCGCCCAGAAGGAAAGGAGCCACTTCTCTAGTGCTCTCGTGCCTGCCTCACCCCAGGGGCTTGTGCAGAGCTCTGCCCACCCAGGGCATCCCGTAACTATGCCACACCTTTCCCTGAGTTTCCACTGCCCAGTCCCCCTCCTGTCTCAGCTCCTGCACTGTCGATCCATCCCAGACCCCAGGAGATCGCCAAGCGCTTGCTGGGCCCTCAAGTCCTGGGCTTCTCACCCCCCCCCCCCCCACTCACCTGTGAGGAGAGGAAAGGTGGGGAGGAGAATGGGAGGAAAGGCACATGTGGAAGGAAAAGAGTAGAGCAAACTACTATGTATTTTTGGGGTTTGACTCCCGTGCAAACTCTTGACATGTAAATAATCGTGCATCACTGGATTTCACATTATGCAAAAGTGACAAAATGAGACCTGCTTTAAAGTACACACCAGGAGACCCTTTGCTCTTTTCTGTGAGGCTACTTTCCAAAACGGATTGAGAGCATGAAGTCCACGGCCGGCGTACGTGGGCTGAAGTCCTGGCTGCCACCCAGCAGCTCTGGTCCTGCACTAGCCGGCCTCGGCTTTTTCATCTACACCACAGGGATTACAGCACCCACCCGCTGGGCTTGTTAAGTGAGCTAAAACACGTACAGGAGTGTTCCGGGGCAGTCCTTGGCACAGAGCGCGGTGCTGGACACGAACCCCTGTCCAGTACAGGCCACCTCACTGGGCGTGTTTTAGGCGCGGGGCACTGGGAACCGGCGGGCGGCTAGCCTGGAAAGGGCCCCAGCCGGGCCGTCCGAGGGGCGGGGCGGGACAGGCCGGGGCGCCCCGACCCCTGAGCCTCGGCGTCCCGGTCCGTCAAGCGACACCGAAACGCCCCCTCCCCGGCTTACCTTGGCCCGCTGAGAGCACGCACGCGAAGCCGCGAAGCCAGGTGCGACTCCCGCCACAGCGGACAGCCCCGAGGCAGCCGGCAGTGCCCAGCCACCACCCCGCCGGCCACCGCGTTTCCCCCGCTAGCCACCGCGGGAGCCTCCGGGGCCCGGGGAGGGGGGCGCGGGTTCCGGAAGCGCAAGGGCTACTTCCGGGAGCGACCCTCACCCACCCCTGCCTTCGGATGGTACGCTCCTCCCGCCGGCAGCCAGCCCCCAGTGCGCAGGCGCGGGCGGCCACGGCCGGAAGCGATGGGGTTGCACCGACTGCCCGCCGGAAGTCGCGCGTTATCTTCCACCGTGACTGGGACTCCTCTATACTAATTTTTTTTTAACTTTATTTTGTTAGTCACCATTCATTACATCATTAGTTTTTTTGATGTAGTGTTCCACGATTCATTGTTTGCATATAACACCCAGTGTTCCATTCAGTATGTGCCCTCCTTAATACCCATCACCGGGCTAACCCATCCCCCCACCCCCCTCCCCTCTAGAACCCTCAGTTTGTTTCTCGCAGTCCATAGTCACTCATGGTTCGTCCCTCCGTACTAAGTTAATAGCGCTGGTTAAGCGGTGTCAGTCTTTCTCCACTAACCGGTCTCCAGGGTCCCGACCCACCCGGCTCCCTGCGCCAGAGCCCAGGGAATCTGTCGGGAGTGCGACCGGCGTCTGGCGTGCACGCGCCGACAGAAGACCCCCGCCCCCGCCCAACAACGGTAATGGTCCTCCCGTCAGAGTCTCTTCCAGCCAGGAAGGCTCACCCGGCCTTTCAGGAAGCCCTCCCAAGGTGTCTCCCGGGGCAGTTTCCCGCTGCTTGCCGACGCCGCGAAGGCCTCGCCCACGAGCCAGGGGACGTCCCTGCCCGCGTCCCCTGGGGCGCTGTCACCTCCCCAAACTGAACTGTTCAGGGGCCACAAAGGCCGCGTTCCCTGGGCTGAGCAGAGACGGACCCTTCCCCACCCCCGACCCCCCCCACCCCCACACCAACGTGCCCACGTCTTGTCTCGCAGGCTACCTTGCGCTTCTTTCCACCTCTGGCGTCAGACGCATAGAAGGACCGAGCCTGGGGTCACTATCGGCCCCGGGCGGTCCTACCTATTCATCTTCCCAGGGGTGGTCTCGTTTTCTCCCTCTCCTTCCAGCGCCCCTCCTCTGGCCGCAAGCAAATCAACTCCAGGCTGGGTCAGTCCTCCATTTGAGGCTAAAACCAGGACCTCTGCGTCAAGAACATACATCTTTTTCGAGTCATTTTTTAAACCTTTCTTGATTCTCTCCATGCCTCAGAGATGTCTCTGTGCCAGCACCGTTGTTTTCTTTTCTGGGGCTTTGCAAATCGTGACTATCATACTTCCAAATTCCTGGGAGTATCCCTCTTAATACTATTTTTTTCAGTAGTTTTCCTGGTTATTTCTTGCCATGTTTATTTTTTCCTGAGAACTTGCGAATAAGCATGTGTATTCTAGTAACCTCCTCCCCTCCCCCAAATCTTTAGTGTTTTCATTGGTACTGCATGTGTAAGTTATGTCATGGACATTTGACAGGAAACATAGAAACACAGATACATAAACAGGCCCCAGGTATCTTTCATGGCCCTCAATCCCAGGTCCTATCAGAATGCTCACAGTGCTTGCCACTTCCTTTTCCACAAAGTGGATCAGCATGCTGTCCGTGATGGGAACAAAAACAGGCAAAGGCAGCTGAGATCCTGGCAGAGTAAAGAGTGGCATGGAACTAACATATATAAAAATTAATGTGATTAAGGGCTCCCACTTATTGGTGAGCCAGTCACTTTCATTCATTCTCTTGGCTCATATTCACAATCTCTATGAGGCAGGCACTATTACGACTACACCAACTGAGCAATAAAACTGAAGATCATAAAGATTAAGTAACTTTCACTCAACCAACAGTCGGTGGAATAAGAATTTGAACCCAGGCAGCCCAGTTCTTGCTTGTGCACTCTCAACCTTGACACTGAGCTGAGCTGCTCAGGCAAGGTAAAGGGCTTCTGGGAGGCTGGGCAGAAAGAACAAAGAGAAAAATATGCTTGCTGAATCAAATTCTGCAGACCAAGGACACAGTTGTTGCACCTGGTATCACAACTGATCAAGGTCACAGCACCTGCATTTATCTTTTCCAGGCCCAATGTTCTTGCTGTGTGAGCCACAGAATGTGCCGGTACAGAGATTGACCACCGCAGTGTCTCCCAAGTCTTTGTCAGGGCTGACCTCGACCTGAAAGACTGACCTTTTCAGATGAAGGGAAGAGCCTTGCTGCTATCACAACCCTTAAAGCCGAGGTTAAGGAGCCAAGGTGGTAGTTCCCGTGAGCTTCTGATGATATCCATTCTAACCATCCCACCTACGATTTTCGGCGGAAGATGGTGACAGGGTGAGCTCAAGGTTCTACTGGACTCAGTGCAACACCAGAGCTCCCTCCCTCACTCGGCCTCCGATGAGCCCCCAGCTTATTGCTGGACTGCATAGCACTGGGACTAGGGTCTGCTCAGATTCCCAATAATCCCCTAAAGCTTGGGTGCTTCCTTCTCCCCAGGGTGTGGTCTGCAGGTCAGGAGCTCCGGATCCTGCTGGGAAAGGCACACAGGGCACCTGAGGCTCAGGGCATCAGCTGCACTCAAGCTTTCCAACCCCCTTTCGCAGGAGCTCTGGGTTGATAAACTGATTAAAATGTATCAATCACCTGAGTGGTTGATTCTAGAGCAGGGGTTCCCAATATAGGAGTGGGGAGGACTTTGCCCCCATTTCAAAATGGCTAGAGACATAGATGGTTGTCAACCAGGAGCTGGGAGAAGGAATCTACTGGCATCTGGTGAGTAGAGGTCTGGGGTGCTGCTAAACATCCTCAACACAGGGCAGTAGCCCTGGCCCCCAACAAAGAGTTATCTAGCCCAAACTACGGATAGGGCCGAGGTTGGGAAACCCTCTCTAGAGGGTTTCAGCTAGCACAAGAACCCTTGGGAGGCTTGTTTAAAATGCAAAACCCTGAGTCTCATCTGTGACATTCGAATCCAGCAGGCTTTGGAAGGAGACCCAGGAATCCGCGTTTTCAAGCACAGCAGATAATTCTCCTGTTACGTGGACCGTATCCCATCCTGATTCCAAAACTCTGGTCCCTCGACCTGTGTGGGCCTGACTTAAGAACCACCCGGAGTGCACATTACAAGTCTGGGATCTTCACGCCACCCCTGGAGATTCTGTTGTACGCTACGTAATTGGGTCCTAGCATTCAATGGGTTTGTTTTGTTCTGAGTGATGCCTACACAGGTTCATTAACACAGGAAGTGGTCTGAGTTAGGCTAGACTTGGGTCATCTGCCCTCACTTTTCTGGTGCTACATGTGAAGCAAAACTCTGGTGGCTGCCAATTGACTGTGTTCCGGGAAACCCCAAGGTTTATAAACAAAGGTCACTTCCAAGCACACAGACATGGAGCTTATAACCACTCCCACTGGCTTTCACCTCTGCTCCTCACATTCCCATTGTTACTAACTAACCTAATTCTGTTCCAAGCAACTGAAACTCACCGAGGGGCATTAGGGTCTTCAGCAAGGAGGGGTAACTCTGTGGCCTGCAGTAAGGGTACACTTCTGTTTGTATCTCCTCTCCCCCGTTCCGAATCTGGGCTGATGGTGTTCCTTCTATAGACTGGAATATGCCACATCCCGAAGGGATGCTGAGGTGGGAAAAAGGCACACAAGATTGCCTGCAAGGTTGGCATCAGAACAGCAAGTTGGCAAGTTTCCTTAGCTCCTTGCCCTTTGGTTTTCCCAAGCAGTGCCTGGCACCTACAACTGCTCAGTAAACATTAGCCGTGGCTATTCGTACATATCCTTGAAGGACATTTCACCCAGGCTGTGGTCTCTTCTGGAGAATTGTCCCTGCTCCCCCCCCCCCCCCCCCCCAACAGCCCTTTTCTAAGGCCCCCACCCCTAACATCGTTGGAGGCATGGGGAGCGGGGGTGGCATAAATGGGTCTCTGGAGGTGTAGATCCTTCGTTGGAGCACTGCCCTCTGTCGGCCACCCTGTGTGTGTGCAGCTTAGATTACCTTGGCTGCCTTAGGTCTTCTCTCTGGGCTTGTGGGATCCCAGGGTGGTCTCCGAGGCTGTTTCCCCACTAGGTATGGTGCAGGGATATCCTACTCTGCCACCGCCCATCCGTACGGATCTTTGGCCTCCCACGTGGCAGGCAGTGGATGCTTGAAACTAACTGCAAAAGAACTGATATCAGCACCTAATGCTTCAATCCAGACCCCCCACCAAGAGACTCAACCAACCTAGCCAGGCTTCAGACAGCCTAAGGCTGGGTCCCTGCGACAGCCTAGCCCCGTTGAGTTCTTGTCTGAAAAAGTTCTAGGCTGTCAGAACTTACCGTCTGTTCTAGCCAATACCTGACCACAGACCTCTGACCTTCTGCCCTCTGCCTTTTCTTAGAGCATTTACTAAAAAGAACTGCTTCCAATCACGAATCCTTCCTCTGTCCCTGTGAGACGTGTGTGTATGGATCTCCTGCAGCCCAGTAATGTCTTTCTCCAGGACCTGAGCCCCGTTGCTCCAAAAGGAAATCAGGAAGGATCGGGCCGCAGTCCCAGTCCCTGTGGGGAGACACAGCCGGCCTAGTGGCACTTCCACCGACCAACCTTCTGTGATTTCTCACTTCCCTGACTCTACCTGAGCCCCCGCTTGCCCCCTCTCCCTCCTCCCTCGTTCTCCCTTTGAACTGCTCCTCACCTCAGCACAGATGGGATGGAGCTCAGATTTCCCTTGCCGTCAGTACTTACAGAATGAAACCTGCTTTCACCGCTTTAACTGATGCCCAGCTGTGTTTATGTTGGACAAATCCCGCTCACCTTGCGGTTTCCGCCTGGGGTGTGGGTGTGAGAGCTTTGATAGGAACGCAATCCTCACCAAGTGGTGGTGGTGGGGCAGCATGGGATCCTGGGAGGGAGCGTGCACCCATGCTGTCGGCTGCTCTCCTCTGTCCCTGAACGGCCGTGCAGGCAGAACGGTGGGAATCGGTGGGAAAGTCACTGAGCCGGGGAAGGAGCTGCCAGCCCTGAGCTGCTCAGAGGTGGCCAGGAGAGCAGGGGACGCTCCCCAGGACTCCCCCTGACCAGAGGGACAGACACACATCCTGGGAGAGTCTGAGAGGAGCTGCAGCAGTCCAACACCAGGGAAACTGAGAAGCCAGCGTAAGCAACCATATGTCACCCCCCTCACCCCCAACCCTGGGCCCGGGCCCATGATCTTCAGCATCCCTGAGCCGCTGGGGGAGCCCGGGTCCCAGGGCGATGGGCCTAGCTTAAGTTACAACAGCAGGGATGGAGATGCCGCGCAGCCTTACAGGGCATGTCCCCAGGCCCAGGGCCTGACCCGCAGGGACCCAGGAAAAGCAAGCCAAGAAGGTCCCCTCCTTGTATCATTCCCTTTATCTCCCAAGGTCTTTCAGAGGGTCCCACTGTCACTTGTCTTTCTCCCCTCCCCCTTGACTTCTTGGGAGGGGCCCTCTGACATGCTGGACCTTCCCTCCTCTTGAATCACTTGCAGGAACTCAGTGACAGTTACAGGCACCCAGCTCCCCTCCTGCCTCCTTGAGAACCTCTTGTATCTGTATCTGCCCACCCCGCGATCACTGGCATTCCTGAACGTTCTTTCCCAGCCTTACCTCACACTGCAATCCACCCCATGGCCTCAGGGACCATCCGTTATCTTATGCCGAAGGCCCTCAACTCTTCAAACCCCTGATCTAACCGCTCACCGGACATCTCCGTGCGGATGCCCTGGACGCACCTGACTCGCCAGGAAACAGAGGAAACCACAGGCCACCGTTTCCCCTCTGAAACCTGCTCTTCTGTGGCCTCTCACGGAGCCCGGCTAGCCACCGGGACCAGCGGCCTCCTGATTATTGCTCACCACAGGGTCCCCCGCCCAGAGCAGTCCACATCCATCCCTGCCTCCCCCTCTCCCACAGCCCACAGGCTGGTCACCTTCAGCCCTAACTGGACCTTCCGTCGGCCCACTCGCCTCCGTCCTCACCACCTCTCTCATCCGGTGCCCTATCGACAGGCTCCTGTCCGTGAAACACCCTACAGAAATCATTCTAGAAATCAAATAGGGTCATGTCACTCCCCTTTCGTGCCTTGCACTGCCCTTTGGATCGATGCAAGCTCCTCAGATGGTGTCCAGGCCCCTGATGGTCTGGTCCCTCATTTGTCCCAGTGCCTCCTCCATGTGCCTCCCCACCCCTAAACCTCTTAAACTGCCACCCATGAACTTCACTGCCTGGCCCTGGAGGGCCAGTCCCTTCTGCTCATTCTGTTCCAGCCCCCTGCAGGAAGCTGGTCACTGACCCGGGGCCGGGGAGCAGGCAGACGGGCGTGCTCAGGTATTTAGGAATGAGGCAGGCCACGCTCTGGAGATCTGGGGGACCTGCTTTATTGCTCAGCCTCAGGAGCCCTGCACTCTGTATCCGGGGTACAGACGAGTGGTGGTCAGAGTTCCGCTTGAACAATCCCATGTCTTCCTTCTGCCAGGACTGCTTCTGGGCAGAACCCGGGACAGCTGTACCTTCTCCTTCAGGTCTCAGGAGAATATCATTTTCAGTGTCCACGATCCAGAGGTGCAGCTCCAAGCCTCCATCCCCACGCCCCTCTCCTGTGCCCCCCAACCCACCCACTGAGCATGTGGGAATTGGGTGGACAGAGGACCGGCAGCCAGCAAACTCGGCCTCAGCCAGGACTTGGCCACCACTCATGAGCCACTGGACGTGGATCAGGTTTTCAGGACAACCCATACTTGACATCCCAAGGAAAGGAGTCTGAAAGGGGGGGTGAGGTGGGATGTCAAAGGGAGGCCCAAATCAGAGCTCTGAATGACAGGCCAAGCCCAGAACCAAGAAATCTACATGGTAAGTATCGCAATTGACCACTGTTCCAAAGATAATGCCCACTAAATGGAATGTGAATCACATAAATACACTCAATAAATATTCAAGATTGGCGTCTTCCCCCGGGGAGGCAATGTGGTGGGGGTGGGAGGGCCGGGGGGGGGGGGGGGGGGGTGCCTGAGGTCTCAGCCTCAACTCCTCTGGGAGGAGGGCACGGGTGGGGGTCCTAGGTTCCTTCTGGTCTGGTGCCTGCACATTCTGCCTTCCAGGCCTTGTCAGGCTAGGTGCTCCTCTACCCTCACCATCCGAGGACAGAGCCCAGGCCACTCCAGGGCAGGCGGGTCTGGTGCTGGCCTCAGGGGCCAGGATGGGCCCAGAGGGCCACAGTGCCACCCAAACCTCACCCACACCTGTCTCTCTTCATCCTAACTCCAGGCGACCTAGCGGCTGCTACTGGGGGGGGGGGGGGGGGGGGGGGACTCTGAAATCCACCCCACTGCTGTCAAATGAAGGAATCCAGGCCTGGGGCTGTGCTCACCTTGAGCCTCCAGGCAGCAGGGAGCTCACCCACAGAGGAGGGACCAAGACAGGGGAGGAAGCTGGCACAGCATATTCTAAGGAGACACAGTTTTCTGAGCTAGCCCATTTAAGTGACTATAAAGAATCCTAAACGTACTGGCTTCAATCCCGACCCAGATCACTATGTCGCTTTTTGTGGGTGAATGTTTTTCCATTACTTTTGACTTTTACAGAAATTTCACATCTATATGCGTCCAAAAATTAAAGAATCCCAGGAGAGGCCTTTGTGACACCCCGATCGGGTCTCTCCATCTCACAGATGAGGAGGCCCACGGAGGCAGGGATGCTCCCCAGGGCCGCACAGCAGGACAGTGGCAGGGCTGGTGGGAACCAGCGGACTCCCCATCCGGGGCTTTCTCCCCGGTCCAGCCCGCCCCAGGCTTGGAGCATCCCAGGCTGGACACCCCTTGTCCCCAGGACACGCTGCCTCATTTGTAAAAGGCAAGTCCCACCCGTGTCAGCTCCCGGCCGGGGTCTACCTGGGAGAGGCAGGGGGAGTTTGAGGGCTGGTATCTCCTGTTCCAGCCTGACTCAGCTGCAGGCTTCCCGAGGCCCGGACCGGATGGAGAAGGCAGGAGCTGCCAGAGCCAGGCAGATCCTGGGGAAGCCATGCAGGGACCCAGATACAGCTGTGAGGGTGGGGACAAAGGGCTCATCAGGGAAAGGACAGCCAAAGTCACCCAGAGAGCTGGGGCACCTGAAAAACACATCACATGAACGGGTCACCTCCTTGCTGTGGAGCCCCCCCCCTCACCACCCCTTCTCACACCCTCCCTGGGGAACTTCCACGTCCCTGTCTCTACCCTGGCCTCTCAGCTCACTTCCGCTGTCCCTCTGTCCGATTACTGTCTCACGGCCCTGTGCCCCAGTGCCCCCTCCCTCAGAAAAGATGCTGCACCCCCGGCCACCGCCTCTGCAGCCCGCGAACCCACCACCGTGGCTCGGCCTGACCTGCTTCCCCTGAGCACCCGGGTCTTCCCTCAATCCCTGCTGCCCTGCATGGCACCAGGCAGGAAGAATATTAGGTGCTCTGCAACTTTTTCTTTTTTCCTTTTTTTGCCAAATAAATGAGTGCCTGAACCTAAACATGAACTCTTGGGGTGCCTGGGTGGCTCAGTCAGTTAAGCATCGGCCTTCCCAGAGTCCTGGGGTCGAGTCCCACATTGGGTTCCCTGCTTCTTCTTCTTCCTCTGCCTCTTCCCCACCCCCTGCCCCCCAGCTTGTGCTCTCTCTCTCAAATAAAAAACAGAATGAAATAAAATAAACATGAACTCTCATGACTGCCCTGCCTGGTCTCTTGCTACACAGCAGTCCCCTTTCCCACCCGCAGGGCCTGGGCCCTCAGTACCTGGGGCCGAAGTGCCAGTGGTTACTCCCACAGGAAGCGCACGTACCAGATGGTCTCGTTCTTCAGCTGCGGCCCGAAAAGGGGGTTCAGCTGAGCCAGGATCGTGATGAGCCAGCTGCCAGGGACAGCACAGTGAGGGTGAGCCAGGACACATGAGGAACCCCACCCTCCACACCCCCGCACACTGCCTCTGATCACACGGCCAACCCAGCAGACGGAGGGCCTGTGTGTGGGAGCAAAAGGCCCTGGGAAGCCACCCACACCCTAGCCAGCGCGCGAGCGTGGCCTTGGGGCTTGTGGGTTTGGGCTTATGTTTCGTTTGATGTTTTGTCGACGGATAAGACCCGAGTTGGGGCTGGGCTCTGGGATGAGAGAAGACAGCCTCCAGAGGTTATGCTGAAAGCGACTCCTGGCGGTGCCCTAGTACGTCTCTGGTCTAGGCCTCCCCCAGCCTGCACCTGGGAGCAGACAGGACAGATCCGACGGGAAGCACGTCAGAATCACCTACATTTAGGAGCAAGATGAAGGAACCACCTCCTGTGGAAGGCTGACGACCAGAGAGCCCCACTCTGAGGCCTGCTGGGGCCAGGACAGGAGCTGGTCAGGCCCGTGAGCTTTCCAGGGACTGTCGGCGGGCTGCACATCTGGGGGTGGGGGGTCGGGCCCCACTGGCATGACTGTGGGTGCCCACGGGAGCAGGCCCCCGAAGACTCTAGAGGGGCACGGCTTCACATGCCTGACAGGTCCCAGAGGGGCTCTACCCGGTGTCCTATCAGGAAGGCTCTAGCTGTTTCCCCTGAGTGCCCCCAAGCAGGCTGTCAGAAACCACAGCCTGCTTACCATCCGCATGGTCCCCGAGCTGATATTTTGTAAACATAATTTCTAGGCCTAGCATTCTCTTAAGCTGCCCCGCCTTGCCGCCTGCGTGCACCTGCTCTGCAGCCAGCCTCCCTTTCCCAGATGTCCAGACGGTGTCTGCAATTACGCACAGCCTGAGCATATGCCTGTTCCCAGCCACCACCCGCTCTGTCCCAGTCTCTGAGCCAGCAAACCCCGGCCCCTCCACGGCCCTCCCTGGGACCGATGAGGACATTCTACCAAGCCCTGAAGGACCAAGAAACAGCCTAACAGGCCTTAGAGACGCTCTGTGTGGGGAGAATTCTGAAAAACCATACACACTCATATATGTAAGCGGACATCTAAGAGTCATCATTATTTTTAACAAGTTTTATTTTTTTGTTGTTAATAGGAGGTAGAAAATCTTTAACATTAGACAAAGTGAAAGGAGAGAACCGGCTAACAGGAATAAATAGTTGGTGATCCAATTAGATAAAACAGGTTTTAACTACAAAACATACCCCAAATCTGAAAGCAATCACGTAAAAAATTCTTTAAGTGCGGGCCTTATGCTATGTATTTTGAAAAATTTGACAGTCTTGAGAAATATTCCAGTCACTGTTATTTCTCAATTTATTATTCCAGTTACTTTTAAAACAACCCATTACCTTTTAAAGAATCAGTAGCTCATCACCGTTACCTGTCCTATTTTTTTTTTTAAATTTTCCTGGATTATCAGTCTTCTCTTTTGTTTTTTTTAAAGATTTTATTTATTTATTTGTCAGAGAGAAAGAGAGAGAGGGAACACAAGCAGGGGGAGCGGGAGAGGGAGAAGCCGGCTTCCCGCCGAGCAGGGAGCCCGACGCGGGGCTCGATCCCGGGACTCCGGGATCACGGCCTGAGCCGAAGGCAGACGCCCAACGACTGAGCCACCCAGGCGCCCCTCACCTGTCCTATTTTGACTGTTCTGAATTCAGTACACCCCAACTGTGCCAAGCCTACCTCATAAAAAGAGTGTATGGGACCCAGGATGATGGGAAGCCATACAGGCTTCCCGAGGCTTGACTGATCACCAGAGAGCCTTCCCTAAGAACCAGAACTTGGGACTTATTCCCTGGTTTGGCAGGTAGGATGATTTAAACGTGGAGCAAGGTGACATAAAAGGACTCGGGGTGGAAGGAGGGGTGTCTTTTTCCCTAACGGGGGAGGTGCTATGGTGAATGGCCGTCTTAGGAAGAGAACATCTGGGCATTCGAGACCTGGAGGCTGACTCCCTCACCCGGCCCAGGTCCTTGGATCCCTTGGAACTCCTCTTCGCTATCCCCAGGGCCCCCTTCCCAAGTCTGAAGACTCCCGCCCATCTGGTGGTTCAAAACCGGCTGCATCACAGATGCCCGGGGCATGTATTAAAAAGATGAACTCCTAAGTGCAGACTTGAAAACTGTGATTGAGTGGGCCTAGGGCGTGGCCCTGAGAGCTGTGTTTTGCAGTCTCTCCAGGAGGGCCTGACGCCCAGACGGAGCTGGCTCACTGCATTCACTTCACTGCAGCCTATGGACGGGACAAAGCCTGTTCAGGTGGCACATTTGGAAGCAGACCCCAAAGTCCAGGATTTCCAGCCCACGGCTTTCTCTGCCGTCTGAAACTGCAGACGAGGCTGCAAACTCTCCTAGGCTTTAGAGACTCAGCCTTTCAAAAGTGGAATCTGTCACCACCAGGACAGAGGGGAGAGCAGGGCTGGGGAGAGGAGGGAAGATTGTGAGCCGGGGAGCAGTACTTACAAGAGGTAACAGCAGACTGCGGTGGCTACCAGCATGGTGATGATCACTCTGCAATGGAAGAGGCTGTCAGATCAGGATGGGTGGGACCAGCACCCTCGGAAGGCCTGGCCAGGGCCAGAGCTAAAGAGCTCCCGGTGTCGGCCCCTTTCCTGCTGGCCTTCCTGATGCCACCTGAACACAGGAGGCTGAGTTCTATTCAGGGTGAGAATTGTAAGATGGGAGATAAAAACTCTAAGGGTCACCTTAGGGGGAAGCCCACCTTGTCCACATCCAAGTCGTGTTACGAACTCCCTTCATCTCCCTTGTCCACACCCACTCTTTCCCCATCTTAATGCGGCACCACCACCAGCCCCAGCAGCATCTGCAGCAACCCACCATGGAGTGGTCTCTGGAGTGCAAACTTCACTGGGCAAACGGATGGAAAACAGAAGCTGGCAAGAGGCAAGGAGACCGTGAGCCACTTCTGAGGTGCGTGAGTCGTTGTAAAGGGAGCAAGGACTAGCTACCTGTGTCCACACGAAGTGGACTGGAGACAGAAGCTTAAAATGCAGCAGGAGAGACTTCAGTTAGACAGAACTCACCAGGGTTTGCAGAAGAGGTGAGACACTAAAATGGTTCACAAAGTAATGCCGTGGGACCCCCGCCCTGCAGATCTTGAAGAGCAGAGACCGCACCCATCCATCCAAGCAGCCTCCAGCCAAAGCTAAACCTAATCCAAACCAGGCCCCAGGGCCCCTGGCCTAAAGCACCTGAAAGTCAGTGCCAGAAAAATTACACTTGATCCATTCTTTGAACATTGCTAAGCTTCCTGGGCCAGTCCCGTGCTGGGCACTGGGGTCTACAGTGGTGAAGGAGACAATCTTCCACCTAGAGGAACTTGCAATCAAGAGGAGAGAGCACTTCGTAACTGAGGATAATAAGATGCAGACACTGCTAAATGGTGCAACAGATACAGAAATCTGCTAGGGGCCCTTCAAAAAACAGTAACACCGGCTAAAAATTATTCAATACAGAATACGTGCCATGCGCTATAAGAGTCTTACAAGCATAAACCTCGGGTAGCCCTCACGGCAGCCTTAAAAGGCAGGTATCAGCCTCATCCACATTTTACCTATGAAGAAAGTGAGGCCTGAAGGGGTAGCATTCGCTCAAGGTCACTGCTGGTGAGGGGGGGGGACAAACCGCATCAGGCGCGGCTCACGGCCTCTAGCTTCGCTGGCTGGAGGGGGAAAAGGGGAAGGCCCCTTAACTGCCTCCGGTGTCAGTCGGCTCTCCCACCTTTCCAAAGCACCACCGGCTCTGCCCTTTGGCCCCGACCGCCTGCCTGTTGGCGAGCCGAACGCGGCGGGTGCAGACAGGCAGGAGTGCGGCGCCGGGCGCGCCTCGGCCCAGGGCTCACTGCACTGCTCGCCGCCGCCCGGGGAGGGGTCCGCAGGGAGGCCAGGCCCGCGCGCCATCCTTACCCGCGGTTGGGTCCTTTCGGCACGAACCAGGGCCCGGCGATGCCGATGAGGCCCCAGAACGTGGTGAAGATAATGACCGGGAGGGCGAACGAATGAGCCGTCATGGCCGAGAGCGGGGTGCCCAGGCTGGGGCGCAGGGCCGAACAGCAGACTCCCGGGCGCGCGGGGTCCCGGCCGGGCAGTGGGCGCCGAGCATGCGCAGCAGGACCGGGAGGCCCCCGGGAGCGCGCACAGTCGCCCCTGCGCAGGCGCGAGCGCGTCACTCCGGCGGGGGCGGGCTTGCCGAGCCGCCCGGTTTAGTTAGCTTCGATCAGCTTTTGATAAGCTTTGACCCGCGGGACTTAACAGGACCGAGGCATGTGCCGAAATAAACTCTGCTTTATTCAGGTAGCAAAAGGTTGAGAATCAAACATGGTTTTTTAAACCTCATTTGCACCTCTTTGAAACCAGAAGAGGAGAGGACATCCCCTTGCCAATCACCCTGAGTAACCTTGGCTGACAGACACCTGCACGCGGCAATTGGCCAATCTTCACACCGTCTTGCCAAATACTTAGCACCCTAGGAACTCCACGTGGCCTTGGGAGAGAAGCAAAGGTCTAGAGTAGGTTATACTGTCGAAGATGTCTGGCGAGGACAGGGGGGTGAGGTCGCTCCCTCCCGCCTGGTCTCTATGGCTACTGGAATCAAACCATCGGTTATAATGCCGGTTAAAACTCAGAACGTCAGACCCTGTGGGCAGCAGTTATGGGGTGTGGGTAGAGATGGGCGGAGTGCCAGGATCAGAACGTGGAGATGCTACGAAGATTACAGGAAGGAAAGGGGAGCGGAGGCGTAGCTAGGACTCTGGCCAAAGGCTTGCTCCTTCTATTCCCCGTGCCCTTCAGCTTTCTTCCTTGTGAGGCAAAAATAGGACGGCTCTCCAACACGGGTATCTCCAGGCCCTGGATTTGAAGCGCAGCGAGTGTCTTGAAACAAAACAAAGAGCTCGGGTTGGGTAACAGTCTCCGGTAAGGGTGCTCACCACGTGTCAGCCCTGGGTCCTGCACAGAAAGGTGGGTAGTTGTCTTTGCCATTAGCTAGCATGCCTGCGCCCCCATGAGAAATGTGGATAGTGCAAACCTCTACGATAAACAGCATTTTCGGTCACCCCCTCCAAGGGGCCCAACCTTCCCAAAAGCTGGCAATGGAGGCTTCCTCAGTACATGGATGTGGCGGCCGGGTGCTTCCCTACCTGGCCTCCACCTCCATGCCGAGAGCAACACAGGGAATTGTGTGTGTGGAACTCACACACAACACTGCTTCAGGGACTGGCCTCATGCTCTGAGGATTCTTAAAGAATGGGAGGGGCCATGGGGAGGAGGCTTGCCAGAAAGTCACCTCAATTTGGAATCTAGGAATAGGGTGGGGCTGACAGCCCCCACTTCGAAGGGTCTTACTCTCTTCCATCCCACCAATTCACACCCACAACACCTAGCTTCAGGCAGACTCCTGAACTCCCACAGAATCTTCTATGAATGGGGGAGGGAGGCCCGGGCTCCCATCTCCACGGTATGGCCAGAGCTGTAGCTGCAAGGGCCCACGGTATACCTCAGACCCTAGACCATGGGGCTGGGAGAGAGACATTTCCACAGGCTAAATACAAGGCAGAGAGTGAGAGCGAATTCCTGGCCCACAGCTAAAGAAAACAGGAAGGCGATGGCGTTAAGGCTAAGTGCTAAGGGTGGGTGGTGGGAAGGGAGAGTCAGAAACCTCAGGAACCAGGGGGACAGTGGATCCCAGCACCACCCTAGGACTGGGAGGAGAACAGACTGCTGGTTAAGGGCCAGACAACTTGTACTTACAGCACAGGGCAGGGACCCCAGATGCGAGGCCGGGACGCACCATTTCCTGCCTGTCTGAAACTCGAAAGGCAGGGGGGCAAACAATCCGTGGTTAGGAAGGCAGGACCTAGGCCCCACATCATCCCCACCAGATAAGCAGCCTAGGAACCTGCCAAAATGAAACTGCCCTGGAGGGGAAAGTGCTTTACTTCCGGAA
This sequence comes from Callorhinus ursinus, assembly GCF_003265705.2. NCBI lineage: Eukaryota > Metazoa > Chordata > Mammalia > Carnivora > Otariidae > Callorhinus > Callorhinus ursinus. The sequence goes on along the minus strand of NW_027397074.1, from coordinate 85,026,664 downwards.
GGCCGGAGAGATGGGGTGGGGGTCCTAAAGTTTGAGTGGGCCCACAAGGCTCCTGGAGGATCCTGCGGACAATGGCCCATCCTTAAGCCCTGGTCCCGCGGATCTGATCGGCACGTATGGGGGGAGCATATTTAACAAGCACCCCTAGTGATTCCCAGGCTGGGTCCCAGAGCAAAATCGAGAAGAGCGGCACTTTGGGAGCACCTCTTCCCATAGTAAGGACGTTGGTAGCAAGAGACAAGGACAAGGGCTGAAGGCAGCTGAGCCCACTCTGTGCCGCCCGAGGTCTGTCTTTCAGGGAGCTGGGGACGCTGTCCGTCCTGGGGCAGACCAGGAGCCAGCAGGCACTTGAATTCTCTGCTGCCACGTCATGGGGCGGGAAATCGAGGCCCCGAGAAGAGGAAGGGATTAATGATGGTTGAACCTCTGCCTGCAGCAGAGCTGGGGCCGGATCACAAGCCTCCCCGGGGCCAGCTCGGACGTGTCCGCTCCTCAGGAAGCCAGGCTCACGTCCAACACTGGTGCAGGTCACACAGAAGGGCTGCCACCGGTGAGAGGCAGCAGGCTCCCTCCCGTAAAGCCTTTCCTCCATGGTCCTGGGGCTGTAGGAGGAGGACCTCTTGAGTGCTTTGTGCGGAGGGTTTTGCTTGCCTCATCCTAAGGGAGGCCCTGGGAGGAGGTAGAGAAATTCTCTGCTGTGAGTCTCCCGTTTGGAGGGGAGGCTTCCCTGCATCTGCCATGGAGCCAGGACGACCGATCCCAGAGCCAGGCCAGTTGTCCCAGAGCCTGGTCACCCTCCGCCCCTCCCCAGGTGCCTCCTCTATGCCACTGCAGCTCCCCAACCATCCGCGGGGGCTGGGATGCCCCCTTAAGCCCCTCCCCCCAACAGTCTCTCCCACTTCAGAGAAGTCCTCTTGCTCCCAGAACATGGGGTGAAATCTTTCCTGATAGGATCATTTCCTGAAGCACCTTAAAGATGAATTTGACATCGGAACCTTTCGGCCCATTTCAGTGCTGTGAGGTCACCGCTACTTAGAGAGGGGCCTTGGTGAACAGGCTTGTGCTCCTGATTACCCTGCCTCTCCGGGAGGTGGGCTTAACTATCTTGTCACTGCCCCCTTCTGGTGTTTAGAGTCCCCCCAAACGAAGATTCTAGGGTAGCCTAGGTTCTGCAGAGAGCCTGTCACCATGATTCCAAGGGGCAGGGCAGCAGCGGGTCTCCAAGGTGATCCCTAGGAATCCTGCTCCTACGGGAGCTCTCTGTCAGGACAGCTCAGGGGCCTCTTGGCTGGCATGGGGGTACAGGAGTCTGTCGGGAGGGTCCATGATGCAGTCCTTCAGGACCTCCACTGGCTCCCTGTAGGATGGAATGGGTGGCTTTCGGGTCACAGCCTCCTCCATACAGAGCGCCCCCATCTTCTCCTTCCTGAGCCCTGCTCCTTGTGTGAGAGGAAAGAGAACCCACAATTACACCGAGGGGAAAACAGATTGGATGACGATCCCCTTCCCAAGCCCAACTGCACCCCAAGGTATGCTCGGTGAGGAAGGCATGCAGAACAGGCTGGAGACGGGACAGGGGCTGCTCTGGGCAGGCCAGATCTAGTATTGCTCTGGTCATCTCTCGCCCTCGGGCGCAGGTTTCACCTGGGCACCTTCTGTGAATGGGGGAGGGAGGCCCGGGCTCCCATCTCCATGGTGTGGCCAGAGCTCTGCCCTCCAGGGGACACATGGCAATGCCTGGAGACACTTTTGATAGCGACAGCTGGGTGAGTCCTATGGGGACCCAGTGAGTACGTAAGGGGTGCCGGTCAGGGATGCTCAAGATCCTACCACATATAGGCCGGCCCTCACAGTGAGGAATGATCCGACCTTCAGTGTCAACGGTGCTGAGGTTGAGAACCCTGCCCGGGAAAGAGGACCTTATCGTATCAAATTGGGTGGTGTCCTCTATTTGCTTCAGATGTACCCGCCCCACTGTCCCAATGAGAACATACCTGAGAGTGTCTTTCTCCTTCACCCCCACAGGGCTGGATGTGGGGAGCAGCTCACGCAGCAAATGCGTGGGTGAAGGATGCACTGCCTGGGTCCCCCCCCTCGGCCCTCCCTGTCTCTTCTCTCCACTTCGACCCCAGGCCCCTCCCCTTGCCCAGCAACAGGATAGGGGCCACTCTACTTCCTATGGAGCCTCTGTCAATCCTGAGACCCAGTCCACTGCTGACCACAGACCAGGCGGTAACCCACGAGAGCACAAGTGCTGGAAGGAGACCAGCAATAAGAAGGTGTCAAGGAAGAAGCTTCACTGCTGTCACTGGGAAGTAAAACAAGACCAGCCTGGAGAACTTCTTTGGTTTTCAGTGACTACTTGAAAAGAGGAAAATGTCTTGCCTAAGACTCGGTAACGCACCTGCCATGTAACATAACTTCCCCTCCAGCCCGGTCCCCACTCCAGCCCTCCAGCCTAGTGCTCCGAGGGGACTGTGAGGCTGTGCTTCTCACAGACGCCTCCCCACCCGGCATGCCCCAACCCTCTCCTCCACCTAGCACCTTCTTCACGGCTACTCTGACCTGCACTGACTTCTTCCCTCCCGAAAGAGTCTACCCAGCCCCTCAGAGAATGTGCCGTCACTGCCCTAGCTTGTCCGGTGCTCTGGTTACTTCCAGTAGTGGGCTGGACCTTTCCAGAATGCCACTGGCATCACGTGCCAGATGCTGTGCCCTCTTCTGAAGAAAAACCAAAGCACAATGAGGTGAACTGGCCCGAGGTCAGCAGAGCCAGAATTTGAGCCTGGGGCAGACTGGCTCTGAAAATCCGTGCTCTAGCACTATGCCCCGCTGCCTGCAGTGTGTGTGTGTCCCGCCTGCCTCACTGGATCAGAAGCTCTTTGAGGGTACGTGTCACATCTCGAGGACCCACTGGGGATACCTGAGACCAAGCCTCTGGTGATGGCTGCCATTGCCAGGCTCTCCCAGACTTCAAGGCCAGCATGGGATCGGGAAGGTAAGACTGCCCGGGGACTCCGTCACGTGTACTTACGTGCCTGGGCACGGGGCGGCCCTTGGGCACACGCGTAGACGTGGCTGAACCGCCGGCCCGAGGAGGTCAGGTACCAGTGCTGGATGGCAGGCTGGGGGTCGTACTCCGTGACTGCCACCCCGTTCACCGCTGTCATCATGAGCATGTTGATCACCTCGTTGGAGAGTTTGGTCCTCTCATCAGTCCTGATCCGGTTCATGGCACTGAAGCCCCGCTCACAGCAGGAGGCGGAGACGGGCACGCACACCACTACCGCCACGAGCCTGCTCAGCAGCGGGAAGCGGTAGTGCTGGGCCAGGGTGTTCTTACACAGCATGGAGAACGGGAGGTTCCTGCCCATGGCTTTCAGGCCCAGCCACTCCTCCAGGAGCGCCTCCTCGCTGTATCCTGCAGGGAGGGAGAGCTCAAAGTATCTGGCCAGGGCAAGAATATCCTCATTCCCAAAACTGGCCAGTTCCATCCCACTTGGCCAGGCCGTGGTGTCAAACACCTCCATGTTCTTGAGCTGTGGGGGCCGGGCCATGTCAAACCTCTGCTGGAGGTACTCGATCCCAGTCAGGATCATCCTTTCCCGGTCCACCTGGAAGCGCTGTTCCGCCATCTCCATTCTGTCCAGGAAGATGCCGTGGAGCCGCCCATCCCGGAAGCCGGCATTGAACTCTTCCTCTTTGGGCCCCGCCTGGTGACGGAGGGTCTCCAGGGCTACGTAGGCCCGTCCCAGCGTGGAGTTCACCTCTGTAATCAGCACGATCTCCTTCTGGCACACCTCGGACAGAGGCCTGTAGATGCTCAGGAAGTCCAAAAGGAAGTGGCAGAACTTGACGAAATGGAAGCTCTTCATCAGCTTCAGCATGCCTTTGGCCCTGTGCCCAGTCTGGCCCCCAGCCTCCGCCACGCCCTGGAGGTGCCGGGCCAGGGCAGGCCAGCTCACGATGAGCGCATTCAGTGTGCGCCTCTTGCTGGCCACCCACCTGATGGCATTCAGGTCCTTGAGGCGGATGATCTCCTGCTCCAGGGGAGCTGCGCCTTCCTGCAGCTCATTCAGCCTTTTGTTTGAGGACTGATAGAACTTGAAGACCGTTCGAATGTGCCGGTCACACTTCTTCACCAGATCGATGCCCCCACATGCGTCTACCACAGCTAGGTGCAGCCGGTGAGCAACACAGTGGACGGGCAGCAGCTGGGGGATGACCTCTTGGAACTTTTCCACGAGGCCTCCTCTGCAGCTCAGCGTGGTGGAGCCATCGGTTCCCAGGCCCACCACCCAACCGGGCTTCCGGAAGGGGATGTCCAGTTCATCCAGGGCAGAGATGATAGTCTCAAAGTAGCCATCCACCGTCTCACTGTAGAGAGGGGCCAAGGTGATGTAGGACTCTTTCACATCTATCCCCTTAAAGTAGCGGAGGTAAATCCCCACACAGGACTGGTCCGAGGCGTCTGTGGAGCTGTCCAGCAACACGCTCACGCAAGGGGAGTTCCGGACATCCTCGAGGATCTCCTTCTTCAGGGTCTCAGAGATGTACTTGATGAACTGAGTGCATGCGGTGCGATTTCGGTACTTGCCCAAAATCATGGTCCCGGTGCTTTGGAGGAGTTGCAAGATCTTCTCAAAGTCATTCAGAGGCCTCGAGTGGTACGCAATGGAGTAGGCGGCGTTGAAGAAGTGTTCCATGTTCGCCATCAGGTCGCTGGAGATCTCTGGGACCAGGGCAGCCGGAGGGGCATCTTCCTTGATTTCAACAGTGTTGACACAGAGCTTGTGTGCTTTGCTAACCTCATGGTATTTTAAAGTCTCCACTTTAAAAGGCCCCGTGTAACCTCGGACTAACCGGGACGATTTGTCGTGGAGATTCGGTCTTTCTTTGCAAGCTGAGCAGAAGAGCTTGGTCTCCTTTGGGTCAACTACTAACCATGGGAACTGCCCAAACCATGACCTCTGAATGGAACGGGGTCTGTAAGTCCTCTTGATTTTCCTAGGGCCATCTATTTCGACTTCCCAAAGGCTGGAATTGCAGTAGGAGCTACAGGTCTCCAGAGAAGTTGCTGGAGGCACTGCAGATTCTACAGCCAAGGCTTGTGTGTCTGCCTCTCTTATGGCCACCATCTTCTTCTTCCCTTTGGAGCAAATAAAAATGAGCTCGGTTTTGCTGCCTAGAACTCTGCAGTCTCCCATCAGTTAAGACATCCCAATTTACTGAGTATCCCATATGAAAAGCAGAGTTGACTGTGATCCACCTTTCTAGAGATCATTAGTGACTTCTCTTTAAACCCTTTCCCATTATTATCTGTGCAAGTTAGCTTGCTCCCGAAGAGATGTGTGCTAATCCTTGTGGGCTCTTTAGCCAGCCTCCCGGTCGCTAGCCACACAGCTACCCCGAGATCATTGGACATCAGCCGCTAATAAGCTTAACCAGCCACCTTGGCTATAGATGCTATTGGATAAACAGGTGACTTCAATCCTCTTTCGAGGCAGCACAAAGAAATGAGGTTAAACATCTGCAAGTCTTCCTATGAGCCTTAGAAAGAAGGGGAGGTCGAGCAGTCTACACAGTAGCCTTGAGCCAGTAAGCCCCTGAGATACACAAAACAGCGAGCTCGCCCGGACCAGTGGTGCTGCCGCTGGAAACCGGAAGAGGAGGGAAGAAGGGCGGCTCACAGGCCCTTGGGTCACACAGCTCCTCACAACCAGGGCCTCCCGCACACACCCCCATCAGCTCCGCCACGGGTCCCGCTAGCACTTCTGCTCATCAAAGGGCCTCCTTTGTCCCATACTGTCCCTGTTTCCCTCTTTGACACTCAGAGGGCAGAGTTCGTTTCTTACTCCTCTTTGTCCAGCAGAGCCTGACACGAGGCCCAGTGCGCAACAGCAGCAGGACAGGGGCGGCCAAACGGACACCAGATGACTTGCCATGGCCACACGGGCCCCGGGATGTGCCCTTCAGAACTCGGTAGGGCAAGACTCACCTGGAGGACGACCTTTCCCCCACTTTGGCCCGTTTGGGTCCTTGATCCAGGGTGCAGCTCGACGTTCCAGTTTTGAGATCAAGTCTGGTTTGGCAGCAGCAGGCCCTATTGCAGGGACGGAGAGTAAAACTGAGGTCACTGCTATGGAATCAAGTCAGGTAGCCTGCCCGAAGCTATCTGTGGAAACTGAAGTGTTCAGTTCAGCCTCTGAGTCTCTGTCTCTCTATAAAGTCTATGCAGCCAGGGCCACGACGAAAACACTCCCATCTTGTGTACCAGTCTATTCCTAAAACCCAAGAGGCAGTCGGGGTCAGGTGCACCCCTTAGCCAGGATAAATCACGCCCTTAGCCCCGTGGGCCAGCCACGGGAGCCAGGGGCCAGCTGAGCGCGTCTGGAGGGAGGTGGACGTTGCGGGGGCGGGCACGGGGTGCAGTAGGCGCAGAGGGCAGGGATGATGAAGAGGGCCACGCGAGACGGGGAAGACCGCCGCCGGCCAGCACTCTGCTGTGCCCGTGCTCCCAGAGCCACCACGGCTAGCCGCGGGGCAGGTGCCTTACTGCATGGGTTGTTTTCAGGGGCACCTGAAAGTCCCCTTAAAAATGTCCACCAGCTGCCGTGAAACCTGAAATCCGACTAGAAGAGATTCGTGCCTTTGGGTTAAGCACTGACCTTTATTTAAGATATGAATATTCTCAGGGGTATGAAAAGAAATTGCTTTCTTGATTTAAAATAAAACCCATTAATATCCACTTACATGCCTTGGTATGCGTGTGAATGTGTGCATAAACTTTCTGTGGAGGGACACAGGAACAGCTTCTCGGGCCATAGTCATTACGGTCGCCCTGCATCTCTTGGATCACTTGAATACATGTATATATTTATATTTGTTATATGTGTGTGTGTGCATCCGTATATCTACTACTAATAAAAATATAATTAAATACATTGCTAAAGTGTGGTAGACTGAACACACACCCTTCTTAAAACATCTCTAAGATGAGGACAAAGGAGTAACAGTAGCAACATTAATAATACAAAGAAATGTTAATACACTTTTGGAAGAAGGAAAGGAGATAAGAGAGCAGAACAAACAGAGCCGAACAGCAAATGCTGACAAAGGGGGCAGGAAGGAGAAAGCAGTGCGTTTGACTGCAGAATCCCCCAAAGACCCCGGGACTGGAGGCGGCAGAAGGTGGTGGGTAAGGAACAGGTGGGAAGGGTGGGCACCTAGTCTGCAGAGACCACTCCAGCCCGGGGCCTCCCACCCATTCCAGGAAACCCGAGAACGCTGCCACCCTCGCCCACCCTCACCCGAGGAGGAGAATGGAGATTTAGTTCTCGGAAAAACTGAACTGAAAGGTTCCAGACCCGGGGAGAGTGGGGGATACCGGAAGAAGAAGGCAAAGGGCCGCAGTGATGAAGAGTCTGTGTTCTGAAAGGTGCGCTACTCAGCTCCAAGGACACAGGCTGGGCTGCTGGGGTGAGTCTTCTGTGGAGAAACAGAATTGCCCCTCCCCATCCCCTCCTGCCCCAAAGGCCCACGGGACACTGACTTCTGCAGCTCTTCAGTGAGACCGGCAGAGAAAGCTTGACAAGCCCCAGCCACCGTGCAGGGCTGCCTGCCAGGTTTCTCAAGGCTTTACTCTTAAACCTGAATGAACCGCAGGATATTTATTTAAGACAAGCCTCTAACACGAAACCAGTAGGAAAAGGGATTGGAGGAACTACAGAAACTGCAGGGAACAAAGCAGAACTTAAAAAAAACTGTTATTCATGTTCCCAGAGAGAAAAGTCGTGAGAGTCATCTGCAAAAGGAGCAACAGGGGCTTTGAGAGTAAAAATAAGAGAGACGAGGGGTATCTGGGTAGCTCAATCGGTTAGGCTTCTGCCTCTTTGTTTTGGCTCAGGTTGTGATCTCGGGGTCATGGGATCGAGTCCCCTGTGGGGCTCGGCGCTCAGCACAGAGTCTGCTGGAGGTTATTTCCCTCTCCCTTTTCCTCTGCTCCTCCCCCAGCATGCACTCTCTCTGTCAAATAAAGAAATAAAATCTTTTTGAAAAATATGATAGAAATGAAAACATGCAACAGACTTCTTAGAAAATAAACCTGAGAAAATCTCCAAGAAAGTAGAACAAAAAAGACGCAGAAAATTGAAGAAGAAGAAGAAGAAAATAAAATAGAACCAGAGGCTCAATTTAGGAAGTCCAATATATAACTAACAGGACTTTCTTGAAGAAAGAAAATAGAAAATCGATAGGAAGAAATTGTACAAGAACATTGCCCCAAACTGGAAAACGTTGAGTTTTCGCATGGAAGGGAACGGTGTCCAGACACCCAGGATGAGAAGTGAAAAATCACTGATACTATTAAACACTTCAGAACACTGCACTAGATCTTAAAACCTTTCAGAGTAGGAAAAATGGGCTGTGTTCAAAGATTTAGTTTTAAAAAGGCATTTAGACTTCTCCTCAGCACCAGTAATACCTAAAGGCAATGCTTTCAAAATACTGAGGAAAACTCTTTCCAACCTAGAACTCTATGCCCAACCAAGCTTCTAAGGACCGAGTAAGGCATGTTCTCCCACGTGCCCTTTCTTGGGAAGTTCCTGGAAGATGAGCTCCAACGAAATGAAGATATAAACCTGGAAGAAGAGATAGAGCCAGGGAACAGGAGTGGGACAAAGGAAAGTGTGAGACCACTAAGTAACAGCCGAAATAACAGCCAGTTTAGACAGAGCAGGAGGATGGAAGGCCTGATAATGGACGTCCCCAGAAAAAGAGTGAAATTGGTCTGTCATGGGATGCCTGATCACGGGGAAAAGACTCTTCAGAGGTGGGCGCCTGGGTGGCTCAGTCATTAAGCATCTGCCTTCAGCTCAGGTCATGATCCCGGGGTCCTGGGATCGAGCCCCACATCGGGCTCCCTGCTCAGCGGGAAGCCTGCTTCTCCCTCTCCCACTCCCCCTGCTTGTGTTCCCTCTCTCGCTGGGTCTCTCTCTGTCAGATAAATAAATAAAATCTTTAAAAAGAAAAAAAAGGCTCTTCAGAGGAGTTTTATAATTCCCTGGGAGAGTTAGAGAAGAATCAATGAGAGGACAGAAAACTAGCAAAATAAAAAATAAGAAAATATTTCAATTCCAGGGAGGAAATATCCTACAACAAAGGAAAATCATCATAATATGCCACTTTGATCAGAAATAAGTAATACATAATCATAAGTAGGCAAACAATTTACATTGAATTAATCAAGAAAGTGTGATGTACTTGTTCTGAGAGGGTGGAGGGACGGAGTAGGGGCCCGGGGTGACGGAAGAGGGCTGGATCTTCATCTTCCACGGTAGGAATCAAGAGAGAATATCCATGTAAAATCGACAGATCAGGAATAGCAATAGAAATATGCAACAGGATATTAAAGTGTGAGTCTGCCTGCCTGTTTTGGCGCAAGGTCCAAAAAGATAGGAGCCAACTGTCCCCCACCCCAAAACTAGACCGAGGCCTGACTTGGAAAGGAGGGTGGCCGAAACACGGGGCTGTGACCCTAGCCCTCGGCAAGAAGAAGGAGTCACAGTGCTGGAAGTGAAGAGGTCAGGAAGCTGGATATTAGAGATGTTTCTGCAAAGAGATGTCAAGTGTACTGTGAGCCCCCCCCACTACCACGGGGGGGGGGTGCTGTGGGCGCTTCCCCCTGACCTTAAGCCTAATAGGAATGACATCCTGACCTTTATCCTCTGGGATATGGGGCTCCTCATGAATCCAGGCCTGCAGAAGACTAAAGGCAGAATCTGACAGATGGGCTCCTTCGTGGCGGCCATGTCGGGGACAGCCTACATTCCCAGGGTCTGTTGGAGCAAAGGATATGTTTTCCGTGGTCCAGACATGGCCCCCGAGGGAAAGAGAAGCCTGGGGCCACTTCGAGGGACTCTGCCCCTGGCTGTTGGCAGCCCAAGAACGAGCGCAGACGGGGCTGACTGCCACAGCAGACGGTCACTGGTGTAGGGGAGACTGCAGCGAGTGACGGCAGCGGCGCAGAGAACCCACAAACTCACCCAGAGAGTCAGCTTGCCCCGATCGCAGCCACAGATGGACGCCAGGTCAGACCCCTGTCGTACCTCTCCTCCCCACTCACCCGCCACGGTTCCCACCCAGGACACAGCAGACGTCGTGGGACTAGCTGGGGGGCGGAGGAGGAGGAGAAGCCCCTCCTTCCTACCATGACATTCCAGATTCCACACCCGGGCCAGGCTGAGCTGGGAGAGGTGAGAAACTTTAGCTTTAGCTGAAGTCTGGATTTTTGACTACTACACAAAGACTACACTTTTCTTTCCTAATTTAGGGGGAGGGTGTACATTTTTGTAGCATTTAAAACGTATTAAAAAGTTCCAATAATAATACAAAGAACTCCAATCATTTACATTTTGTCCCATTTGCTGCATCATGCTCATGCTTTCATGTGCCCTCCCCCTCCACCCTTTGTCTCCTCTATGTATGTGTATGAATAATATATAAATAATATAGATGCAACATTTTTCTGAACCGTTGAGAGGAAAATGTTTTCATACCCCCTTCATCCCTAAATATTTCTGCATGTATCACTCAAGGAAAAGGACATTCTCAGGGCGCCTGGGTGGCTCAGTTAGTTGGGTGTCTGACTTTGGCTCAGGTCATGATCTCCAGGTCCTAGGATCGAGCTCCACGTCGGGTTCCCAGCTCAGCGGGGAGCCTGCTTCTCCCTTTCCCTCTGCTGCTCCCCCTGAATGTGCCCTCTCTGTCTGTCTCTCTCTCTCTCAAATGAATAAAAAATCAATAAGAAAGAAAAGAAAAAGAAAAAAGACATTCTTTCTCTCCTGGGGTAGGCAGAACTCTAACATGAGCTCCCATGACCCCGGCCCCTCCTCATCCCTGCTCCTTGCAGTCTGGGTAGAACCTGTGACCTGACACCACACCCATGATTATGTGACGTTACGTGGCTATCTGGGTGACTTCACCCGACCACATCAGCCCTTTAAAAGCAGAGCCAGTCGGATCTCCAAAGCGCCAGCAGGATTCGACGCACGGCTGCTGGCCGGAGAATGGAGAAGGCCGTGTGGAGGGGACGTGAGAGCAGCCTGTAGGAGCTGAGAATGATGCCTGGTGGGAAGCCAGCAAGCAAACGGGGACCTCAGTCCTACAACCGAAAGGAACTGAATTCTGCCAATGACTTGAATGCGGCTGGCAGCGATTCTTCCCAGAGCCTCCCGGCAAGAGGCCAGTCTGATGGACACCCTGACTTTGGCCACGTGAGACCCTAAGCAGAGAACCCAGCTGAGCCCATCTGGACTTCTGACCTCTAGAACTACAAGATAAGAAAAAAGTTAAAATTTTAGCCACTGGATTTGTGAGAATTTATTGTGTGACAACTGATTTCACCTGCTAAAGAGAAACCAGAATGGAGGCCACAGTTTGAATAGAGCCCCAGACCAGACACTCATAAACACGCCATCAAATCTTAAACTGCCCTCATTTCACCTTCATGGGATGCTGGCCTTAAACAAAACTTAAACTTTCTTCATGACAGTGTAACCTGACCACAGTTCCAAGCCAATTGGCTACACGCACGAAAACTTACACAGGGCTACTACCCTAAAAAGAATCTAAATTTCTAGTAACCAATCACAATTAAAAAAAGAAAAAAAACCCAAAGTACTCCCTCCTTCTTATTTTATAAACTGAGCTTTAAATGCCGAGAGCCAAGCTCTTAACCACCTTGGGTTTGAAGTCTCCCTGTTCGTGAACAGCCACTTTCTTGCTCAATACGGTATTCGTACCAAGTAAAGCTCCCTGAATTTTCTCTTGACAACCCAAAGGGTGAGGGGAAAAAAGCTGCACAGAACTGATCCAAACAGGTAGTGACGGGAAAGAATAAAGCTGTCTTCTGATTGCATCCTGTCATTTTTGGTCTAAGTCTTGTTAGAACGACGTAGATAAAAAAAAGTAATTATGAAGAAATATTTGTAAATAACTGGAAACACACAGGAGACTGAATATCCCCAAATCTGTGCACCTCATTTATATCTTCCTTGGGGCTCGGCCACCCCTGCCTGCCCCACCACCACCACACTGGCCCCAGGAATTGTGCACCCCAACTGGACTTCCTGGAAGCTGTGGCTAAAATGTTGCCCCAAACCTTTTCTTTTTGTCCCCTTCAGAACGAGTGAGACAGAGGGAAATTTCAAACAGATTTTTCTAAGTCTTAGTAATGGAAAAATGGCAAAGGGGACCTAACTGTAGCAAGTGTACACACACACACACACACACACACACACACGTATCCCATGAAGTCCATAAAAATGGTTTGGCTTACAAACACAGACTTCCAGCCCTTCCGGGTTAATGCCATCCCAAGGCTGGCAGGCCATACCCGTGAACCACTGGGAGACAGCTGGCACCCTGCCTTGGTTCTCTCCTAGCTCCTGCAGCGCCCCCACTTGGGGGCCATCACATCCGGCCCACCATGCAGCTGTGGCCTCCTACACAGCATTTGAACTCCTGCTCATCTCTCACTGAGGGCCCACCCACTCAGTTTTGGTTTCTACCTAGAGGCGTGACTTCTGGCCCCAGCTCTGTGACGTCTAGCTGTAGTTAATGACCTCACCTGTAGAAAAGGCACTGCCCACCTGAAGTGCATGACCTGCCACTTAGCATGTAATGACACTTTTACTAATAAAAACAAGGGATTCCACAAAGTCCTTATACTGGCATGTCTACTTTTGTTACTGACAAATATTAGTTTCTTAACAATGGAATCTAACTGAGTCTTCTTTCTGGGGGAAAGCAAGAGACGTCATCAAATATGACCAAAGTCTGAAACCAGAATTTAAAGTATGGAAAGAGTGGCGTCTGGATGGCTCAGTCGGTTAAGCGTCTGCCTTCAGCTCCGGTCATAATCCCCGAATCCTGGGATCAAGTCCCTGCTGAGCAGGGAGCCTGCTTCTCCCTCTGCCCCTCACCCTGTCTCTCTCTCACTCTCTCTGTCTCTCAAATAAATAAATAAAATTACTAAAAAAAAATAAAGTACAGAAATAAAAGAATGGTCAGAAACTCTGTAGAATGATAAAGTAAATAGCTCTAAATAAACAAGTCTACATAAGAAAAGGCTGAAATAGGAAAGTGTTAAAAACATCCTGCTGTAAATTCTGCTGCTTTCCAGTTCTCCGTTGCTCCTAAGAGGCGAATGATTAGAGACTGTGAGGCCAGAGCAGCTGGCCCCGGGCAGCCGAGCTTGTCCATCTCCTTTGAGTGAGAGCCCAGGCTCTCCCACCACCCGTCCTTCTGCCCCCCCACAGGGCAGTGGGAAGGTGAAGGCACTGTGAGGAGAGCTGCCAAAGATGGCTGGACACGGGGAAGAATACTTCAGGAAGTCTCTCAGCCCTGTGCTGAAGTTCGAGACTTAGAAACAAACCCCTCTGTCCAGAGGGATGTGTAGTGAGCAAGAATCAAAGCAAAGGTGTGCTATGAATGGGAGAGACTGACTCTGGAAGCCCCTTGAACAGTTCTTGGAAGCTGGGGGCTCTCATTGGCTTATATGCTACTCCTTGCTGCAGGGCACTGTCCTACTTGGATCCAGCGGCAAAGTGTATTGGGAAAGTTGAAGGCTTCTCTTGGATCTACTGGATTCTCAGGGAGCCTTCCGTGGCCTTTTGCTTTGAGTGCTGTGTTCCCCTTTTACCAGAGGGCAGCACTGCACAAATTCCTGTTTCCCCCATGGCACGTTCTGTCGGATTGCATTTACTGGCGAACAAAGGACAGGTCACGTACCGGGCAGAAGTCACCATTCAAGGCTAGAGTGGGCTTCCGGTTGCCTTAAGAGAAGTACTCAAGTCTCTTGGGTAGTGAGCTGGAATGCCGACAGGGGAAGTGGGGTTCCTGTTTTCATTTGAAAACTTTATGATTAAGAGAACCTTTAAAAACTGATTTCACGTAAGTTTTTGGTGCCCATAAAAAATGTGGCTGCAGTTGTTGACTACTTGCCTAGGTGGACGAGACTCTTACTATTGTAACTTAACAGTGTTCCTTTACCCCCTAAGCTGAGGCCATCCTTCCCCAGAGGAATGGCTTTGGGATCAGAAGATAGGACTCTGGCTTCTGTGCAGTGTAAATGTACACACCTGTTTCAAGCAACTTTAATGTTTTTTGATTGGTTTGTATCTCATAGCTCAGTAGCTGATAACAAAGTTAAAAATTCTGTGCAAAAAAAAAAAAAGGAAAGTGTTAAAAACAAAACACACGCCTCTTTTTTTCTCCATAAACAAAGTGACTGTCCTCTACATGTTCAGTCCTATTGATAAGACAGGCAATGAGGCCAAGGAGGGTGTGACAGGTGAGTGGACCTACCCTGGGAACGCTCCATCTGTTGCAGAGCTCCAGTCCATGCAGTTTAACTGCCAAATACCTGACAGAAATTAATACTACGTCTGATCACATCAAATTGAGACTGTCTTTTCAAGAACAGGTAAAACAAGTATAAAATCTGAAAGAACAAATCTACTAGTTGTAAACCCTAAGAAGAGCAATGGAAGAATTAGCTGGGTTCCCTCAAAGGATCTGAGCAACAGGAAATCAACAGCATGATGACCTGCAGACCCGACGTCCCACCACCTAAGCTGAGCTGGGCTGCAGCAACATGAGCTGATCACCGGGGGCACCCAGTCCCCTTTCTCCAGCCAGTTCTCGTGGAGGGAAGGAGCTAACAGCAACCTGCACAGAAGGTCTGAAAGAGCTGGGAAAACTGGCAACCTCCTGCAAGGGGGACTGGGGATGGGAGTGAAGACTTTTAGAAAATTCTTACACTGTTTGAAGTCTTAAATAATCTCATCTTATACCTGGTGTATAATAACAATAATATTATTATTATTGTTCTTATATATTAACAACATGATTAGCACAAATCTTGAAACAGAAAGAGATGGAGTCCAGTTGGCAGTAAACATCCACAAGCAGGAAGTATAAGGAGCGTAAAGGCACACGCAATGCACAGAATAGAAAGAATTTCAGTTTCTCTGTTTTCTAGCTACTTAGCTGGGATTCCCTGGTCTGTTTTCTCATCTGAAAAGACTACTACTACCTGCCTGAGAGGTTTGGTTTAAGGATTAGAGAGGATATATATATATGAGACTCAACACAGGACCTGCACACAGTAGATACTCAGTGACCAGCAGAAGCCACTGTTATGATTTCCAGACATAAGAATAAAAGAAAGACACAGAAGCTTCCTGAAACACCCAGTATAAGCAGATCACACACAGTCTTTTAAGACAAAATATAAGAAACATTAAAAAGGGATGGGAGATTTTGTTCAAAGGCCAACAGAACTTTTCTTGGCTGTGAAAACTATGATGGGATTTTCTTTTTCAAAATTTAAGGTCACTCCAAGGAGAAGTCCTATTTGTAAAAAAAAAAAAAAAAAATACTAATAATTCAAAGATAGCACCAAATACTATTTGATTCTCAACTCTTAAAGTGGTTGTCACAGGAGGATGAAATGTGGGAGAAAAAACACTCACCAAAGCAATATAGCACCTGCACTGTATTTCAACACTGTTTTATATCCCAGTGATCAGCTCAATGCCCTTTAAAAGTTCATATTTAAACATATAAATCATTTTTGTTTGGCCCCAGTTATATTCTGAAGTCTCCTTAAAGTTTTATACTTCACACATGAAAACTGTCTAAATCAGACAGCAATTAAAGGATAATCACTGAAGACCTAATTAAAGTCACAAAAAGGGATCACACATGCAACTCTGTTTCCAGACTTCTGTACCCGTTTTAGTCCCACAGATGAGTGACGAGGACAGCCCCGTTCTCTATAAAGCCTTCCCTGACTCCTGCTGCAACCCTCAAGCAAACTTAATTACCCTTCCTCTGACTATACTTATTGTTCATCCAAACAAAACATAACCCAGACTGAACTGTCCCTTATTTCCCCCAGGGAGCGAAGATTTCCCCCTTTCCTCACTTACATAAGTTAAAAAGAAACTGACCAAGCGCTTACATGGAGCTCGGCCAGCCCCAGTGTCAGGAGACACCCCATGCTCAATACCAGTCACCCGCTGCTTTCCACAGGAGTCCCCAGGGCAAAGCACATCACTAGGGTGCATTCCTTTCAAGCAAAAGCCAACTTCTTGTAAGTGGGTGTGTACTTCTTAAAAATGAATTTCCCTTCATTCTCACTGCTTTTAAACAGTGCCAGGGGTAGTGATGCTCTTTGAAGGCGTACTTTGTACAAGTGCCCTGGGCCGAGGGCATGAAGACAACACCTCTATTGTCACAAAAGAAACCAGTTTTTACATCATTTCTGAATGTTTGAGGAGCCATTTAAAAATTACGAACAATGATAAAAACAAGCATATGGGTCAGGAATGTGCAGAAAATAATCCATATTTTAGCTGCGCATGAAAGGGTGGTATAAACCAAGGGCTAGGACATCAGTGAAATCACAGATATTCTTAGCTCTTATCCTGTAGAAGTCACGATGCAGATTGCTGCTGTATTCCTAAGTCATGCACAGCAGCCTCTTCTGGAAGGTTGCTGTTACCAGATATGCTAGTAAGTAAATAAGAGTTTTCTAAGATGAAAAGTTGTCTTCCTTTTTTGATGCCCCCTGCCTTCCCTTTTTGATGAAAACCCTGGGTATCTGACAGAAACAGAAGGTAAAGAGACCAAGAGGCAGATGCAAGAGAGAGCACTCTTCTGAGAAGGTAACAAGCACTATTATGTTCATCTTTCTCCAGTACCCCCACTAGTGACACCTCGGCCAAGCCCACCAACGCTTGTCGGCCCCTGGGCACGAGGAAACAGCCCTGGCATAGGAGGAGAGGCACCTCCACGCCTCTGCCCATGCCGTCCCTCCCTCTGTCATGTCCAGATGCCCTTCCTTCTCCCTGTCCACCTGTCCTGTCGCCCCACTCAGTTAAAACATATCATACCCTGTAAAGACTTTCCCGATCCCTCCCTCCAACAGCCAGCAAAATGAAATCGTCCTTCCTCAGCAGCCTCAGGGCACTTTTCCTGAACTTCTCTTATGGAGCTTGTGTTATTTTAGAGTTTCCCATTCAAGTGTCTGTCTCTCCCGAAAACCTGCTAGCCCCCTGAAAGCAGAGACCTTGCTTCATTTGTGTCCATCTGGCACATGGGAGGTAGTCAATAAATGTTTGGTGGAGGATGGAGGATGGACGGAGAGATGGATGAAGAGTGGATAAAGTACTGTATCCCAAAGCAGGGAGAGTTCTGGGGTGCAAAAAATATAATCTCTCTCTATGTACAGGGAGAGGGGCAGAAATGGGAAGATGACCACAAGCCACAGCTGCCCTGTGGGTTTCCCATGTCAGATGATGGTGGCGAACAAAGGTCTACGTGAATCTTTACCCAGGGAAGCCAACAGCTCATAATTCATCCGCATCACGTCTCTGTACAGCTCCTTCTGCCGCTTGACTAGCATGCCCCACTCCTCCCGGGTGAAATACACCGCCACATCCTCAAACACCACCGGGAGCTCCTCAAACACCACAGGAACCTCCTCAAACAGCCCCTCTTCAGAAGGATCCTGCAACAAAGAGCAGTAGTCACTCAATACGCCTCTTACGCCAGACACCCAGCGTGATACTTTTAGGGTCCTTCTCAAGGCCTATTTCCCTTGGGAGGCTTGCCAAGAGGCCCAGATGTAACTCCGAGGAATTAATGTATCCATCGAAAGTTAGAGAAGCAAATTTGTGAGGCCCAGAGTTAGTAGGTAAAAAAAAAAAAACAAAAAAACGAGCCTCAGTCTGATCCTAGGGTCTCTTAGGAGGTAATAAAAAAGCGCTGAAGAACAGGGGTCCTGGCAGAGCCTTATGACTGTATCTTGCCCTATACAGTCCTAAGGGGGTGCCCTCTACTCAACCATGACTACAATGGTGACCATCTGCCTCTAGCACCTGCTAAGATTTCCCACTGGGAGAGGAAGGAAAAAAGACGTAGTACAGAAGAACGAAAGATGCTTATATTCAGTGACTCGTTAGACCTATTTATTAGCTTCTAATACTAAAAAGTAGAATGAACATGAACATGAAGAGAAATGAGCTTCGTCACTTTTCTAGATTCTGGAAAAATTCAAGCTTACTAACTTTGGCTGGGCCCTTATGATGTGAGGTCTGAGGAACAGCTGAGCTATTCTCATGGGAATACCCGAGGGGTACTCAAAATGGTTTCTAGTAAAATCTTGCTTATATGAAATAGTTGAGAAATGGTGAAGGATCTCGTTACTCAAAATTCCAGTTCACACAGGTTCCTTACAGCCACCTTTGCAAAGACCTAGGAACTTACAAGGTACCCACGAGGTGAGCGCTGGAGCTTCCGGGCCCACGTGCGCGTGCGCAGGGAGTGGAGGGGAGGCGCCGCCGGCTGGTGGCCATGCTCCGGCGTAGGTGCACCACGAGCCCTCGGGCTCTGGCCAGGTCAGTCCCCCCACGCTCTGTGTCCTCCCAACAAGACAAGTTAATAGGACTTGCTCCACCAGCCTCAGAGCAGCATCAAAAACATTACATAAAACAACGCGTGTGAGGAAATTCTGCAGTGTTTAATGCTGCTGCATAATTCTGAAGTTAAAGTTAAAAACATTTTAGAAATTAATTATTTAAGAGCTCTGTGGTTGTTCTGTGGTCACGTATTATTTACTGAGTTCTGTGACTGTTTTGGATTCTGGATAAAGGTTATCATCCTGAACTTAAGAAGTTTTCTTTGTATCAGAGGTTGGAACGTTCTGTCCCACTAATTGTGTTCTGTTATCTGCGAAAGGAGATGAAAATAATAGGGCTGTTGTCTTAAATAAATAACACAGGGTGCCTGGGTGGCTCAGTTGGTTAATGGCTGACTCTTGTTTTTGGCTCAGGTCATGATCTCAGAGTGGTAAGATCAAGCCCCGCATCAGGCTCCATGCTCAGCAGGGAGTCTGCTTGAGATTCTCTCTCCCTCTCCCTCTGCTCCTCCCCCCAGGCATGCTCTCTCTTTCTAAAATAAAGAAAGAAAATCTTTAAATAAATTAATTAATGAGGTAACATTAGTAAAGCACATAAAACAATGCCTAGTGCACCGTAAGCATGTTAGGGTCTAGAACATTATAATGTTTGCAGCAGGTATGGCTATTATAATTTTCCCATCATCGTCATGCGACACGTGTTGTTGCTAGGATGGAATCCTTCCCCTTGAGACACAGCAATCATTACAAACACATTACCTGGCCGCCGGGTTCAGCAGCATCACCCAAAATGTTGACATCTGATGACCTGTGGGTATCATCAGCAGTTTCTTTTTCCCTCAACTCAGAAATGCAGTCTAGATACAATGTAGGAAATGCTCCATTCCCCCCAGGGTCCTCCAGGTCAGCTCTTGGGCTGGGCAGAAGCTGGGCCATGTTATCATAGGCTCCCAGAGGCCCCGGGGGGTACAATATGGGATAGTCTGCCGTAAAGAGGTGCTCAGGGCTGGCCAGGACATCTCCAGATTCCTCTCGGACGCTTTGGAAACGGTCCGCCCAGATGGGGTCCCGTGCTGCCAAGGCATTGACGCAGAACAGGTGAGCTTTGCTCTTGGCGTGGTATTTGAGAGTCTCCACCTTGAATGGTCCTGTATAACCTTCTATTAATCTTGACCGTTTGTCCCTGACAGATGGGTATTCGCGGCAAGCAGAGCAAAAGAGAGCCGTCTGCTCCTCATTCATGACCAGCCATGGGAACTGCGCAAACCAAGACTTCTGGATAGAGCGGGGCTTCAAGGGTTTTTTGCTTTTCCCTGTACAGTCTACCTCAATGTTGCCATGCTCTGTGCTGAAGTGGGAAAGACAGGCTTTCTTCTGTGGGGGCAGATCTAGTCCGGCTTCTCTGGCAGGACTTCGCGAGTCCCTTTCTTCCATGCAGCCCATCTTGTTTTTCCCTTTAGAGAAAAGAGACCAATGGAATTTGCTCAGAAATCCTATAGTTAGAGCCACTGCACCTCATGGGCCTCTCGGTGTAGTAAATATGAGAGCTGGAAATCACACACAAGAGTGGCCCAGGCTCTACTTGGAATTCTCTTCGTTCAGACCCCCAGCTCCCCAGGCCCACCCCACCTGACCCTGAAGACAATCAAGTGAGCTTTAAGCATCTCCCCCTTTTTGAAGTTTAAAGGGCAGATACGCCTGGCCAAAAAGATCTCTACAGTTTCATCTCTGCAACCTAAGATAGTGGAACCATCTTCAGGAGTTCCAACTTATTTATGGATAAGAACGCTGAACTTAATAAAATGTCGGTTAAAGAAGATAATTAAAGCCAAATCCTGCAACTCCATCCTCAGCAGGAATCCCCTTCTCCGGTACCCCTGCCAGACAGGCATTTGCACTTTGCTCACGTATCTTTCGGGCAAGGGTACGGCCTACCACCTCCTGGGTAGATGGTTTTGGTCCCCAGAGTTTGCCTTAAGCTGTGCTCCACTTTTAAGTGACTTCCACCCAGGGTCTCTACTTCAGCCCTTCAGAGAAACACAAGTCCACTCTCACACCACAGCCCTTCCAAAGAGGCAACAACTCTCATGAACTAAGATTTTTCTTCCTCAAGTTAAACTAGAAATTTCTTTATTCACTCCTAAGTTGAAATGCAGCTTAGACGCTCTAAACTCCTCCACAGCCATTTCTTGTGCATCAACGTAAGTGCATGAGCCCAGTGGCCAAGGACTCAACGGTATTTGCTCTAATTGTAGCCAACTCAGGAGCACAAAATGGCTAATAAAGAGAAAGCCGGGTCAAAATTAAGAGCCAAGCATTGGGGGTGCCTGGGTGGCTCAGTCGGTCTGCCTTCGGCTCAGGTCATGACCCCAGGGTCCTGGGATGGAGCCCCACATTGGGCTCCCTGCTCAGCAGGGAGCCTGCTTCTCCCTCTCTTCTGCCTGCCATTCCCCCTGCTTGTGCATGTGTGTTCTCTCTGTCAAATAAATAAATAAAACATTTTTTTAAAAGAGCCAAGCATTGGAAAACAAAATAAATTAGTATCTCTGAAGTCTTGGGCTCCATGTGGTCCCTCTGAGACAGATCACGGGGGAGAGCAGATGCCTGTGAGTCAGCTCCCGTAAGAGCTGTCCTCCCTTTTCTCCTACAGTGGGGGCTGCTCCACTCAACCATCTCATCCAATGACAAGATGTCACCTGGCCTGACTCTAGCCAAGCCAGTCCCTCAACAGGACAGGCTTCTCAGAGGAGAAAAGCCAAGATAAATCCCTAGACCTTAACAAACATCTGTCTATTCATTCAGTGATTATTTATCATGCAACTGCCGTACGCCAGGCATTGGTCTCAGCAATGAGACCAATGGGACTACAGGAGTCAACAAGACAAAGTCATGTCTCCATGGAACTTAGCATATAGAATTAAAAATCAACATATACTCTCAGGAAGAAATAAAATAAAGGGAGATGGAGAAGTTGGAGGACAATGTTGAGGGAGATGTGCATATTTCAGATAAGGTGGTGGCTGGGGAAGGACAGCATGCGTGTGAGTGAGTTGGCAGAGAACAGGGAGAGGCCAAGGATGAGACAGGAGCCCTGGTGCCCATCTTCCTGCTCCCTCTCTCCAGCTAGCACCCCTCCTCCCGTGCGGATCCACACTTACCTGGGTGGTGGCTCAGAACATTCCTCTGGCTCTGGACATTTCCTAGCCATGGCTCTGGCCCTTGCTCAAACTTATAGAACAGCTCTGGGTTGGCAATAGTCGGTCCTGAGTCAGGAACAGAGAGAGGCACTTATGAAGTCTTGGATCCAGGTCACATCACAACATTAAGGAAGGGTCTACCTGGGACATCCTCCCCGCACTGTAAAATAATTGGTCAAGGACACAGGTAGGAATCTCGATGCTTTAGCACGGTGGTTTGGAAACTCAGACAGAAACTCAGATATCCATGAGGTCCCCAAAAGAATGGGGGTCTGAGTGAATGCAAGGAGAGGCACAAACAAGGCTCTGTGCCCCTTTTGAGGCTGAAAAGGTATGAAAACTACTGGTTTAGAACAGAGGCTCATAAAGTCAAATGCTGAGAGGGGTCAGACCAATACCATAACTGAGGAAACCAGGCCAGATGAGGAGGCTGTGGTGACCTGTGTGTGGGGGCAGCCGCTGCTCCCCACCCCCAGGGGGAGGCCACCATGTGGAACTCAGAACTCAGGGTCAGCATAGCCAGACTGTCCTGCTTTTCAAGAAAAACCAGAAATCATAATTCCATGTGAAATTTCCCAGGGGTTAAATATTGACAACTTATTAAATACTGTAAAGAAACTGAGGCACCTGGCTGGCTCAGTCGGAAGAGCACGTGGCTCTTGATCTCAGGGTCGTGAGTTCAAGCCCCACGTTAGGTGTAGAGATTACTTAAATGAACTTAAAAAAATTTATTTTTAATTTTTTAATTGTAAAGAAACCAAGCAAAAGTGATGAAAGCCAAAAAAAAAAAAAAAAAAAAAAAAGGCCCATGAGCTGCTACTCTGCAACTCCTGGTTTAAAAGAACCAGAAGTTTTCAAACTGGTTTTGGCAGGCATGGGAGAAGACCCAACCCAGCTGCAATCCCTCCACCCACAGAGAGCTGAGACTGTTGCTCCCATTAGCCTTGGACAGGGGCCAACATGACAAGAAGAGAAAGGCACAGCAGGTGGTCATCAAGGTGAACTGAGAAAATAGTACATATGTTGTACCCACAGCGGAATGACGATCACTTCTGTCCATGGTACTGAAAGTCTACCCACAGAAGCAGAGAAAAGACCCTCAGAAAACGGAAAAGATGAAAAATACCTACATGGGCACCAAGTTTGAAGTAGTTTTACCTCATTAAGCCTCTACGACAGCCCTCTGAAGGAAACCAAGGCTTAAAAAGTGAGAGGGTTTGGGGCACCTGGGTGGCTCAGTTCGTTAAGCATCTGACTCTGTTTTGGCTCAGGTCATGATCTCAGGGTTGTGGGATCAAGCCTGGCCGTTGGGCTCTGCGCTCAGCATGGAGTCAGCTGGAGGTTCTCTCTCTCCCTCTCCTTGCACACGCACACTCTCTCTCTCTAAATAAAGTCTTAAAAAAAAAAAAAAGTGAAAGGGTTTGGTCGAAGGCACCCCAGTGTCACGTGGTGGAGGCTGGGACTGAGAGCAGATTCCCACATACCAGATGATCCTGTTTCTACCACCACTCACTACCTCCCAGGGCCCTATGGGCACCTGAAACAAAATCCATCCTGCAGCTCCACAGACCACAGGTGGGGCTTCCCACCTGGCACCCTGTGATATGGTGAGGCATCAAGGTCCAGTCTTGACATGCCCGACTTCCCCACTTCTCTTGGTCAACTGAAGGGGAGAAGAGAAAGGGTGGGATGTGAATCCACGTGCAGTTAAGTTACATATGGGACTGAGCAGATGAATAATGTAAACAGATCTGAAAAAAAAAATGGTAGGAGTCCAGAAAATTCTCAAGTGTGTCATAGTTGAATACAATCTGGAATGCTGATCTAGATTCAGGTGGCAGGAAAGTGAAAAGGAACCCATACCTAGTGGTGCCACCAGCTTGTCTGAACCACAGATCTCCCTCTGTTGCTGACTCAGCAGCATCCATTCTTCCTGAAGCAAGTATACGGTGATGTCATCAAACGTCACAGGAGCCTGGAGGGAAAAATGACACCAGCTAAGCACCAACTTCCTCCTTAGATTAGCCTTCCACTCCTGTGTTCATGACCACTTGAGGGCACCTATACTCTGGGAACCTATCAGATTGGGGGAGGGGCACTGTCCATCTCCATATAAGACCTACACCCCACCTCTCTCACCTCCTGGGTCCAAATCACAGTGGGAATGACTCTCTTCTAGGAAGGGTCACACACCAAAATGGGAGTCATCAAGAAGGCTGACTCAGGAATTCCATTATCCTTTCCCTAACATGCTCTTTGCCTGCCCCAGTACGCAGCACTTCTCAGCCGGGGACTCAGCAACAATTTATGGCAATTCTTGTACAAAATCTTGAACCTGGTAAGGAGGATGTATCTGATTCCTAGAAACAGTTGAAAGTCATTCAGAACTATGTCTGTCAATGAAATCAGTGATCAAGATAGACGAAGCTTTAGAGTGGAGAACTATATCCCATGGGGCTTGTAAAGTGGCTCTGTTCTGCCAAAAAACGGTATGGGGTTCAGGAAATATTTTGAGGAGCACTGGAATAAGATGGCAGATTGAACAAGTACACTGAATTCTGTATCCTTCCTGTGAATTTAGAAGATACCCTCCCCACCAAAACACTTCAAAGCAAAATCCCCACCAGGGTGGGAAACAAAACAAGAGGACAAAAGTAACAATTTGGGGAACTGAAAAGCACGTGAAAAATAACTTAGCAGATCCAAGAAAATCAAATCCTCACCCAGCAGCAGACAAATTAAGAAACAACCCAATTTATGCCAGAAAATCCAAAAAGGGCTCAGGGTCTGCAGCACCAAGAACCCCCACCCTGGCAGTGACGGCAGTAAGGCTGAGACCATAAGAAGGGGTTGGGTGGGACGCTGTTCTCCAACAAAAGACTGTCCAGACTCCCCTGCACGGCTCTGCACTGACAAGCCCCCCTTCCGTGGGCTCAGAGCTTCCAGTTAGAATTTGGGTTTCTGACTATTAAGTGTTAGCTAACAGCTTGACTACCAGACATCTGAGGAAAGTCTCTCACAGGGCTGAAGAGACCAAAGCAGACAGTTGCAGGGGAAAGAAGCAGGCAGGGACTGAGGAAATGAACATGAGGCATGGAGAAGAAAACTTTACAAAAATAAAACTATCATCATAGCCTCAGAGAGGTAAGCTACTGTGGCCATGCAACAAACCCTTATAAAAGAAATAACCAGAAAAGGAAATAGAAACCATTGCTCTGTTTATCCTTTTAATTTCATACCATGAACATTTATCACCTAGTCTAATAAATAAAATTATTAACAAAAAATAAGTTCCCCACCGCCAAAGCAAAACAACATCTTTGGGAAACAGTATCTTGGGGTAAGTAGAAGTCCTTCCAGAGTGACAACTGTGAAAGGGACACTTTCTTTTCCATCTATGACAAGTTCTAGTATATTTGTCTAAAATCACCTTGTAACTTTATGGTCAGATTTCAAGCACATGAAATATCTATTTTAACTTCAACAGTAGAAACTTCTTGAGAAAAACAATACAGATAATTCTTACCAGTCACTGTTGAGTTGTATACTTAAAATAATAATTCGAGTACTCTTCTTATGAGTCAATACATGTTCACTGCAGAAAATTTAGACAGTGAGCAGAAAAAAAGTGTTAAGATCACCCACAACCCCCTTACCAAAACAAGAAGTACTATTGACATTTGGTATGTAACCTTCCAGTCTTTTGTCTATGAGTATGTATGAATGAACAGTTTTAAAATAAAAATGGTTTGGAAACACAATGATCCAAAATCTTTGGGACATAGCAAAAGCAGTGTAAGAGGAAGTTTATAGCGATACAGGCCTACCTCAAGAAACAAGAAAAATCTCAAACAATCTAAACTTATGCCTAAAGGGACTAGAAAAAGAAATAGAAACAAAGCCCAAAGAAATGAAATTATTAAGACTGGAGTGAAAATAAATGAAACAGAGACAAAAAAAAATAGAAAAGATCGATGAAACCAAGAGCTGGTTCTTTGAAAAGATAAACAAAATTGATAAACCTTCAGCCAAACTCAACAAGAAAAAAAGAGAGAAGACTCAAATAAATAAAATCAGAAATGAGAGAGGAGAAATAACAATGGATACCACAGAAATAGAAAGAATTATAAGAGAATACAATGAAAAATTATATGTCAACAATTGAACAACCTAGAAGAAATGGATAAATTCCTAGAAACATACAATCTTCCAAAACTGAATCAGGAAGAAATAGAAAATTTGAACAGACTGAGTACTAGGAATGAAATTTATTCAGTAATCAAAAAACTCCCAATAAACAAAAGTCCAGGACCCGATGGCTTCACAGGTGAATTCTACCAAACATTTAAAGAAGAGTTAATACCTATTCTTCTCAAAATTCTAAAAAATAGAAAAGGAAGGAAAACCTCCCAATTCATTCTGTGAGGCCAGCATTAACCAAAACCAGACAAAGACACCACAAACAAAGAGAACTACAGGCCAATATGCCTGATCAACATAGGCAAAAATCCTCAACAAATATTAGCAAACCAAATTCAACAATACATTAAAAAACATCACTCACCACAATCAAGTGGGATCTATTCCAGAGATGCAAGGATGGTTATATAGTCACAAATCAATCGGTGTGATACATCACAATAACAAAAGGAGGGCTGAAAGTCATATCATCTGAATAGATGCATAAAAAGCGTTTGATAAAATAAACATCCATTCGTGATAAAAACTCTCAACAAAGTAGGTTTAGAGGGAACATACCTCAACATAATAAAGGCCTTATATGAAAAACCCACAGTTAACATCATATTCAGTGATGAAAAACTGAAAGCTTTTCCTCTAAGATCAGAAACAAGTCAAGGATGTCCACTTTTACCACTGTTGTTCAATGTAGTACCAGAAGTCCTAGCTGCAGCAATCAGACAAGAAAAAGAAATAAAGGCATCCAAGTTGGTAAGGAGGAAGTAAAGCTGTCACTATTTGCAGATGACATGATACTACACATAGAAAACCCTAAAGATTCCACCAAAAAGCTATTAGAACTAATAAATGAATTCTGTGAAGTTGCAGGATACAAAATTAATATACAGAAATCTGTCGCATTTCTCTACACTAATAACAAAGTAGAAGAGAAATTATGAAAACAATTCCATTTACAACTGAACCAAAAAAATAAAATAAAATACTTAGGAATAGAAAACTATAAGGCATTGATGAAAGAAATGAAGACAACACACACACATACACACAAACGGAAAGATATACCATGCTCATGGATTGAAAGAATCAATATTGTTAAAATGTCCATAATACCCAAAGCAATCTACAGATTCAGTGTAATCCATATCAAGAAACCACCAGCACTGCAGCCACTCTGGAAAACAGTATGGAGGTTCCTCAAAAAGTTGAAAACAGAGCTACCCTATGACCCAGCAACTGCACTACTGGATATTTACCCCAAAGATACAAATGTAGTGATCTGAAGGGGTACGTGCACCCAAATGTTTATAACAGCAATGTCCACAATAGCCAAACTATGGAAAGAGCCAAGATGTCCATCAACAGATGAATGGATAAAGAAGATGTGGAATATATATACAATGGAATATTATGCAGCCATCAAAAAACCTGAAATCTTGTCATTTGCAATGACGTGGCTGGAACTAGAGGGTATTATGCTAAGCTAAATAAGTCAATCAGAGAAAGACAAGTATCATATGGTCTCACTGATACGAGGAATTCTTAATCTCAGGAAACAAACTGAGGGTTGCTGGAGTGGTGGGGGTGGGAGGGATGGGGTGGCTGGGTGACGGACATTGGGGACGGTATGTGCTATGGTGAGCGCTGTGAATTGTGTAAGACTGATGAATCACAGACCTGTACCTCTGAAACAAATAATACATTATATGTTTAAAAAAAAAAAGAAAAAGAAGATAGTAGGAAGGGGAAAATGAAGGGGGAGAAATCGGAGGGAGAGACGAACTATGAGAGACTACGGACTCTGAGAAACAAACTGAGGGTTTTAGAGGGGAGGGGGTTGGGGGATGGGTTAGCCCGGTGATGGGTATTAAGGAGGGCACGTATTGAATGGAGCACTGGGTGTTATATGCAAATAATGAATCACGGAACACTACATCAAAAACTAATGATGTAATGTAACGTAACGTAATAAAAGAAAAGAAAAGAAAAAAAAAGAAAGAAACCACCAGCACTTTTCATAGAACTAGAACAAATAATGCTAAAATTTGTATGGAATCACAAAAGACCTCGAAGACCTCAAATAACCAAAACAATCTTGAGAAAAAAGATGAAAGTTGGAGGTATCACAATCCCAGATTTCAAGATAAAGATATATTACAAAGCTATAGTAATCTAAACAGTATGGTACTGGCACAAAAATAGACACATAGATCAACAGAACAGGACAGACAGCCCAGAAGCAAACCTTCTCATATATGGTCAATTAACTTATGACAAAGGAGGCAAGTATATATAATGGGGAAAAGACAGACTTTTCAATAAATGGTGCTGGGAAAACTGGACAACTACATGCAAAAGAATGAAACTGGACCACTTTCTTACACAATACACAAAAAACTTCAAAAAGGATAAAAGACCTAAACATGAGAACTGAAATCATAATAAAACTCCTAAGACAAAACATAGGCAGTAATCTCTTGGACATCAACCTTAGCAACATATTTACAGATGTCTCCTCAGGCAAGGGAAGTAAAAGCAAAAATAAACTATTGGGACCATACCAAAATAAAAAGCTTTTGCACACCGAGGAAACCATCAACAAAACAAAAGGCAACCTACTGAATGGGAGAAGATATTTGTAAATGATATATCTGGTTAATATCCAAAATACATAAAGAACTTACACAAGTAAACACCAAAAAAAATCTGATCAAAAAATGCACAGAGGATTTGGATAGACATTTTTCCAAAGAAGACATATAGATGGCCAACAGGCACATGAAAATATGTTCAACATCACTCATCATCAGGGAAATACAAATCAAACCATAATGAAATATCACCTCACACCAGTCAGAATGGCTAATACCAAAAAGACAAGAAATAACACGGGCACCTGGCTGGCTCAGTCAGTAGAGCATGTGACTTGATCCCGGGGTTGTGGGTTCGAGCCCCACACTGGGTGTAGAGACTACTTAAAAATTTAAAAATCTTAAAAAAAAAAAGACAAGAAATAACAAGTACTGGTGAGGATATAAAGAAAAGAGAACACTCATGCACTGTTGGTAGGAATGTAAATCGGTGCAGCCCCTGTGGAAAACGGTATGGGTGGGGTCCTCAAAAAATTGGGGAAATACTGTATGATCCATAATTCCACTATTGGGTATTAACCCAAAGAAAGCAAAAGTACTAATTCAAAAAGACATATGCACCCCCATGCTTATTAAAGCATTATTTACAATAGCCAAGATATGGAAGCAACCCGTATCCATTGATAGATGAATGGATGAAGATGTTTTATATATATATTGCTCAGCCATAAAGAAGAATGAGATCTTGCCATTGTGACAACACGGATGGACCTAGAAGGTATTATGCTAAGTGAAATAAGTCAGACAAAAAAGACGAATAGAATATGACTTAATTTATATGTGGAATCTAAGAAACAAAACAAATTAACAAAAAAACTGAAACAGGCTCATAAACACAGAGAACAAACTGATAGTTGCCAGAGGGATGGTGGTGGGAGAAATAAGTGAAAGGGATTAAGAGGTACAAACTTCCAGTAATAAAATAAGTAAGACATGGGGATGAACAATACAGAATGGGGAATATAGTCAATAATATTTAACGATGTTGTGTGGTGGCAGATGGTAACCTCACTTGCAGTGAGCACTGAGTAACGTATAGAATTTTCCAATCACTATGTTTGTACACCTGAAACAAATATAACATTGTATAGCAACTATATTTCAATAATAAAATTTAAAAAAATAGAATTGTCCCTGCCAAATATGTATGTTTTAAATAACTATTTGCTCTTAGAGTGTCTTCCAAAGCAAAATGTGATTATATTTCCAAAATCCTGCTGGAAGATGGGCTCCACTAAACGAGGCAGTCAGACAGGAAAGGGGTACACATAAGAAATGGGCTACAGAGGGGCGCCTGGGTGGCTCAGTCGTTAGGCATCTGCCTTCAGCTCAGGGTCCTGGGATGGAGCCCCGCATCAGGCTCTCTGCTCAGCGGGAAGCCTGCTTCTCCCTTTCCCACTCTTCCTGCTTGTGTTCCCACTCTCGCTCTCTCTCTCTGTCAAATAAATAAATTAAAAAAAAAAATCTGAAAGAAAAAAAAAAGAAATGGGCTAAGGAGAGCCAACATGGGGGAGGGGAAGAGAACATTTGAGATTACACTGAAGGCAGATCCCAGGATGATTACTGTACACCAGGACTAGCAAGCAAGCTGTTCCGACTGGGGCAGGTTAAACTTGTGACCAAGGACAAGCAGGACTCCCTATTCATGCCCACCCCCCTCTTCTTCCCGAGGGAACAGGTGGGCTTATAATGAAAGCCAAGAGATCCATCACTTTAGCTTTAGCATCCACAAGGATGAAGAGGATGGGCAGGACTGAATGCTTAGATAATAAAGAAGTGTCTTCCCAACAAGAGTGACTGTCCTAACTGGTATTTCCCTTTTAACCAATATGTGGCAAGAGCCTGATTCCAATGTAAAGAAAACACAAATCTTGAATCAAGAGCAATTTCTTATCTATATATAAAGCAAAGAATATCTCTGGAGGTTCTATTTTAGTGGTTCCCACTGTCTATAGGGCAGAACTCTGACACAGGCCAGCACCAAGTCCCCTCGATCTGAACCTAACCCACCTTCCTAACTTCAGCTCTACGTAATGCCCCACCTGGAATCTCTATTGCAGATAGATTAGTGTAATTGCAATCACTTAACGTATCTTGCAGCTTTCTTCCCTCTACACACCCAACCTTCAGATTCCCTGACTCTGCCTATTTCCCCCTACCTACTTAGTCTACCCACTCATCAGGGTCTTATTCACCTTCCATCTCTTTCACGAGGGATTTCCTAACCACCTGATCTATGCATTTCTCCTTCCCCTGAGCAAGGAAGCCTCTGCATCCCTCACGGAGCTGGAGGTACTCGGGAAGCCTATGCTGATTGGCTTATTTTATAACCTCTTCACCATCACCTACCCCTACCACATTATGCAGAAAGTTTTTCATAGGCACTTAATTACTTCATGCAACATACATTTATTATTGTTTCTCACGTGCTTGGTGCATGGTGATCCTAAGACATGGAAAACAAAACCACTATCGTTAAGGAGATTAAAATCTATCAGGAGGTGACAGGCATCAATGATATAAGTGCAATAACGGAACTGGGCCCAGAGAAAAATGAGATCAGAATGACCACTTCCATGGAAAAGCCAGAGGGGGTAGGAACCAGAAATGCGGAGGCAGTAAATACATACACAATAAATACTCCTATTTGGCAGCACCAAAAATCAAATGTCTCCCAGAGGGCACAGGAGGTGTCAGACTGCAGTGTTCTTCAGAGCATTCACACCCTGCAGCAGAAGGGCTCCTGGAATGATGCTATTTTATGAGTCATTCATTCCAAAAATACTGAGAACTTAGGAAATGCCAGATGCGGCTCCATTGTCCTAGCTGGGGATATAGCAGAGAGCAAAGTCAGCACACATGTAAATAAATAAATAAATGTGAGAATCTTACATAGTAATAAGGGCTGGGAAGAAAATAAAACAGGATAATGGGATAGAGTGATGGGGGCAAGTCTTTGACTTCTATCCATTATTCTGCCAATGGCAAGCAAGATACCCCACACCCAATCCAACAGGCCAAGACTGCTTTTAGTTAATAAATATCACAAAATAGCACCAAAGGAAGATACTAATAATAGACCAAGCCACTACCTCAAGTGGACCCCCAGTCTCCCAGGCTTGAGCCAAACATGTGTGTATATACATAAACACACACACACACACACACACACACACACACACACACACTCACAAGGGGACTTTAGAATAGCACAGACATTCTACCCAGTCTAGTTGCTGCCACTCATTTGCAAGAGATCTAACACTGCCAGTTTGTTTTTCAATCAGTTTATTTCATCTTTGGATAACCTTCTAATTTCCCAGGTTAGGAAACTGACACACTGTGGAAGGGTGAGCATCTTTTTGAGACACCCCGAAATCAAGATTAGAATCTAGAGTGAAAGTTCCAGTCTCCAGGGTTTTCAATTAGTGGTTGGGCCTAAAGATGACATCAAATCTCTCCCCTACCTCCCAAAATGTTTACATTTCTCTCTTCTCCCATTAAAAGCCAAGAAAGCCTAGGGGTACCTGGATGGCTCAGACAATTAAACAACTGACTCTTGATTTCAGCTTAGGTCATGATCTGAGGGTCATCAAGCCCTGCATGGGGCTATGCACATGGAGCCTGCTTAAGATTCTTTCTCCCTCTGCCTTTGCCCCTCTCCCACATAATCTCTCTCTCTCTCTCTCCCAAAAACAAAAAATAAAATAAAATGTGATAACAAAAGCTAAGAAAGCCTGCAACTAAACGGAATAGCTTGAAATCAACCTCAAATTACTAATTCCAACTTTCAATGCCAATTGCTTATGATCCTTCTTCCCCATTACATTTTGCTCCCAAAACTTGGTTCAGTCGAAACGAATCCGGGGATATTACCTGAGAGTAAGGGCCATTTCCTTTACTTCTTTGATATCCCCTGTAGTGCTTAACATGAGGCTGGCACACAGTTCACCTTCAATCTTTTAGTTAGGTTCCGTTGAGCTTTATTTGTCTTAGACTGTTTACTTTGGTTGTTTCAACTGTTAAATGCATCCCTGTAGCTTGTGAAGGGGAGGGAGTGTGGAAGAGAGGCTTAAGTAAGGGGTAACTCTTTTGTTAACTCAGTCCTTCCCAGCCTTTTCAGGAGAAGCTACAGCGTGAATAATAATCTCATTATCCTTTCTCTCTTTTGTCTATGGGACAACCCTTCCAGGCTTGTCCTAGTTATTGAAGTCAGATCTGTGGGAAGAACTCGGGGAATGTGGTCACTTCATGTTTATCCTGTATTCCACCATCTCCCTCACACTAAACCACTGATCACATGTTTATTAACTTTTTTTTCTTTTTCTTTTTTTTTAAGGAGAGACTCAATACACACTTGAAAATAGGTGGAAGGAATTCCCTTCGCGCCAAAGAAGCAATCCTCAAGAACTGGAAGCAGGCAGCAAAGAACATCCAGAAAGATCTTGGTCCCAAGAGGCTGCCACTGTCTCCAGATCAAATGCCTACAACCAAAATGGTCTTTTGACACTGCCTCTGAGCTCTGGCAATCTTGTCAAACCCACTTCACTCTACCGTCAGGCACTTTCTCCCACCTTTTCTTCCAGCTCACAGCCTCCTGCCCCAAGCCTGAAGGAAGTTTATGGAATATGCTTCCAGGCGATTCCACTACTACACGAAGTAGATAAGCTAGCAACTCTAAGTGGGCAGGAAATACGCCAGATGCCTTCTCTTTTTCTTCTCAGCCCTTTCTTGGGAAGGGGGATCTATGTAGTCAGGGCCAAACCCTTACCCTGCCTCTCCGTAACCCCTACCCCTTGGCTTCCACTTCGGTCTTAACCAGCCTTAAAACACGCTGGGCCTCTTCGAAACTCCCGACGGAGGTGTGGGAAAACAGGAAGCACCTTTACATCATTACACTGAGCGGGGTCACCCACCCCAGCATCAACCGAGCGGGCCACTGGGCAGAGGACGGCTCGGCCAGCGGGAGGGGCGGGGGGGACAAGGAGGCCGCGCGGGGCGTCGGGGCCGGTGCGTTCGCTCCTCCCTGCGACACCCGCGGGGAGAAGGCCGCCCGAGTGGAGGAAAGAGGTGGCGGGCGAGCGGGCGAGTCCTTCCCTGCAAGGCTGGCTCATCAGTGGGGACTCCGCCCGTACCGCCCGCCTCGCCGGAGCCCAGGTCAGGGATCTACCGGAGGGGAGAGGGCGGCCCCAGGGCCCTTCCAGGCCTACCTTCCCCGACTCCCTGGGCTCCATGGCCCCGCTTGCGGTGGCCGGTGCTGACCCCGCCACTGCCTCCAGTCCGCCCCCTCCCCCCGCGGCCTGGCCTGAAGATGCCGCCGCCGCGACCACCTTGGGGACCGGGGCCCCCAGGGGGCAGGGCGCCCGGACGGGGAGCGCGCACCGCCAGGAACTCGCGCTCTCTCGTCGGGAGAGCGGTAGCGCTCCCTGGGCCGGGAGAGGCGAGCGGCTGGGACTAGCGCCGTACCGAGCGAACCGCTTTACGGCAGCCGCCTGGCCCTAGACGGCGGGGCATCACGGGAAGCGTAGTCCCGCCTAGTTAAGCGGTTCTCAAACCGCTATTGGCTCCCGAAATGCGGGGCCTTGATTGGACGCCGAGCAGCTCGCTCTCCGCCCTTCCCGCCTAGCTGGAGGACCGTGGTTGTTAGGTAGCTCCCGCACCACGCTCTCCCAGACCGTGCATTGATGGCAAATCGTTTTCTTTGGGCTATGAGAATGCCTGATCTTGTGTCTGTTCCCTCTCACTTTTAGGGCCAGCGTCAGCCTTGAAGGTTTCAGATTTTATTTAATCTAGAAGGGATTTTTTTTTTTTTTAACATTCATTCAAAAAGCATCGTTGGTTGCCTGCCCCGTGCCAGGCACTGTGCAAGGTTTGGGAATGCACAGCTGAATGAAACAAATCTTTGCCTTCGAGGAGCTTATAGTCTATTGGGGAAACTGACCAGAAGCAGATAACTATAAAATAAAGACACAAGTGCAAGGAAAGAGGTAAGCACAAGACCCCACTAACGCACACTTTGTCACTGTCTAGAGTATGGTTGTGGGAATCTACGGGATGGTTAGTCAAGGATTTCCTGAGGAAGTGGCACCTGAACTGAATTAAGGGGTAGGCGGTAGCGAGGTGAAGTGCTATGGATGGAATTGTGTACCCCCAAATTTGTATGTAACCCCTATGTGACGGTATTTAGATGTGGGGCCTTTGGGAGGTAGTTAAGTTTAGACGAGATCATGAGGATGGGGTTCTCATGATGGGATTAGTGTCTTTACAAGAAGAGACACAGGAGAGCATGCTGTCTCTCTCTGCCATATGAGGAAACAGCGAGAAGGCAGCTGTCTGTAAGCCAGGAAGAGAGTCCCCACCAGAACCCAGCCATGTTGGCATCTTGGTCTTGAACTCCCATTCTCCAGAACAGTGAGAAAATAAATGTCTGTTGTTTAAGCCACCCGGTCTCTGGTATTTTGTTATGGTAGCCTGAGTTAACTAAAACGGGGGTGGGCGGGGGGAGGGAGAGAAATGTGTTGCAAAGAGGGCAGTTGGCCATAAGAAATAGCATAAGCAAAGCCAGACAGCTGAGCAAGTGGTGTGTGCAGGGATGGTGTGAGACAGGAAATTATGGGAAATGGCACTGGAGAGATACTTGGGGGCTGGATGTGGAAGGCAGTGTATGCTCCCTTAGGGAGTTTGAAATGAGTTTTAAGCCAGTGAATGGTGTGGGCAAATTTGCACTTTAGTTGGATCAGTCCTACTGCAGAGTAGAGGGTGAATTTTTTTTTAAAGATTTTATTTATTTATTTGAGACAGAGAGAGAGCACATGAGAGGGCGGAGGGTCAGAGGGAGAAGCAGACTCCCTGCCGAGCAGGGAGCCGAATGTGGGACTCGATCCAGGGACTCCAGGATCATGACCTGAGCCGAAGGCAGTTGCTTAACCAACTGAGCCACCCAGGCGCCCTAGAGGGTGAATTTAAGGAGGAAAGAAAGAAGACCAAACTCCATAAAAATATACTTGCTCTTTCTTCTCTAATCTTCTTTAAAAGACATGAAAGAAGACTTCACCTGCCTCCATTTTGACCTGTCTGTACTTCCTAACTGATTCAGTTCTTTCCAGCTCATGTCTTAACTCAGGCAAAGCATTCTGTGATGGGAACAAAGACTGTCCCCTCGAGCAGTAACCGCTGCCCTGAGCCAGCAAGACCCCACGTGACCGACCTCAAGACACTGATCAACCTGACCTTTCCTGCCCACCTGCATGTGCCCATCAACTTTTGTCCCACATTTGCCTTCTATAAACTTAGAAGTATTTTCAGCACTTTGGAGATAGTCTTTGAGACATTAGTCTGCTGTCTTCCTGGTGCTGGCCTCACTGAAATAAATTCCTTTCTCTTTTCACCACTGCTCATCTCTGTCTTTGGATTTTTGTCTGCAGTGAGTGGCTGAACCTGGTCTGCTTGGGACCCCCGGAGCCAGATGCCCTTGAACCCCTGTGCCCTGGTTACAGACATAAAAAACTATTTGAAGTTATTATAATAACATATTGTTTAGTTTGTAATATATATGGGTGTAATATGTATAATAATCATAGTACAAATAATAAATAGTAAAGTGCAGAAATCTTAAGGGTATAACTTGATGTGTTTTTGCATGCGTACCAGGTAGCCACCACTCAGATCAGATACAGAAGATTTCCAGCACTCCAGAAAGCTCCCTCATGGCCTTCCCTTTATGTATACATGGAGGGAAAAATGACAGAAAATAAGGAAGTGATTATTATAAAGGTGTTGGTAAAATTAACTATAAAAATGTTTGATGTACTTTTACATGTATGCGTTTTAAGTCACAATTCAAAGTTTTAAATAAAAAAATCAAGCATAGTTTATGTTTAAAATTTTTATTAATACATATTGCCACACTGATTGTTAAATATTTTGAGTATCACCCCTGAGCAGGTCCCAAGTAACCATTTTCCATTATACTATACGACTCTGCTCTTCCAGCCAGGGTTGAATAGAGCTAAACTCAGCAGGGGTCAATGGGAATACCTTTTCTAGAAATGTGAGAGCATTCAATCCATGTGAGTAGAACTGTAATATTTGACCTCAGCTCAGGCTGCCATAACAACATAGAGAAATTTACTTTCCCAGAGTTCTGGAGACTAGAAGTCTCCAGTTGGTTGGTTCTGGTGAGATTTCTCTTCCTGGCTTGCAGGTGGCACCACCTCGCTGTGTCCTTATATGACCTCTTTTCTGTGTGTTCTCAGGGAGAGAAAGAGAGAGAGAGAGAGAGAATGAGAGAGAGAATGAGCTCTCTGGTGTCTCTTCTTCTAAGGACACTAATCCTATCAGCCTCCTGACCTCATTTAACATTAATTACCTCTGTATAGGCCCTATTTCCAAATATAGTCACATTGGGGTTTAGGGGGGAGTCAACAGAGGAGTTTGGGGGGAATACAATTCAGTTCATAGCTTCGTGTGCTTTGAGCAGCCTCCCTCTGGCCAGGTGCAGTCACCGGTAGGGGAGTCTGTGCTTCTGAGAAAGAAAAATGAGACAGATGCTCTGAAATGAGATCGAAGACTCCAGGTGGCCTTCTAATCTCCAGCTCCCAGCTCAGCCATAGCCATCCCTCTCTGTATGTACCTCAGAGAGCCGTATTTCTGCCCGAGTTATCCCTGTCTCCTTATAACAGATTCTTGTTTGGGGGTTTAAACACTGGAGGTAAGGTGGTTGAGACAGCTAGGGTTGGTAACTGAAAGAGTGCTCTCCATGAAAAGGTACAGAAAGATGGGGCAGTATCTAGAGGGAAACACCGGGTCAAGAGAGGAGGCTAAGATGCGAGACACGGGATAGTGTTTCTGTTGTTGTTGGGAAGGGAACTGATGGTTAAGCCCAGGTGGGGCAATGCGAGGACCCAAGACCTTGAGGAGGCAAGAGGAGCCAGGACCACAGCATCAAGGGCCGTTTCCAGGGGTAGGGATACTTCTAGATGACACCACGAGGGAAGAAGGAACAGCTGGAGTGGATGTCGGTTTGTTTTGTTATGGATGTGCTATAGATTTTCCCATCTGATGACATCTCTGTGGGACAAGGTCATCTCATGAAAATGACGGGGGAGTGGGGAAGAGAAGGCATGCATAGTCATTGCAGAGAACAGGAAATAGAGTTTACAGGGAAACAGAAGAGGTAGGAGGGTCAAATTGAATTAAAGGCCTGTTTGAGGTTTGTGATTACAAGTTCAAGGTAAAAACAGCCTATCTGCAAAATTCTGTCTAGAAGCAGAAACTTGGGCACATTTTTGAGTTAGAATATTGCCAGGTGGGGATGAATGGAGATAGAAAAGTGAGGGATTTAACAGTACTTGCATTGGAGTGATTTATAATGACAGAAAGGTGGTTCTCAGTTCCAGCTAGGTGCACATGGAATTACCCACGAGGTTTCCAAAGAATCTGATTTAATGGGCTCAGGATGGGGTCTGGGCATTGGTAGGGTTTCAAAACTCCTCGGGTGATTCTAATGCGCAGTTGGTGCTGAGAATCACCATGCAGACGGTGACTCCTGAGGGGAGACAGGAGGGAGCTAATGAAAAGTGAGAACCTGGTGGGCTCAATGAATTTGGAATAAATGATAGCAGTGGGGCACTAGAGCACGTAAGCTGGAAGGATGGGAAGTCGTGATCAGTAAGTAAATATTGGAAAGTGTTTGAAAACAGCTGAGTTCGTGGAGTGAAGGGGAAGGTCACTGTATATAAAGGGGTGAGAACTGAATGGATTATCCACATGGAGTGTCCATGACAAGGAATGGGACCCACCAGCTGAACTCTTCTCTGGATGAGGGGAAATGGCAGTTGGAAGCAGGAGAGGGTGGTGGAGCTGGGCAGCACCAACTAGACTGGGAGAGGGCTCTTTGCGGGACGAAGGGGCAGAACTGGCCAGCAGAAGCCATGCACCAGAGAACTTCAGACTTTATGTGCAACCTGCTGATGTGGAAACTGAGGCACATACATGGGAAGTGACTCGCCCAAGTTCACCAGCATGGCAGATTAACAGAAGCCTCCTGGAGACAGTCCTTGTGCAGGTCAAGGTCAGGGCTCAGACCCACTCTGCCCCCCTTACCCCTTTGTCCCCAGAGGCAGACTCTGCACACGGGCTTGCTACCAGTGTCACTTTATTTGGGAGATGCTGGTACCAGGGCATGGAGTGGGCGGGTCGGCACGGGAGGAGGGAGTCAGTGCCTCCGAGCCCGGTGATGACACGAGGGGTGGAGGCAGCCTCGTGCAGCGGAGCCGTCAGTGCTTTGAGAAGTCACCTCCTGGAGGACGAATGAGCGGGAGAGGCACTAGCAAGGAGGCAGTGGTCAGGCCCGGAAGGGGTGGACAGCGGCGCAAACTGGCAGGAGAGGGAGACCCGCCAGGAGGAAGGCCAGAGAAAGGCCAGCTCTTGCCCTGCGCTCCGTCCAGGCGGTACCAGTGTCCCTGCACCTGTTTCTCTCACCTGCCACAGTGTGGCCCCGGGTACCTAACGAGAACCGAGCACCTGGCAGGCGCTTCACACGTGCGCTCTCACTAAGCCCTCCCAACAAGCCCGTGCACGTTGTCAGCCAGGCGGTGAGGCTGAGGTCACGGACGCTGAGCAAGGAAGGAAAGAGACGGGCTGCTGTGAAGCAGCTCTGACTGACTCCAAAGCCCCAAGCGTGCGTATGATTGGAGAAGAATCCAACAAGAGAGCCAAGAAGCGGGATGGAGCGGGTCAGAAGGGGTCAAGAAGGCAGAATCCCGCGGGGGCCTGCGAGTTGGGAAACGGACCGCCTTTCGGAAGGCCTGTGCCGGCCCCGCCCCGGCCCCGCCCCGCCCCCGGAGCCCCCCCCTCCGAGCCCCCCGCCTGCCCCCGCCCCGGCCCGGCCCCGCCCACACCCACCCTGGCAGGCGCTGCACTGGCAGCTGCGGATGGCGGGCAGCACCACCCGCTCCGCGCGGCCGCCGGGACAGCGCAGGGTCAGGATCCGCACGGGGCTCTCGGGGTCCAGGCTGTAGCTGCAGCAGCCGCCCTGGCTCTGCCGGTACGGCTCCTGCGGGGAGGGGGGGGGCGGGGCTGGGCTGGGGCGGGGCCAAACGCGTTTGCCCAAAACCCCCGCCTTCCCCCTGGCCGCCTTTCCCATCCCGGGGAGGGCCAGATCCCAACACTCCTCGCCAAGCGCGGGAGCCAGCCGGGTCGGGGAGAAGCAGGGTTCTGGGAGGGTTCTGAGGAGAGCAAGTGCAGGGCAGGGCTCAATCCGTCTCCTGGGACATGCTCATAACGCCTTGCCAGGAATGTCTGGGAGGAGGCTGTGTGTAAACGGCCTGTCCCACAGAGCTTCTCAGTATAGGCTGGGCTGTGATTTCGGAGCCTAACTTAGCTCCTAATTTATGCCTTTCCTGTTCATGTCCTGGTAGGCCCACAGCAGGAGAAGACCCCCCTGGCAGGCGTGGAGGCCTGCTCTGGAGCCCAAGCCCGGTGGAGGTCACAGGGCCAGGCAGCAGGTGGAGACCACCACCTTGGTGAAAAGTCACCCGGGCTCTGATCTGCATCCCCTTGAGATTGACTGCATCCCTCACGTCCCCGGGGTCTTTGCCCAGGTCTAGGCTCGCCGTGGTAGGCCCTCAGGGTGCACGGCAGCCCCCTGGCTCACCTCAGGCATGACACCGGTGCTGGGTGGACAGTGCCCGCTGCAGTAGCTCACTTCTACCTGGTCCAGGTAGCAGGGGCCCTTGGTGAGGTTGCGCAGCTCAGTGAGTGAGATGCCGGCAGGAGGCTGACTGCTCCTCTGTGGGGAGGAGCAGGTGAATGCAGGAGGTGGGGGCACGGCAGAGAGAGAAGGCCAACATGAGGGGACTCTGTGTGAAGGGGACAGCAGCGTGTGGACCCGAGGGGCACCTGCGGCTGTTGGGACAGGGGTGGCCAGGCGCCATGAGGCAGCGCTAGGGGTCTCCACTCCCCTAATCCTCATGGTAGGCTGCACTGGGGAAGGCAGGCCTCCTAGGGTGGGCATGGGGGTAGTTTGGGAGAAGGGCCCAGAGCAGGAAAAGGCACGGCAGGAAGTGCCCCAGGTCCCCGGCATACCCAGAGTCTCTTGGCGGCAAGTGGGACAGCAGCTCCCTGGCTCCTGCACGGTCACCTCGCCCTGCAAAGGGAGTGGTCCCCAGCCCACTCAGGAGGATGGCCCAGGTGCCCCGGCACTGCCTGCTCGAGGCCCTAAGACCAGCCTCTGGGGAGGGACGGAGGAAGGACCCCAGGGAGCTGCTCTGAGAGGGCAGCAGGGCTGCTGGCGGTACCTGGGCACAGGTGGGGGGGGGTGGGCAGCGCTGGGTGCAGACACTCCTCCCACGGAGGCAGCAGCAGCTGTCACAGTCCTCCTGCCATTCGGATCGGGGCTGGGGAGAATGCGGGACATCCTCCTCTCCGCCTCGATCTCCATCTCTCTGCTGGTTAGGCTTTTCTACGCTACTACCCCCTCCCTGAAACCAGCAGCCAGCGACTGAAGGCGGCAACAGGAGTTTCAGGAGGGAGGTGGGCCGACAGAGCCCAGAGACTGTCCCAGTGGGATGGCCCTGGCATAGAGCGGAGGAGCCCGCGGACGGGAGGGAGGCCTGGGTTGAGGAGGGGCAGCGGCGCCTCACCGGGTGGGGATGCCCGTGGCGCCAGCACTCGCAAGTGGTCCACGGGCGCGCAGAGGCCCGCCCGGCTGCGCAAGTGCCCGAGCCGGCACACACAGCCCGGGGCCCGCCCCGCACTGCAGCTGCCCTGAATCTCCGTGGCGTTGGGCTCCCGGCACGTCCTCTCGCACAGCCCCAGCTCCCCAGGGGGCACCTGCTGCCACATTTCCCCGGAGGGGCACTCTGCCAGGGAAGACCCCACCACCACCACCACCACCACTCAGGTCAGCCCTAGGTCCAGCCTTGATTCTCCCCCGTCCCACGCCAGGCACCCCTAGAGTCCCTCCTCCCTCCCCAGTGCTGCCCACTCTGCACTTGTAGGGCCTCCAAACACAGCCCTCTGCTCTCACGCACCTTCCCAAATACCAGCAGGGCCTAACTCGCATCTTGCCTTTTCCGGGAAGCCTCCCCTGACTAGTCCTGTCCACCGTGACCTCTCCTCTGGTGGCACTGATTTCCCGTCCTGTGGGTGCAGCCTGCTTGTCAGTGGGCCAGAAACCGTCTCCTGTCTCTGTTCTGGTGGGTCAGTCTGCCCTCAGCAGCAGCACCAGGCTGGGGTGCTCGGGTCCCACCATACCTGTGTGCCTCTGAATCCACACAGAGCCCAGGGTGCCAGGGCGGGGCACAGGTGAGCCCTTAGCAAAGGCCTGTTGACTTTGACCAGATGGGGGCAAAACAGCACAGGGCAGATACCACCTGCCCGGGGGACTGCCAGACAAAGACCCTGTCTTAGCTCATGCTCTCAACCTTTGCTTCCTCCTCTGCAGGGAAAGAACCCTCCACTTCCTGCCTCGCTCACAGCCCTGCTCTGGGCACACACAGGAATGCCCTCAACATCACTGTGGACAGAGCAGGGAAGGGGCTTCTTGAAAGAGATAGCATTGCCTTTGTCCTCAGCAGGGCCAACCACCC
The DNA here is from genome assembly GCF_003265705.2 of Callorhinus ursinus. Taxonomy (NCBI): domain Eukaryota; kingdom Metazoa; phylum Chordata; class Mammalia; order Carnivora; family Otariidae; genus Callorhinus; species Callorhinus ursinus. The sequence goes on along the minus strand of NW_027397074.1, from coordinate 84,984,540 downwards.
CCCACCGCCCCGCGCCCCCCGCCTTTGGAAGGACCAGCAGGGGCCTAGACAGCCATATCTCACCGTGACAGTCGGCTAGGGAGCAGTTGAAGGCTCCATCTCGGCAGATGCTGGGAAGACAGAAGCATGGGTTCCGATGCCTCCGAGGCCCTGCTCCCCACCGCCATTCTCAGCAGCCCTGCCCTCCACCCCCTCCCCACCTCAGCCCCCTGGTCCGCACCAGCGGGTACAGTTCCAGATGAGCACAGTCCCTGGGGGAAGCTCCCGGGCCTCGCTCTTCAAGGGGCAAGGTAAGGCCCCACGGCAGAGAGGTCGGGGTGCAGGGGCATGCAGCGGGGGGCACACACGTGCCACTGTGCAGCAGCTGGGGTGGTGCGGGCTCCAGTTATACTCAGACCCACTTCTCCCCCTCCCCCCACCGGGCTGCTCCCCCTACGGGAGTCGGGACACGGCACCTGGACATACCTGCTCTCCAGGGCAGCCGCAGCCAAGCTGACAGGGTTCCTGCACACAGGGGCACCAGGCTGCAGATGCGAGCAGAGGCGTGAGCACGCGGTGGCACAGGCTCTGAGCACCTGGCCAGGTAGGCACTCTGGGGTGGGGGGGAGCGCACAGACAGTGAGGTGGAGTCCTGAGGAAGGGACTGCTCCCGGGGAAGGGACTGTCTCCCGACTGGCCCCCTGCCCTGGCGAAGGCCAGCTGGGACGGGGGCCAGAGCTCAGCGGCACTAGAGGGAAGGGGCAGGTGCCCACCACCCCAGGTGCTCACCAGGGCAGGGCGTCAGGTTACATTCCTGCCGCTGCTCTGTGTCCCGGCCCTGGCATGGTATCCCCGCAGGACCCTCCTCACAGCTCCGATGACCCTCCGTAGTGCCCCCACCACAGGGAGCAGAGCAGCTGCTCCAGGCTGACCAAGACCCAAGGACAGGGCACTCGTGGTGTGGGCACATCAGGGACCCGTTGATACAGGTGCTGTGGACAGGGGTCAAGGGCACGAGTCAAGGGGAACAGAGCCTTTGTTTCCCAGTAATGCCCATAACCCTGACCTGCCCCAAGCCTCCCACCCAAAGCTCCCGAGCCCCCCGCTTGGCCACCGGTGGGCAGCCATACCAGTTTTGGCAGTGCACCTGTGCCACCTCAGCTGGGGCCACCGCCCATGAGGCACTGGGGCTGGGGAGGCCACAGCGGCAGGAGGAGATGGGCACGCAGGGCCCATCCTGTATTAGTTGGCCAGGCGGGCAGCGGCAGCCTGGGGGTGGGGAGCAGAAGCAAGATTCACGCTCCGCAGGCACACACAGAGGATCCCCCTGGCCGCCCGTCAGAGTCCAAAGCCTCAGGCGCACCCTCCCCCGGCCCCAGCCCCAGCCCCCACACTGTTTCCACCTCTGGAGCACAGGAAGGGGTCGCTCTAGCCTGTGTGGGCCCCACCCCAGGAACCCTTGAGGCTGCCTGAGAGCATCTTCACAGACACAGCCCATCTTGGCTAAGGCTCGCTCTCTGCAGGAGCCCTACCCAGTTGCCGAAAGTGACCCAAGGATCCACTTTGCTGCCCTGTCACCCAAGATCCAGTACAGGAGCATGCCCCCGCCCACGGGTCTCACGCTCTCTGGAAGCAGGAGGCAGCGAAGCAAGCTGCCCTGCTCAGAGGCCCTAGAGCTCCCAGGCTGGGCTGCAGGCATGGCCTGGCCACCTGGGTGGCACGGCCCTTGCAGACACCGCACGTGGTCCCAGAGGTCGGCACAGCTTCTGGGGCATCGGTTGGCACAGTCAAGGGTGGGCACGGTGTCCCGGGCTTCGCAGCTCTCCCCTGAGGACCAGAAGGTAGGAGTCTGTGTTGGGGGCCAACTCTTGGGCCCCCCGGGACAGCACCCTCCCCTCCCCCGCATGCCTCTAGCAGCAGAGGCAACAAACATCCTGCTCAGGCGCTATCTTGTATGTTACAGTCCCTGGCCCCTCCCCCCCAGATTCTGCCATGGGGGTTACCTGGGCAGGGCCCCACATTGCAGCTCTCAGTCTGAGCCCGTGGCCCCCGGCAGCCCCCTCCAGCGGGTGCCGCTGCCTCTCTCCAGCGTAGCCGGAAACCCCCACTGCAGGGCACCTGGCAGGGGCTCCAGGGCCCCCAAGGACTCCACTGGCCTAAGTCTGGGGAGACAAAATGGAAGTCAGTACCCAGGGCCCACCTCCCCTCTGCCTCTTGCTTCCACCCCAAGGCCTCAGGCTCTAGCCCTGCAGACACTCTGACATGCCCTGAGCCCCTCAGACCCCCTTCCTCCTTTTTTCAGTGGCTGCATGGATGCTCCCTGCTGCGGGCCCACCCAGCGTGAAATCCAGCAGGCCCTGGGGGCAAGCAGGAGGCTTAGCAGGCCTGCTAACCCCCTGGCTACTGAAATAAACAGCATGGCCCAGCCCTACCTGGCCAGGTGCCCCACCACTCTCATTTCAGGCTCCCTGCTGCCCTGTTGGTCTCTGCCCCTCCTCATTACCACGGCAGGCCCTCGGGTCCGGGCAGAGGCGCTGCTGGCTGAGTGGTGCAGTGCAGAGGTCTGGGTCTCCAGCCCACGGCCTCCCCGTCTCAGGGTCCAAACAGAGGCGATGGCGGTGCTGCCCCGAAGCCAGCCAGGGGGCCAAGGTCGGGGAGCGGCCAGCTGGGTGCTGAGACCAGCGCTCCTCTAGCACAGTCCTGGAGGCAGGGGCCAGCACGCCACGGGGCAGGCAGGGCCCACAGGGTGACCGCTCGGACCACCCACTCAGAGGAAGAAGACCTAGGAAGGGCAGCGAGTGGGCACCTTCCCAGGGACCCTCCCCCTGACCACAGATCCCAGTGGATGGGGAGGGAGGAGCCCCAGTTACGACCAGGAAGGGCTGGAAATGGGAAAGGCTGTAGGAGGTGTCAGGGAGCCAGGGTAGGGTGACCCACTGTCCTGGCTTGTCTGGGACTGTCCGAGTCCCAGCACTAAGAGTTCCAGACTCGGGAAACTGCCCCCCGCCCCCAGTCCTGGGCAAATGGGGACAGCTGGTCTCTCAAGTCCAGAGTTACCTTGACAGCCCTGGCTGGTGCAATGCAGTTCTCCGTGCTGGCATTCACTGTGGGAGGGGGTGGTCGGGGTAGGTTTGCTGAGGCAAGACTCAGCCCAGAGCGGTGGTTGGGGGGCTGATGTAGGGGCGACGTGGGCTCTGGGCTCATTTGGAGCAGGATGAGGTTGGAGCTGGGCCCCGGGGCCTGGGGGATTTCCCTGTGGGGCCTCCTCCCCGCCCCCCATCCCCTGACCCCAGCCCTCTGATGCTGCCTCCCCGACCCCATCACTCACCACTCTTTGCAGCCCAGGTGCAGGCGTTCCCCGGGGGCCAGGGTCACCGTGGCTCCTTCTCCTGTGAGGTGCAGGCAGCTTCACTGCTCTGGGGGAATGCAGCCCCCGGCCTGCTCCAGCAGCCCCTGAGCAGAAGGGGACATGGAGACAGGGATGTGTGGCAGCCATCTCTGTACCCTGGTGCCATACTGTGTCTGCTCACGGCGGGTGAGCCAGTGGTGGGCACGTGGGCACAAGGCAGAATGTGAGGGGCTCTTCAGGGGCACCATGCAGAGGGGCATCGCCCCGGCATCACGGAAGGGAGGCCGCGTAGGAGTGTGGACAGAGCCCCCCTCCTCCTGGGGCACCTCCCCCAGCCCCACCCCTCACCTCTGGACAGTAGCAGCCCGGCTGGCAGGGCGGCAGGTCCCGGCAGAGCCGATGGCTCAGGTGTGTGGCGCAGAGCCCGGCACGGGGTGGGGCACAGGCCCGGAACTCAAAGGGAGGTGGGCAGCTGTCCTCTGTGCGGGGAACAGAGGCTGGTGGGGGGTCGCCCAGAGACACCCTCCACGCCCAAGCCCGGAGCACACAGGACACGATCCCCTCCAGGCCCCTTGGGGTCTCCCTGTAAGAGTGCAAACCTGCCCCCAGGCTGCCCTAAGGACTGGCTAGTGTCGCCCCATCGAGTGCCCACTCGGCCCCCAACGGTGCCTCTAGGAAGGGTCATGATGGTTGGGCCGCGGAGAGCCAGGTAGCTGCGTGGAGGATGCGGCCTTCAGGGAGCTAGGGGCCTGGCAGGTGCTCCCGGGGTTGGCGGATGGGGGACAGGAGGGTGGCCACCACAGGAGGTGGGCAAGACCTTCTGTGCCCAGGGGGCTGCTACAAGTGGACAAAGCCTGCAGCTCCAAAGCGGGGAAATGACAGCGGAGCCGGGAGGGGAGAGGAGCGGAGCCTCGGGATGGGATGTGCGAGTAGCTGAGGGTGAAGCAGGGGAGTGACCGGGCTGCTGAGGGCGCGGCTCAGTGCAGGCAAGGGCACCTGCTCCGAGGGCCCGGGGGCATGGAGGTCGGCTTGGAGAGGAGCTGGGAGGCCCTGCTGGGGCTCAGCTGTCTGGCGTCTCGCTCCTGGGGCCTCACCCCGAGCAGTTGCCCATGGGGCAGGGCCAGAAGTGGCCGTCCAGGCGCGTGCAGGGAGAGCCCTCCCGTGCCGCTCCCGCTGTGGGCGCTGGTCCCTGGTGCCGGTAGCGCTGCTGGACCAGCACCTGGCATGAGCATCACGTCCAGCCGCTCCAGCTGCTCCACAGGCACTCCTCTAGGGACCAAGGTGGGGGGGGTGCCAGCCAGGCTCCTCCAGCCTCCCTCCTCCTTCCCCTCCCCTTCACTCTTCCCCCAGCCCCAGCCAACACCCTGCAAAGCAAAAGGGCAAAAGGGAGCCAAAAATTCAGACAAGTCCTAATTTGCTGTGTTCTCTGTCACCCAGGGGCGAGGGGCGCATCCCAAAGAGCTCAAAAGGAGAAGATGGTGAGAAGAGGAAAGAAACTAGCAAAATATGAGGGAGATAGATACACATTTGAGGGAGCAAATCTGGGGTTTGGGAAACCATGTTACTTGCTGAAGTTTCCTGAGGCAGGCAATCAGGGGAGCGGGCTTCGCTGCCCCATGCACACTCACCTAGGCAGGGCCCTGGGTAGCAGGCCTGGGTGTCCAGGTGGAGGAAGGTGCCGTTGCAGGCGGGGTCGACTTCAGCCCGTAGGCACGGGCAGGACCCAGAGCAGGAGGCCAGGCCTGGGCCACAGCTGCGGGAACAGGGCCCCCACGGGCCCCAGGAGCAGGCCTCCAGCAGCCCCAGGCAAGACTGCCCTCCACAGTGCTGGGTCCGGGTGCCAGGGCCCAGGCAGGGGGCCCCCCTGCGGGCAGCGGCCGAGGCCATGCAGACCCGGGTGTGAACCCGGCTTCCACCTCCACAGGAGACAGGGCATTCAGACCAGGGGGACCAGAGCGTCCAGGCCCCGGGTACTGTGGGAGGGCACAGGTGAGGTTAGAGAGGCCGGGGGGGGGGGGGGCGAGCATTCACCGCACAGGGGGATGGCAGCGGTGAATAGGGCTGGGAGGGAAATGTGAGACAGAGCAAGCAAGCTGGCCTGAGGCTAGGAGGGTGAGGGAGGGTGGGATTGGGATGGAACCCCACTCGCTGTCTTCCGGGGTGCAGGAGCTGAGGGCAGGAGCCCGGACTCAGGGACGCTGCCCTCCTACAGGACAGTACCACCCCGTCCCTCCCCCTGCCCCAGGCTTACCACTGCTGACACTTGCCCTGCAGCCAACTGTCCCCCAGGGTGTGGAGGCGGGCACCATGCAGGCACAGGGGTGGGCACGGGGGCTGAGGGCAGGGCTGGCTCTGGGAACTGCTCCTCCCGACACTCTGGGGCCCAGGAGCCCGATGTGGAGGACCTGGGTGGAGCCCGGGGCAGAGAAGGTGAGAGACAGCCCAGGGCCCTTCATCGCTCCGCTGTCTCCTGGTGAGACACCTGACGGGCAAACCTGGGGGGGCTAAGGAAAGCAAGGATGACCCGGGCCAAGAGCTGGGGCCAGAGCACGGGGGGTATGCCGGGGGGGGGGGGGGGGGGGGGGGGCAGGATCCAGGAGCTCTGTATCAGAGAGGAAGACCGAGTCCAGGCGGTGGGAGACTGGGGTTGGGGGAGGTGACGCTAGCCTGGCCCAGCCCCATACCGGAAGCGGCTCTGCTGCCCCTCGGGCCCACACGAGCTGCTGCAGGGACTCCAGGCTGACCAGCGGCTCCAGGCGCAGTGGGCAGGCAGTGGGCAGGGCTGAGCCGTGCAGGAGAGGCGCCCAGCTTGGCAGGTGCAGGTGCTGCAGGCCTCCTGGTGCTGGCTGCCCCGGGCCCAGCTGGGGCCCTGGGCCTCTGAACACTCGCAGTGCCCAGTCGGCACGCAGCCACCGTCCTGCTCCAGGAAGCCTGCGGGGGAGGCAGCCCTGCAGAGCTGCGCCGGGGCCCACCGGCCTTCCCACTGAGCCGCGCTGACACGCCGCGGGGCCAGGGCCGCCCCTACCCTCGGAGCAGCGGCAACCCGGCTGGCAGGCCTGGCCGTCCTGACACGCGATCCCCTTCTGGAGGTCTGAGTGGCGGCGGGGGCAACGGTTGGCACAGCTGACCGTCTGCATGCCTGCCGGGCAGCCCTCCTCTGAGCAGACAGGGAGGACCTGAGTCAAGAGGGGCCCTGAGCACCGGGGCTCAGAAACCGTCCGCCTGCCTGCCCGGGAACTGCTCTTACCTCCACGAAGCTATACTCCCAGCCCTCTCCCCCTGCTGGTGCCCCTGGAAACGTGGAGTCCTGGGGAGACCCGTGGGATCGGGACGTTCTGCGTGACAGGGAGTCCCTCTTACCTACCTGGGGGTTCTCAGCACCTAGCCTGGCACCCACAAAATGTCACTGAGCTGGACTGAACTTGTGCATCTAAGAACATGCTCACCTCCACAGCTCCTTTGTGTTCGATATGAGGGATACTGGGGAGCTCGGAAGGACCAGTAAGGACCAATGAGGAAGCGAAGCTGGGAGCGGCGTGTCTGCAAGTGGCCACCCACACCCCAGGAGCAGGTGCACTCCTGACTGTAACCCTCAAATCCTCCGGAAATCTTGACCGGGCTAGGTGGTTCTTCAGGAGATGGGAGGGTGGGCAAAACTTCGAGAATCAGTTCTGGTGCAGGGTGGGGGCAGGCAGGGGCAAGCATTCTGGCAGCTCAGCCCTGGCCACAGCGAGTCCCCGCGCACGGTACCCGGATCCCGCCATCCGACCCTGCGGGCCTGTTTTCTCTGCTGGCTACTGAGTGTCTCCGTCGCAAGGTGTCGTGGGAGTTAAATTAGGGGTGGGATGGGGAGAGCTGTGCAGAGGGCAAAGGCCACCAGGGATGCGCTATCCCCACCACCATACCACAGGGCAAGGGATTGCAGAGACACGCGTGGTGCCTCTCCCCAACACAGGGGGCACCCCTGTTCTTGGGTGGGGGGCTTGAGCAGCTGTGACTCCTCGGGGATCCCCCCCCCCCCACAGCTCCGGTCACACCAGGACCAGGGACTCCAGCGTGACCAGCCTCCATGCACTGCATGGCAGAGAGAAGGGCCACATGAGGGATGATCTAGCTCAGGCAGAGGGAGGGCCCCCCCCCCCATGCACCAGGAGCCTTGGGGCAGGGTTCTCGCGCTAAGATGGAAGCGCCACAGGGGCACCTGGGGCCATGGAAGGGCCTGCGCTGGTCCTTAGCAGCCCTCCTCACCTGGGCAAGCCCGCAGGTTGCAGAAGCGGTTCTCCTGGTAAGCGGTAAGGATGTCGGGGCAACAGTGCCCACCGGGCCCTGGGGGACGGTAGGCCCGCAGACGGCGCTGCTGGCCCACCCCGCAGCTTCGGGAGCAAGGTTCCCATGGGGCCCAGGCGGTCCAGGAACAGTTCCCAGCCACACAGCCAGGGCTGGGGCACAGGGGCAGCCCTGCGGGCCGGGACAGGACGGAACGAAGCGAGCTGGAGCCAGCCCTGACTCCCCCGCCTCAGCCCAAGCGCAGAGCTCCTCATCCACCGGGCCGGCCAGGCCCTCGTCCAGACCTCTGGGGTCCTGTTTCGGATCTGATACTGGCTGTTTCGAGGCTTTGGCAACGAGGTCTCAGGGGGCCGTGCGTGGTCCCAGACTCACCGGAATGCTCAGGGATTCAATGGGAATTTGGGTGAGTGTTCAGTACACACACAAGTGAGGGTTTGCCGGTGTGGGCAGGGCCTGGAGGCCCCAACAGCTGCCCAGCCTGGCACAGAGCACCCCGGGTCCAGAGTCACACATGGATTCATGATTCCATATCAGTCTGAGAACTCGGTATTTGCTTCAAGGGTATTAGATGTTGGGGTTGGGAGGTTGGACATGGGTTGGGGGTCAGAATGAGCTGCTGGAGGGAGGATGCTGGGCTTAGAGGGGACGGCCATGGTTCAGACACGGGTCAGGGTCAGAGGTCAAGACTGGAAGGCGCACCTGTGCAGGAGGGCAGGTTGCAAGGGCGCTCCTGTGACGCGTCCCCCCCCCGGTGCAGTTTGCCAGGCATAGGCAAGCACGGCTGTGCCAAGCAGGGTGAGTGGCGTCTGTGCAGGTGTGAGAGCATGGGGACCATGGGCCCCAGCCGCCTGCGAGGATAGGAGGGAGAAGCATCTCCTGTTGAGTCAACCCTGGGCTCCCGGCCTCCCGGGAAGCAGGGCTGGGGAGGAAGGAGGCTCTGGGCTTGTTTTCCCAAAGGGAGGCCACGTGCGAGGGGTACAGCCAGTCTGGGGCTGGGACCCACGGAGTCTGGGCTACCTGGAAGGCTTGTCACGGGCTCCACTGTGGACCCTCCAGCCCCTGTGCCAAAGAAAAGCCCTGCTCAGGATGTTTCTGAGTCTGCAGTGCCCCAGGACCAAACCTGAGGCTGGTGGCCCAGTTCTAAACCCACCCCTATCTGATTCAGCCCTTCCCTCCTGCTGGGTCTCCCACGGGCCCTCCAGGCCCCAAGCGCAGCGAGACTCGCCCTTCCCACTTCCCTCACCTGGGCAGTCTGGGCTAGAGCAGTACTTGAGGTCCCGGCGGGGCCCACCGCAGCCCTGGCTGCCTGGAGCTGGGGAGGGCCGCACACGCTGGCGGGTGCAGGTTCGGGTGCCCAGCCCACCAGAGGAGCGGGAGCATGGGCCCCATGGCCCCCAGGGACTGAAGCCATCAACAGCCTTGGAGCAGTCCCCCACCGAGCAAGACAGCTGCCCATGCACACAGGAGCTGGGGAAAGGGCATGGGGGTGAGGTGCGGGCAGGATAGACCCTGAGAGAAAGGGGGGTGGGCAAGGGTATCCGCCCCAAAGGGTGAAGGGACAGATCCAAGGGTAGTCAGGCCAGGCAAGGGCAGGGCAGCCGGTGTCTCCCCCTCCCTTGGCTCCAAATCTCCCCCACTCTCGCCATCCCCTCACCAGTTCCTGCAGCCTGTACGAAGGCTCTGGCCTGAGCCCAACTCATCCCCAGGCCCAAGGGGCTGACCACCCTCTCCCAGAATGGGGGGGGCGAGCCCCAGGGTCAGCGCCGGCAGCTCCCAGCTCCCACAGCAGCGAGGCGGTGAGCACACAAGGGCGCTCCTGGCGGGGCGGGAGCAGAGGGGAAGGTGCAATCGTCTAGGCCCGGTGCCCGCTGTCTGCACTGCGGCCCAGGGAGGCGGGGAGGAAGGCATGTGAGGCTGGGGGTGCTGCTCTGGGCCCCAGAAGAGCATTCCCTGGAGCAAATGGGACAGTTTCCCTGAGTCAGGGCTGTGAACATGAGAGACTAGTGGCCTATGAACTTGACCCGAGATGGCCAGTGGCTTTCTTGCATACAGCACTTAGCTAGGACCCAGGCAGGGTCAGCAGAAGTCCTTCCAGGGCAGGACTTGGAGAGAACACGGAGGTGGAAAGAGGCTCAGCCAGGAATCAGACACCCGGTCCCTAGTTTTACCGATAACTGTCTACATGACCCGGTGTGTCCCTTTCCTTTCTTGCAGCTCACGCAGTGTCATCAGCTCTACGTCAGGCAGGTGGCTGCTCAGGCCCTTCTGGAACTCTGGCTGGGGGCAGCCACCCGACACCGGCTTCGAGCTTAGGATTAAAGCCTGGGACCAAAATCCCCACGCACCTGGAGAGCTCCGCAGAGCACAGCTGGCACCTGCCTGTTGTCTGGACCCCAGAGCGGGAGACAAGGAGTCTGGGGCAGAGTAAAGGTGAGGGTATGCTCCCCCACCGGGGTGTGGCAGGGAAAGGGGGCAGTGAAGACCCACGATTCCCGGCTGTGGCCTGAATGGTGTGGAGAGCACTGGGCCTGGCAGGAAACTGCCCTGAGGGCAGGGGGGCACCTGGCCCCACGCCAGCCACGGGCGGCTCCACGTGGGAGCCCCCCCCCCCCGCCACGGGAGCTGGCAGCCAAGGAGTCGCTGCTGAAGAGCAGGAGCCCAGGCAAGGCCCCCGTTCCAGGGAACCGGTGACATCACCCCAGCTGCCTGCTCGGGGAGCTCCACCTCTGCCTGACTGCCCCGGGCAGCCAAGGCCTCAGACAGCCTGGCAGGCCGAACGCTTGCCTGGGGTCACGTGAGGAAGCGCGGCGCTGTCCAGAGGACAGGGTCTGCAGGGCTGAGCAGCTGTGGGTGAGAGGGAGGAAAGGCAGGGGAGGGGAGGGGAGGGAGGGCTTGGGCTCCTGGCTGAGAGGGTTCTGACCTGGACACAGGACAAGCGGTGCTGGAAGGTGCCCACGGGGCAGTGGCAGCCCTCCCCGCAGCCCACCTGCCGAGTGACGTGGGAGCAGGAGAAGGGGCACCCCTCGCCGGGGGGGCGCTCCTGGTACAGACGTCCAGCCGGGCAGCCTGCCTCTGGGGCAACCCTTGCATCAGGGCCCGGCTCTGGCCTGTGCTGCCCACGGTGGCTCCTTCGACGCCCACCCCGCCACCTGCTTACTCGCCCCTGCGCCCGCCCTCCCATGGCTCCCCAGTTGTGCCCACGATATCCTCCCTGCGTTGTGCCCCTCGGGGCCAATGTCACACCCTCCCACAGGCTCCCCTCCCTGAATCTGGCTACTTCCTCCTCCTCCTGCCCACCACTGGCCCCAGGGAGAGGGCAGCCCATGCGGATGGGATGGAAGAGGGCAAAGACACCTTTGAGTCTGTGTCAAAGGCCAACGTAGGAATCCAACCTAAGTTAGAGCGTCAGGGGCGGAACCTGGGCTGGGGCTCACCTCTGCAGACCTGGGTGTGGCAGGTGCGGCTCTGGCGGGCAGGCCCAGGGCAGGGGGGCCGGGCACGTCTCCGGGAGCGGAGCTGCTCCCCTCCTCCGCATGAGACACTGCAGTCCTCCCAGGGACCCCAGGGACCCCAGGAACCCCACATCCCAGGGCCGGGGCAGCCAGGCACCTCTCGGCACTTCAGGAGGCCCTCCATACAGGTGCTGGGGACAGGGAAGGGGGCTTCAGAAGACAAGAGCCCGGCCACCTCCCCCACGGGCCCTACTGCCCGGCTCTGCAGCCCACTCCCCTCCCCCTGCTTCCCTGGGCTCACCGGTTGTCACAGGGCCCAGTCACCACCTCTCCAGGTTCCAGGCTCTCCCAGGAGCCAAGCCCAGGCCCTGCTGACCGGCTCTGGTTTTCAGGAATCCCTGAAGGCATGAGTGGGGGTGGGACTCCAGATGGCTCAGGGTGCCCCCCACCCTGAATCCCTCCTCCTACCCCACTGCCTTCCACCTCCCTCCCTCCCTCTCAGCCCTCACCCCATGGCGCCCCAGATCGTGGGCCTGGGAGATGGAAGCCCCAACCAGAGCAGGCCCGGGATGCCGTGGGATCCGCGGGAGACGACGCCTGGAGCATCGGAGAGGACGGGTTGCCCATTTCCATCCTGCCGCTCCGGGCTGGGTCCTGCGGGCAGATGGGCGGAGGCCAGGCGGGCGGGCATTGCAGTGCTCGGGGGTCCTTGGGAGAGGGCAAAGGGAAGCACTGAGCCATGGCTCCAGGCTGGTAGTGGCAGCGGCAGCGGCAGCGGGCGGGAGGCACACAAAGACCATCCTGGGACAGCTAGCCGGGGTGGGGGGCACCCACAGCCAGGCTGGCAGCCCGTTGGGCCTGGCTGGCACACTCCCAGGAGACAGGTCCTAGCAGGAGCGGGGACAGGGCCACCCGCAGGGGAGAAGACCCTGGCCATCCCCACAGGCTGTGGCGGGACGGAAGCAGAGAGGGTGAATGCTGAGCAGGGGCCCAGCCTGAAGGATGCCAGCATGCAGGTGACAAGCCCTCCTGCCACGCCCTCCACCTGCTTTGCCTTCCACTTTGCCCCAGGATTACGGGGTGAGTGATCTAAGGGCTGCCCCACGAAGGAAGCGACATGCATATGTATACTGCTGTCAAAAGTCAGAAGTAGCATCTCCCTAGCCTTCTAAGGGACCCTCCCAGACCTCTGCAGAAGCCCTCACCTGTGCATTGTGTGGAATTGTCTTGGCAGGGGCGACTCTGCCTGTAGGCCCCAGGGCAGGGCCTGCCTCCTTCAGGGGTGGGGGGGCCAGATACACCCCGGCTCTGATGGGACTGCCCCAGGCACGGGTCACAGGGAGACCACAGTCCCCACGGGCTCCAGGCTCCATCCACTGTGCCAGGAAGACAGAATCACCTGCCCTAGGAGGCCTGGGAGGTGCCCAGCCTATTGAGATTTGAGCAGACTAGTGGGGGCATCTCACCTGGGCAGTCGGGGGGGCTGGGGCAGGTCTCCTTCTGATGCTGGGCCCCTGCCTCCCCTGCTTTACCGGGGCACGGGGTCCCCCCGTGCTGAGGAGCGGGGCAGGTAGAGGCCCTGGAGCGGGTCCTCGTCTGACCCCTGCAAGGCTGGGAGCACGCTGTCCACTCCGACCACGGACACCAGCCACCCGGCACTGCAGGGGACGATGGAAGGGCACTGGGGCGCAGGCGTCCCTTCCCCAGTCCCAGTCCCCTCGGTGACCTTGGCCAGTTTTCCTTGCCTCCCCCCGAGCTGGGACACACGTACCTGGGCAAGGCAGGTCTGTGCAGTTCAGCCTCCCCTCCGAGCAGGTGCTGGGCGGGGCATGCAGGCACAGGAAGGAGAGCGGCAGCTCAGCCCTCCCCTGCCCTCCATGCGCACCCCTCCGAAGCTGCCTCTTCCTTTCCCCTTACCCCAATGCCCCCCTTTCCCTTCAGGGTCTCAGATGCCCTCTGGCCATTCTCCAGAGCACCCAGACCCTGCTCTCTGTCCTATTCAGGGACCCCTCAGGCGTCCTGTGGGCTCTCTGCTGGTCGCTGGCTGGTGTGTCCTACTGGGGAAGGGCCAGAGGTAGTCTGCTGCTGACCGGGGCCAGACAGTGAGGAGGAACACGGTGCCTGTTACCCCTCCTTCCCCTCCGAGCACACACCCAGCCTGCCATGTCTCCCAGAGGGCAGACACACAGAGCTGGCTGCCTCGGTTTCCCCACCGATCAGACACGGGTGAGCGTGCCTGCCCGCATCTCCTTGGGGATCGTGGGAGTCTAACCTGCATCCGCTGAGACCCAGGAGAGCTCAGGTGCAGCCCGCCCTCACCCAGGCCCCTCCAGCCGCCCACGCGCCCGCCTCACCAGCAGTTGCAGCCGTCGGGCCTGGGCAGCTGAGCCCCCAGCCGGTGCCGCTCCCTGCTCAGCAGGTCCAGGCAGTCACAGTGGCCGGGCGGCACGCAGAAGACCCTGTCGGCGCTCAGCACCTGGCCAGGAGGGCAGTAGCAGCCGGGCTGGCAGCGCCACATGCAGTGCTGGGGGGGTGGGCAGCAAGGGAGGGCTCGGATCAGCAGAAGACAGGACCGAGGGGGCAGGGAGGGGTGCTCTGGGGAGTCGCGCAGGGCCAGGGGGAAACATGAAGGGAAGGAGGAGGCGGAGGGGTGCAGAGGCGGGAGGCACTGAGCTCCCGTTCATAGTCATTATGTCCAAACACCGTTTCTGTCTCGTCTCTTCCCCAGAGCAGGAGTGGGGAGGAGGGACAAGAGCCTGAGAAGGGCTGCCCTGCGGGGGTGAGGGGAGTGTCCTCCAAATGTGAACCCTGTGGCGGGTTCCATGGGGGGCCTGGTCAGTGCCTGGGAACCAAGGCATCTCCCAGACCTCCCCGCAACGTAGGGAGCAGGGCAACAGAAAGCTGGCTTGGGGCATGGGGTCATTTGGGAAGGAGCTGGGGTCCCCTGGGGAAGCCAGGAGCCAGGCACCGGCCCTTCCTCCCCCCTGCTCACCCGGTGCGTGCGGCACCTCCCTGACCCCTCTTAGACGCCTGCGCGGGGCCTCATGGCACCATCCCTTGGGCATCCCTGATTCGGGTCAGCTTCCTCCCCACACTGCAAGCTCCGTGGTTGTGGTCGTGGTCGGGGACCCTGTGCGCTCATGCCTCTGTCCCTCTCCATGGTGCTGGCCAGGCGTTCGGTGATCTCACCCACCAGCACACCGATGCGAACACGCATGCACACGTACCCTCAGACTCAGGGTCCACACACCGAAATGCTCATGGTGTTTAAGATGATCTAATGGGATAATTCCCCCTTCCTAGGTGTTTACGTTCTTTTTGTAATACAATCTTTAAATTCAGAAAGGCCTGATGTTATGAACGCAAGGTTGCTCGGTGAGGCTCACTCCAGAGACTCTCCCTGGAACAAAGGGGAACCAGCCTGGTGGGCACTAACTCCATCACTCCCCACCGGTGCAAGGCTGCCCAGGCCCGAAGAGGTCATGACCCAAAGCCGTACCCTGCCCTCCTGTAAAGTGACCTTCGGGGCCAGAGGTCAGGCGGGCATTCGTCCTGAGGGAGCCAGACTCACCACGAGGTCGTCACAGGAGCGAGGACAGGCAGGGCCACAGCGGCTGTACTTTGCCCCCTGAATGGCGGTGCAGTCGGTCACTGGGGAAGGGGGTGGGCAGGGCTGAGAGCTGTGTGGGGGGCCCACTCCGGCCCCGTCTCTCCAGAGTGCTCCTTGCCCACTGTCCCCCGTTCCTGGCCGGTACCTGGACATGGCAGAGCCTGGCAGGCCTCTCCCTGGGCCCGAGGCCCCTCACAGTAATCCCCCAGGCCCTGGGGTGGGGGCTGGTCACAGGCTCACATCCGGCTCCGCAGGCCTCCCCCACAGCTCCGGCTACAGCTGGACCAGGGCCCCCAGCCCCCAGTCCCCAGCTCCTGGGATGACAGCCAAGAAAGCAGTTGTCAGGGGGAGGGGCGTTGGCCAGGGCTGGGGGCCAGCTGGTGCAAGGCAGCGGGTATCCCCAGAGCATGGAGGGCACCATCCTGGGCACCAGGGGACTCACGGTCACACCCTGGCAGGAGGCAGGGCTCCTCCTCAGCGTCGGGGCCTGGGCAAAGAGGAGTAGGCAAGGTTGGTGAGGATGGCAGCGCCAGGACAGACGGGTCCGTGGCAGGGGGCCCAGAGCAGAAGCGGCGCCAGTGGCGTCGGGCAGGTCCACAGGAGGCTGAAGCACTCGCTCCATCGGGTCCAGGGTGACCACGTGGGCTGGCCTGGGGTACACAGGAGGGAAAGCAGAGTGGGGATGGAGTGAGCGCAGGCTGGAGGCACTGGCCTGGGTAGAGTGCCCCTCCTCCCTTCCCCCTACTCCGCCCAAGCTTTTCTCCCCTGGTAGGGAGCCCACAGGGGGCACCGTCGGGGCGTGGGGGCCCCCCTTCTCACCCTCCTCACAGGGCCAGGAGGTGCAGTGGGTGATAAGCCCAGAAACACAGGAGCTGGAAGAAAACAGCAGAAGGTCAGGGTGCTGTCGTAGGCTGAAGCGTGTTCCTGCAAATTCCTCCATGAAGCCCAAACACCCAGGATTTAGAATGTGACCTTGGAGACAAAGTCTTTGCAGAGGTGATCCGAGTTACAGTGAGGGTGCTAGGGTGGCCCTGGTCCAACGTGACCGGTGTCCTTCTACAAAGGGGACATCCGGATTCAGCACAGACGTGCACAGAGGGGGACGAAGTGAAGAGGGGGCCACAGGGAGAAGGCAGCCCACGGAGGCGGCGTGCAGGGTTGCAGCCACCAGCCAGGGAACACCAAGGATCACTAGCAACCACAGAAGAGAAGGGCCTGGAGCAGATTCTGCCCCACAGGCCTCAGCAGGAACCACCCCGCTGACCCTCTGATCTTGGATTTCTAGCCTCCTGAAGTGTGAGAGGACATGCCCTGGGTCTGCTGTGGCACCCAACGGACCAAGACAGGTGGGAAAAGAAAGGATGGGCAGGGAGGGCGTGGGCAAGGGCCACAGGGAGCTGGACAGCTGTGCCTGAGGGGCAAGGGGCAGCTCCACAGCCCCCTGGAGGCCGACATCCCCTGGCGCTAAGGGGGGGACAGCGAGGTGCTCACAGGTCATGGCCAAGGTGGGTAGGGGTCCTCACCAGTTCTCACAGAGACGAAGCAACACACTGCCCGGGGGATAAAGGCGCCCCCCATGAGCACAGGGGCAGTCCTGGGAGGGCACACACACATTGTTCTGGAGCCAAAAACCCTCTGTCATCTGCCGGATTCCAGGTGGGTCTGGCCCGGCCTGCTCCCCACAGTCAGAACCCAGCACCCCTTCCCAGGCTCCCCCCCTCCAATGCCACCCATGCTCTTTCCACAAACAGCCCGTCTGCTCCCACCACCACCATCAAGGAAATGTACACCACCGGTTACAGGGGCAAAAGGCCATCTCCAGTTGCTGGACGTGAGACTGAACTGTCAAGTGTCCATGGGATCAGCTAACAAAACACGCAATGTGCGATTCACAGAGCAACGATGTTTAAAACAAAATTCCACATTTCATCAAGAACATGTGAACTGATGAAATTATACACACAGGGAGTTTGGACAAAAGTTGCTGGTTGTCTTAAATTAAAAAAAAAAAAAAAACTGCCATCCAGCAGCACATGATTCAAAGCCAAGTGTACTGAGGTGTGGGCCAGGCCCTGGGAGGCATGTCAGCCTTTTACAGACTCCAATGACTCGGCACATTATCACCCCAATTTGACAAATGAAGAAAGCGAGGCACAAGACTACACAGCCCAACGTCACTGAGCTCCTAGTAGAAGAGTCTGATTTGAACTCAGACCCCACGGGAGTCTGGCCCTTGCCCACACCCCAGGCTTGAGCGGCCCTTCTGTAAGCCCTCCCCACCACCCACAAGCTTCTGTCCAGATTCCACGGCCCCCACCTCCTTTCCCAGCCTGGGTCTCACTGCCTTCCAACAGCAACGCCGCCTTCAGCTCTCCATACCCTGCAATCTCCGACAGTCCGATCAGGATCACCTCCTCCGGGAAGCCCGCTGCCACTGACCCAGCCCCTGCCAGGCTGCATCCCGAGCTCCACAATATGCAAAGCTCACTTCCCGTGTAAGGATGGTTCTATCTTCATTCTAGGTGCACTGGGTCTGGTCTCCCCAGACTAGAGGCTCCTCGAGGGCAGAATCTACTTTTTCCCCATGGCGTAGCCCCCCTAAGACTGAGCAGCCAAGGTGCTCAATAAATAACTAATGATAACGTAAGTGAATAGAGCGCTCAAGTAGGCATGAATCATAAAGATCTTCTAGACTGATCACCATTTCACAAATGGGAAAGGAGAGGCTCATGGAAGCACACATATGACTCACGCAGGGTCACCTGCTGACTGTTGGCAGAGCTGAGCCGTGACCCCTGAGTTCAGTGCTTTTTCCTCAACTCCGAAGCCCCATGCCCTTGGCTCTGCCCCTCCCAAGGAGGTCAGGTCAGGGAAGACACACACCAGCAGGAGCGTCCCAGATGGGCAGTAACAGCCGGGGTGGCAGGTCTGGTCTGTCCCTTGTGGGGCACTGAGCTCCACACAGGAGGCAGGGCCCTGGGCGCAGTCCAGCCACCGCTTGCCCTTGGGACACACGCCAGGCACGGGCCCTGGGGACACAGAAATTGACAGCCCAGCCCAGGCCCATTCAACTCTGCCCTGGGCTCCCAACCCAGGAGAGGCCTCAGCTCTAGTGTGGCCGGTGGCGGGGGGGGGGGGGGGGGGGGTCATAGGGCCGCACGGCAGCTCGGGGACAGGGGCCCCTGCGGTGACAGGGAGGGGTTGACAAGGCTCTGGGTTGGGCAAGATGATTACTGAGGGTCGGGGCGCAGCGGAGAGGTGGGCTGCCACCCGCAGGCCGAGAACTCCATAGGGCTGTTGAGGCCACCGCCTCGGGTGCGGTTCCGCTAGCCACCGCCGCAGGGCACGGAGCACGGGGACCAGGGGCCCCACTTCCCACCAGGACCGGGGGTGGCGGACAGGTCACTGCGGGCCCTACCTCCCACACCCACCACACCCCTTCTCACACCTGCAACACTGCAGGAGGCCTCACTCCTTCTCGGCCTGGAGCGCGGCTGGCCTCCACGGAGGACCCTTCTTAGGGAATGACTCTCGGGGCTCTCTGGGGACACTTCCTGGCATCTTTTAGGGTAGGCCCTTGCACCTCTCTTGGGGTCTGGGGGGAGTGACTGGGGGTGTTCCTGGCTGCTCTCTGGAGGATTCTGAGGGCCTCGGTCCCAGCTCTCACCCCGACAGGGCTGCAGGCTGCAGAATTCGGCCTCCATGCTGGGGCCCGGGCACGCAGCACCCCCGAAGGCAGCTGGGGGCGCAGTGCCTGCCCGGAAGCGCCGCCGAATGCCCATGTCACAGCTGCGGCTGCAGAGACTCCATGGGGTCCAGGGGCTCCAGCCACAGGCCACTGGCGGGGTGGGGGTGGGGAGGGACACAGCGGGTGTGAAGCCAGGTCAAGTCGTCCCTGGTCCCCAGCTTCCCCGGGGCACCATGAACACCCCAGGAGTTGACCTGGAGGGGCCAGCATCCTCTATGGTCCCTAAGGACACACCACTGCGGATTCCTGGGCGTCGGGGGTACCTGGGCAGGGCTCCGAGGTGCACACCATCTCACCGGAGACACAGGTACTGCCAAGAACCCATCGGGGCCATAGTCAGGCCCTGCCCGTGGAGCTCTGGGTACCTGTCCCCAGGGGCACACGGCCGGCACCGCCGCATCCACCGCACAGGAGAGAAACCCGAGGGAGGGTCTAGAAAGTAAAGCAAGTCGCCCCGCGTCCCCCTCGAACTTCATGAGGTGACTGAGGGTTCTCATCCGGACCCTCCCACCCAGTCCCCCCGCTCTTGGGCTCCCTGACGCCCCCAGCACCGTGCTGTCCTTCCTTCCTCACTCTGGTCAAGAAGTCACCTTTACATACTTTCATTCTGTTCGTATTTATTACAGTTTGGAAAGGACTTTGAACAGCTCCTCAGGGCGGGGCAGGAGGGATTTAGAAGGAGCAGACCCTAGCCTGCGTCTCTTGGGAAGAAGAACTGTGTACTTTTCTTTCCTTTTACTTTTCTCCAGTGGTTTAAAGCCCCCCCAACCCCACTCAAATACGTGGAAATTCCGGAAAAAGAATCTGAGAGAGAAAAAGCAAAAGAGAAAGAGGGCGGGGGAAAGGAAGCATGAAGGGGGGGCTGGGGGGCAGGGGATAGGGAAGAAAAAGGAAGAGGAACATGTAGAATGGAGACAAGGAAAGGTAAGAAAACAAAAATGTGGGAAGAACCAGGGGGAGGGCGCCCCCTGCTGGCAGGACCCGGCGTCAGCATCAAGGTGTTTGAGCCGAAATCAAGTGGATCCCAGGTAGGGAAGTACAGCCAGGAAAGGGAGCGGACGGTGACTGGAAGGGGAGGCTAGAAGACCCTCACCGGCCCCTACTTCGTCCACCAATCACCGCACCTCTCTGAGCCTCAGTCTCCCCACGGACGCCCAGCCCGGTGACCACGCAGCCCCTCACTCGCTTTGGTATTCCCAGGGCCCAGGCCTGGCACCACGGAGGCGAATGGACCCCTGGGGTGTGTGTCCACGCCTGTCCACCCCTGGGGCCACCGAGCCCCTCCCCCACCCTCTCCGGAGGCTGGTGGCCTACCAGTTGTTGCAGGAGTCCAGCCGAGCCCGTGCTCCCGGGGCGTAGAGCTGCCCCTGCAACTGGCAGGGGCACCGAGTGCGGGGCCAGCAGCTGGCGTTGTGCAGGAAGAGGCCGGCGGGGCAGGCACAGCCAGGGGCGCAGAAGCTGGTGCACTCTACCCCAGGGTCCTGAGCCAGGCACAGCTGAGGGCAGGGGCCCCCGTCCTGCTGGCACTGCTCTGCTGAGCGGAACACCATGTCCCCGGGGCACTGGGCTGGACGGGAAGACAGAGCGGGTCTCAGCATGGGCGGGAGGAAAGGGCCAGGAGAGGGAGGGGCGAGAGGAGGCTGCATGCAGGTGACTGGCGAGCAGGACTGCGAAGCCGGAGGAAGCCCCCTCCCACTCTCCTGCCTTTGCAGGTTCGCTCCAGTGCCCAGAAGGTTGCCAGTAAAGATTCATGGCTTTGTCTAACTTGAACACAAATATCCTTTTATTTTTTAAGATTTCTTTTTATTTGCAGGGGGTGGGGGGCAGAGAAAGAGGGAGAGAGAATCTTAAGCAGACTCCGTGCAAAGCTCGGAGCCTGACACGGGGCTCGATCCCACGACCCTGAGATCAGGGCCTGAAACCAAGAGTCGGACACTTAACTGACTGCACCACCCAGGCGTCCCAACACAAATATCCTTGAAAGTAAAGCAGTCACTGGGCCAGGAGGGGGCTCAAAGGAGAAAGCGAGGGAGACGGGGCCAGGGGCTTCTAAAGATGGGCCAGCTCTGCTTTCCGCAATTCCCGCAGTGAGTGGTTCTGTGGTTCTGTGGTTCTGAGCCACGTGCCTGGGAAGGAGATCTTGGGCAGGGAGGGGCAAAGAGCCCGAGCCTTGGGCCACGGCCCGTGCCCGGTGCCCAGAGTACAGGAGCCAGAGGAGGGAGACAAGGACGTTCGGCAGCCTCTTAGCTCAGGGTCTGGCCTGTCCTGGAGCCAGAGGGCAGTGATGTGGGAAGGTGGGGTGAAAGAGAGGTCTGCCTCCCCAGGGGCTGGCTGGGCATGGCCGAGTGGAGAAGGGCAGGGGTGGGGGTGGGGGGAGACTGGCACCTGTGCAGGGCTGCGTGTTGCAATCCCTGGTCTGGCTGTGAGGCCCCTGGCACTCGGGGTCCCCGGGAGTAACGCCAGAGCAGCTGCGCCCGCGTATCTGGATGCCTCCATCACAGGGGGGACCGAGCAGGCCGACCAGGGAGCCCACAGACCCCAGGCGCTTGGCACTGTGAGGAAGAGCCAAGTCCATCATCATGGACGCGGGCAAAGGTGTGGGCAGGGGGTGGGGCGCAGGCGGGCCAGGGCTGTGTGGTGCGCGGGTCAGAACCAGTTTCAGCCACATCCACACCGCCAGGGCTGTCCCAAACATCCCTCAGGCTAGGCCCACCCTGTTAATCACTAGCTGGGGGCGGAGGAGAAGCTTCCGGACAACAGGTCTGCTCTAGCCCCCTGCGCCCTCCCCGCCCCAGGTGTTTAGAACCCGCCCAAGGGGTCATTCTTCCCCTTTGCTCCTTATTCCATCCTAGTGCCCAGGCCACTCCAGGGGCAAAGGGGGGCGTACCTGGGCACACAGGGGGGCTGCAGGGCTCCTCCTGGGTGGGCTCTCCTGGGCAGGACGTGTCCCCCGGGGCCGGGGCAGAGCCGGGAACGACGCCGCCGACCAGGGCCTCCTCCGACGGTAAGGCAGCTCTGAGAGCAGGAGGACCAGGGCGCCCGGGGGGTCCAGCCCGGCGCCTCTGGAGGGGAAAAGGGCAGGCCTTCCGCACAGGGGTCCTGCCAGAGCCGGGAGGCTTGGGAGGCCGGGTCGGGTCTGAGAAGCTATGGGGGCCAGGGAAGGACTCGTGAAGATGGGGAGTGCGTCTCTGGGCTCAGGCTCGGCCTCTGCCCCTCTGGGACCCCCACCCCCGGGCCCAGGTCTCACTCTCAAAGAACGGCCTCCTGCTCAGCCAAGCTCCAGCTCAGGCCGGACCCCATCTGTGGGCCCTGATGGCACTTCACGTCCCCTACCCACCCTCACATTGCCCCCCAGCTCAACTCTTCCAGAGTCTTCTAAACACTTGTCCTTCATTCAGCTTCAATGCTGGAAACCCAAGCCCCCACAGACGCCTGTCAATCAGACGCCTGTCAATCAGACACCTGTCAGTGCCCCAGTAGCTCCACTGCCCCCTTCTTCTCACCCCCGCTGGAAGAGCATGGCCCAGACCCCAGGGACCCCTATTCTCACCTCCGTCACACCCACCTGCTCTCCTGAGGGGACCCCAGGCAGTGGAAGAGGGAAACAGTCTGGGCTCCTTCGTCTGGCGTCTCTGTTCTGATTGTCCACCCCAGCCTCACCCTCGGCCAACAGGACCAGCTTCACCCCCGCTCTCAGACACCCTGTTCCCCCAAGACCAGTCTGCTCATGGCACCTGGGCTGTCTGTGTGGGAGGAGGGAGGCGGGCATGGGGGTCGGGGGTGGGTAGCAGGCTCCTGCACCCCGGCTCCTGAATGTGCCTGTCCCGCACTCCACGTGGCAGGCCTGCAGCTCCTGACTGTCGCCTTCACACGGGGCGCCCCCAGAAGCAGCCGGAGGGCTGGAAGGGGATCTGGAGGGAGAGGGAGCCTGAGCATCCCCGCCCCTCTCCCTGCTTTCAGCCGTCTTCCTGTTCACCTATCCTCCAACCACCCTCCAACCACCCTCCCTCCACCACCTCCGTCCCTTCCTCCTCCCATACGCCTTCCCCTCCCCCCCATGGCTCCATCCTGCACACCTTCCCCTCCCCACCCCCCGCCAATGGCTCCATCCTGCACACCTGAACCTGGCCCTCACTCCAGAGCCACAGGAGCGGTCACAGGGACCCCAGGAGGACCAGGCTGACCAGCCACAGGGCACGGGGCAGCCCCCTGGTTCGCACAGCAGGGCCCCCTTCTCACACATGCTGCGGGGGAGGGGGAGGCAGAAGAGGTCAGGACTGGCTGGTCCCCTGACCCAGGTCCCCCCCACCAGAGCAGACACCCTCACCAGCGGCTGCAGTTGTCCAGGAGGAAGGGCACCCCCGGCTGCTTCAGCTCTTCACTCACGAGGCAAGGGCACTCAGAGAGGGGCAGGCAGTGAGCATCATGGAGGAGGAGCCCAGGGGGGCAGCGGCATCCTGGGGTGTAGGCAGGAGGGCCCTCAGCCCCAAGTAGGGGGCAGTGGGGAGGGGAGGCTGGGGACTGAGGGCCGGCGAGCACCCCACACTCCCCCCGAGGGCTCTGCCCGCCGCCCTCTTGCTTGCTGGGTGTGCCTCACCCTCCAGACAGTGCCCGCTGCAGCTTCTGTTGGCCTCAGGATCCAAGCAGGAGGGCGGACACGGGGGCACCAGCCCCTTCCGGCACAGCTCAGCACTAATATGCACACGGCCCGGCCCGCAGTCTGGTGGGAGATGGACACTAGGTGGGGTGGGTACAGGAGGCCCGGTGACCTTCCCCAACAGCCCCACCCCTGCAGGGCTCCACCCTTGGATGCCTCCGCCCAGCCCAGCTCCCTTACCTGTGCCCCCTGTGCAGGGCTGCAGGGCACACGGTGCCCCCTCGTGGGAGGCCCCGGGGCAGGGAGCACCACCATTCTTGGGCGGGGGGTCCACACAGCTCCTGTGGCGACTCCGATGGCCACTGCCACAGGAGACGCTGCAGGGCCCCCAGGCCCCCCACACAGCCCACGCCCCAGCCACTGTGAGGGAAGAAAGAATGGAGGTGGACCAGACCAGCCCAAAGACACGCAGACTGTGCCGGAGAGAGCAAGGCAGCAGAGCAGAGAGGAGCCTGGACCAGTGGCCAGCTACGTGGCCTAGGGCAGCACCGCGGGGACTCCCGTGGTGACGGGTGAGCTTCCAGTCCTGTCCCAGGAAACCTCCCCTAGGTGGGTGGACCTGAGCAAAGAGCTCTAGGTGCCTCCCAGGATAAAGGCTCTGGTCCCTCGGAAAGGGCTGGGACAGTGGGACTCCTGGAGCAGGGCGCCTCCTGGTGGCAGCAGACAGAAACCAGGTTAGGAGGCCGGGGGTGGTGCAGGAAGCCCCTCTCTGCAATGCAGAGGCAAGGTGGGGACTACTCCCTCGCATCTACAGGACAGAAGGGCTACAGGTCTTGGGCACAGCATATTAACACCCTCACTCTGAAGTGGGACCCGCTCTGCTGCTCTAGTCCCACACCCGAGGTTAGGGACCCGTCCAGAACCACTCAGGCAGCAAAAGGGAAAAGGGCCAGGGTCAGGCTTCCCGATTAGCCTTCTGGATGCACAAGGCTTGGACATCAGAAGGGGGCGGTCTCCTAGAGTCCCAGAGAGGAGCCTGGACCCTGTGGTCCCCAGAAGAGCAAGGGCATCCCCCTGGTGTGGGTCTTGGATGGGAGCCCATGGTAGGTGTTCCCACCCGGGGGTCCTGAGGAGGCCTGGGTGCCGGTTACCTGGCCAGGCCTGCACGAAGCAGGGCGGGCTGCGGAGCCTGTCAGATGGGCAGTTGCCCCCAGGCAGGGGGGGCCACAGCAGGTCCCGGCGCTGGAAGGCGTGGCCCGGCCCACAGGTGCGGCTGCAGAGGCTCCAGCCAGACCAGGGCGTCAGCCCACAGTCCGCTGCAGGGGGACGGAGAGGCGGCACTCAGAGAGGGCTCACGCGGGAGCGGGGCCATCGGAGGTGTCCCCTGGCCAGGCACGCACCACAGCTGTGCTCATCAGAGCCGTCCTGGCAGTCGGGCCGCGGGGTCACAGCGCCGCCCAGCCGGCAGGCACTCCCCACTACCGCAGCTCAGCTGGCTCGGGGAGCAGAGGGCTCGCGAGGCAGGCAGCCCGGGCAGGGCCGTGGTGGGCACCGTGAAGGGCACAGGGCTCGCTGCCCGCGAGGTCGGGGGAAGAGAGCCACGAAGTGATTCCTGACCCGAAGATAAACTGAGCCCCTTCAACCTCAGGCCGAGAGCAGAGCAGCTTGTTGACCAGAGGTCCTGCCCACACCCCGGGCAGCCTTTTCTCTACTCTGTGTGGGTGAGCCCCGGGGGTCTGTGCTCGCCACAGGCTCTCACACAGTCTCTCTGCTTGCTAAGGGCTCTGGGTGTCCAGAGAGAGAGAGCAAACTGTCTAGAACAGTTCCTTCCCTAGGATACCCTCTTCTTGAATGGGTGCTCCCAGGGGTGCCCCTTCCCTGATTGAGAGACTAGGCTTGGAGCATAGTAATCTACTTTCGATGGATGGATGGATGGATGGATGGATGGATGGATGGATGGATGAGGAATGAGGGATGGGGTGGCTGAATGAACGCTGGAAGGCTGGCTGGTGGAGGGATGGGTGAATGGAGGGTGGGTGGATGTATGGATGGGTAGATGGATGGATTAATGGATGGTTAGAGGAATCCACTCAAAGATCAGACAGGGTTTGTGAAACAGGCTAGGACCTGAGATCGGTCCCATCTGCCCCTCTGACGATCCCCAAAGACACACACATTCCTGGCTGTTTTACCCACTCAGTTTCTTTTCACTCTCTGCCACCCCCAGCCTCCCACAGTTCCTTCCCAGATGAGGTAGGACTAGGGGGCGGAGACTTCCCCAAACCTAAAGCCCTCTGGCCACTGCCACCCACATGACTTCAAACCGTCCAGGGTGCCCTGAGGGACCCCTGCTTACCCCAGTGCCTCTCGTCGGAGCCGTCCAGACAGCCCTCCCTCCCATCACACAGCTGCCCCTGCTCCACACAGCCCAGCACCTCACAGGGCACCTGGCCTGGGCTGCACCTTGCAGGGGGGAAGGGCTCCGGGGCGACGCTCTGGACTGTGGGTACCACCACAGCCAGCTGAGGGGACACCTGCCCACGGTGTCCTCCCTCCCTCGGCCCCCAACCTCCCTCCTCCTGACTGGTGTGCCCCCACTTCCTGCCTCTCTTGGGACCATGGGAAAAGTCATGAGCTGCCTCAGGAGGTGTGGTCCTAGGTCCTTCTACAACCCTGACCTCAAGCTATGTGATCTTGAGCCAAGTGGCTAACCCCCTGGGGCCTCTGTTTCTCCAACAGGGACGTTGTTGGGATGCATGGACTTAGCAGGCAGAAGACCACGGAATCTTACCAGCAGGGGCCACTGGGGTCACCTGGGATATGGGGGTGGTGGTCATGGTCTGCACAGATTCCCCAGGACTCAAGTGAGGAGGCTCGGAGGCTAGGGCCTGAGTCGCTGGTCCCTTCCCTGCGGGTGCGGGAGGGAGAGGGGTGAGGCCCACAAGCTCCCCTCCCAAGAGATGAAGCAGACACAGGCTCTCGGAAGGGCATCCAGGCTCTGGGTGGTGCAGGGTGAGGACAGACCATACCCACCTTCCGAGGGGCTTCAGACCACAGATGAAGGGGGATTCTGCAGTCCAAGGAGCACAAGAGGGTTTTACATGAAAGTAGAAAAGGGCTTAGTTTGGAGCTGAGATAGACACTCGGGGCAGCTTCCAAGTCAAAGGGACAGTACTGTGTTTAAGGCCCCGCACCCGACAACTTCCTGGCAGCTACAGTGAAAAGGGGTTTGAGACGCTTCTTTGCCAACAAGAGATGAATGTTAAAAGATAGCCGTTTTTCTAGAAGCAGATTTAGAATGACATTAGAATTCATCCCACAGTCTGTGTGTTATGGACTCTAGTGACGGTACAAGTTGCTTCATCTGCTTTTTACAAAAGAACAGCCCACCCCTTCCCCACCTCGCTCTGGGACAGCTCTCCTCGGGCTAACGTGCAGGTGACAGATCAGGCAGCCGTGTGGAGCTCCTTCCTCATCCAGTTTAGGATCTTGCTAACTTGGTGACCCCATCCTCCCTGTCATTTGCTGCCAGCAAGCCCTTCCAAAAGGGGTGCCTGGCTGCATTCATGGGTGAGCGGAGGGAGCGCAGGTGGGGCCAGGCAGCGTTCCACAGCCCCAGGGAGACCTGTCCCGGCCAGGGACCTGGGGAAGGCAGCCATACTGCGGGGCCCAGGCTTGGCCCTGGGAGCCAGCCTGGAGCATCCGACCCTGGAATCCAGGAGGGTGAGCGGGGGCAGGATTTGGCCAAGGAGGCCATGATGACCAGGTCTTCCTCCTGGAGGTCACCCTGCTCCACTGAGGGATGTCAGGGGTCAGCAGGAGACTGACCGCTGAGATGTAATTGTCCCTCGCCCTGCGCACTGGGGACGAGGGGCCTGGAGTTTGTGCACATACCTGTGGGGGGTATGGGTGACCCTCGCGAGGGATGCCAGCGTTCGGCCTCTGCCAGAGCCTATGGAGGGAGAGGGCTCAGCCTGGGCCCCAAGGGCAGTGCTGCCTGGCGACTAGGCACCCACCTCTCATTCCCACTGAGATGTGCCTCGGTCCCACAGCCCCTCCCCTGTCCTCAAAGTGCAGGGTAGAGCTGGGGAGTGCAGCCCCACTGCCCTGCACACCTCCGGGCTGGACACCCCAGGTACTGGGAGCTCAGGGGCTCTTCTCACCACCTCGCCTAGGATTCTGCTTCAGCTCCTGCCCCCCAAAACCCGTCTTCCCCCGGCACCCACACATGTGGGCCTCGGCGCTATGATCACTCTCCCCTCTGGGTTCCTGACCAGGCTCTTCTCCAGAGGGAGTGTCTACCCCTCCGCTCCACATTACAGAACTCCCTCATCTTTCTAGCCTTTTCCAGGAAGCCTCTGGGGCCCCTAGGGACAAACAGGGCTCTTCCCAGCTCTGAGCGCCTGAGGCCCTGGTGCCAGCCCTGTGGGCATAACTTCACGACCCAGTGGTGAAGACCTCTCTGATCTCCCAAACTCCTCCAGCACAAGCATCTGCCCGGGGCTTCTCTGCCCCTCTGGCCTCCAACTGCCCATCCAGTACCGGGCTGGCCCCCAGAAGTCTCATGGGCTCAGGCAGACTACAAGAGCCGATCAGGGACACACAGGGAGGCAATGCTGGCTGAAGGCGTGAAGAGAGGGTGGAAGACGGCGGGGCAAGCGAACATGGCTGCTGAGGCCCTGGGGCCGGGGTTCTCCATGCCCTGCACCCCTCCTGCTGGGCCTGCAGCTCCCCACTCACCTCTGTGGGCTGGAGGAGCAGCTGTCCAGGCTGGGTGGACGAGAGCACTGGGGTCCTGGCTGTGGACCAGACTCTGAGAAGACAAATCGTCAAGGACTCCAGGGGCTCTCCCAACCTCAGAGCACGCCCCCCCCCGCCCCCGGCAGGGCGGTCAGTGCCCTCCCTGGGTGGGCCCAGCACAGGGCAGGGCTGGGGCACTCTGGAAGGGCACTGTCCGCTAAGACTAGATGAAGTGGACACTACCCAGTGGTTTTCAGTGTACTGACCCCCCTGGAGGGCTTGTAAAGCAGATTTCTGTTACAGGCTCAAGGGTCTGTCTCAGTAGGGCTGAGCTGGGGCCTGAGAATCTGCATTTGCTCACAACATCCAGGGGATGCTGATGCTGCTGGTCCAGGGGCCACATTTTCAGAACCACTAACCTCCAGACTCTAGAAAAAGGGCATCGCATCCGAGCATCCCATGGTGGGAGGCGCCTCCAGCCACGGGCACCTCAGGGCTGAAGGTGGCTCAAGGCATCTCTCACAGGCCGGGCCCTCCAAGGCAAAGCTGGGCAGCAGGGCACCCCATACCTGTCAGTGGCCGCGCGCAGGGGCACGCCGCCCTCCTCGTCCGAGCCATCCTCACAGTCTTGCACCCCATCGCACGGCTCCCCCCGCGGAGCACACTCGCCACCGGCACAGCAGTGCCTGCCCCCTGGGCACGGGGGCACTGCCAGCGGGGACACTGGTGGGAGGGGATGGCTGAGGGCTCCCGTCGGGCCCTCCCCCTGCGCCCGCCCCTCCCTCCCCCAGCCCACCGGTACCTGGCTCACAGCCCAGCAGCTCCACCTGCAGGGAAATGCTGTGGTTGGTGTCACCATGGCGGACCTGGGGCCACACCGGGACATGCTGTGCCTGCACCATCTGGCCAAACGTCTGCAGTGTGGGGGCCCCGTCATCCCGGTTCCTAGGGAAAAGCTGCAGAGACAGGGATACCTGTTCACTGGGCCTGGGGCCAGCCTTTTCTCCAGGCTGCCTCCCCTGACCCCGCTGAGTGGGCCCACCCAATTCAAGCCCCCCAAACTTCAAGGCACGAAGAGCTCTTGCTCTCCTGGCGTGAATCATCAGAACCCCTCAAGGCTGTGGGTTCTGGCCCTGCTGCCCCAAGGGCAGAGGCCAGGTTGTGCCCATTCATGTATCCCCAGAGACAGAATTCAGAGTAAATACATGGTATAAACTGGTTCCTCCTGCTTCGGGAGGCTCCTCCTGCTTCGGGAGGCTTGTCTCCCTGGGAAGGATACAAACCCCATAAGGGCAGGGCTGTGCCCCAGCTGCTCTTGACGTGGTCCCTGCCATCCTCAATGAACTTGATGTCACCTTACTCCCTCCCCCCCCAGAGCTTTGCACACCTGCCCTGCACCTCAGCCACTGTGATAGCCTCTGATGCCCTTTTGACAGCCCCTGTTCCTGACAGGTGTTCAACAGGCCTCTAAGGTAGGAATGTCCCTCGGGGAGACTGGAAGGCGCTCGGGGACAAAGACGGTGGGACCCACAAAGAGGCATGATGGGCCACTGACCCAGGAGGCTCGGGCAGCCGTACCTCGGCTGGGGGCAGGATACCAGGCAGGAAGTCAGTATAGCTGTGCCAGTGTAGACCATCGCTGCTGAACTGGAGCAAGGCCGAGGACCCAGCCCCCTGCGCCATGATGCCTGGGGGGGTGGGGCAGGGGTCCGAGCTGAAAGAGTGAGCGCCACCCCCAGCCCACCATCACAGCCCAGTCCTCCAGCCCCCACCCCCACTGCACTGACCAGTGAGGTTCCGGGGCAGCAGCAGGTCCAACAGCAGGTAGGGGGGCCGGGTGTGCGGCTGAGTGCTCCAACCCGGATAGCCAGGCCCCTTGGTGGGAGCCCCCAGGAGGGCAGCCTGGGTGGGGGGCTCCAGCTTCAGGCTTCCCTCGGGGAGGCGGGCCAGGCCCAGCGGGGAATAGCAGGGGTCTGAGTGCAGAGGAGAGAGGGACTGGAGTGGGAGAAGAGCAGACGGTGGCAGAAGCCTACCAGGGGAACAGTCAGGAGGTCACAAGGGGAGCTGAGGCATGCCAAGGGCCCCATGTTGACCTTGACCCGGGATGGAAGGGTGGTCCAGAGAGGACAGTCAGACCAGCAACTTGAGCCAGGATGACTTCCAGATCCTTAGGGTAACTGTCCCCCCATGGAAGGCGGGGGTAAATCCCAGTGAGCCAGCCTGCCTCCCCTCCTGGCTGGGTGACCCCTGGGCAATGTCCACTCTCTGTTCCACGACAGCTCGTGGCCCTCACCTCCAGGTGGAGGCAGAACGTAGGTGACCAGAGGGGGTCCGATCTGGGCACTGAAGGCTGGAGAGGGGGCAGGAGTGGCCAGGGGGTGGACCGTCTGGTTCTCTCCTGTGTAGGGAAACTCAGGGTTCAGGAGAGAGAGACTTGCAGATAGGCTCACACTGACCCCTGGCCCGGCACCCAGGTCTCTCCCCATTTCTTGGAGCACTTTCTCTCCCAGGACTTCCCGGAAGCCCCCAGAACAACCTCCCAGCTGGAAAAGGCCTGTCCTCCTTCCCTTGGCATGAGCTGATGGTTTCCACTTGCACTGAATATTTAGAGAACGTAGAATAAAACCGCCAGTCTGAAATCACTTGAGGACCAGGACCAAGCAGCGGCAGTTCCTAATCCAGGGCTACTGTTGCTAATAGGGGACTTCTGTGGGCGCTATATGAGGGTATCTCTGGATGGAAGCAGGGTTGGGATCTAACTCCCACTTGCCAACTAACTTGTACAGTGAACAACCGGTACAACTGTGTACGCTGGCTCTCCTCTAACCTCAGCTGCCTGTAGGTACACTTTACAGATAAGGAATCCGGACCCATAAACGCATTAGTTTTCAAGTCTTTGTATTTTCCTGTTTCATTTACTTATTTCTATTTTTTTAAAGATTTTATTTATTTATTTGCCAGAGATAGAGATACCGACAGAGAGCATGAGTGGGGAGGAGAGGGAGAAGCAGGCTCCCCGCTGAGCAGGGGCCAGAACCCTGGGATCATGACCTAAGCCGGAGGCAGATGCTCAACCAACTGAGCCACCCAGGTGCCCCTTGCTATTTCATTTATAACTCGGTTTCCTCTTTAAAAAGTTCAACTTTGGGGCGCCTGGGTGGCTCAGTTGGTTAAGTGACTGCCTTCAGCTCAGGTCATGATCCTGGAGTCCCGGGATCGAGTCCCACATCAGGCTCCCTGTTCAGCAGGGAGTCTGCTTCTCCCTCTGACCCTCCCCGTCTCATGCTCTCTCTCTGTCTTATTCTTTCTCTCTAAATAAATAAATAAAATCTTTAAAAAAAATAAAATAAAATAAAATAAAATAAAAAGTTCAACTTTGGGCGCCTGGGTGGCTCAGTCGTTAAGCGCCTGCCTTTGGCTCAGGTCATGATCCCAGGGTCCTGGGATCGAGCCCCACATGGGGCTCCCTGCTCGGCGGGAAGTCTGCTTCTCCCTCTGCCACTCCCCCTGCTTGTTCCCTCTCTTGCTGTGTCTCTCTCTGGCAAATAAATAAATAAAGTCTTGAAAAAAAATAAAAATAAAAAGTTCAACTTTGTCTCAGTTGCTCTTAGGGGAAAGGGAAGCAACCCCAGACCTGGCCCAGTAGAATCAGAGAAAAGAAAGCACCCTCAAGGCGGGAGGCAGAAAGCCCCAAAAGGACAGAGGAGGCAGGCAGAGACTGAGACCTGACCTCAGGAGGGCAGAGACCAGTCCTCCCACCCAGAGGGCCCCTTCCTTCCCCAGCATCCAGGACCCAGGCTCCCAGCACCCTGAGGCCTGGGTAGCCACGGACCCCCGGACTCAGTGCTGCCACCTGGGGCTCCCGCTGAGCACCTGCTGTCCTCCTGCCCTTGGGGTCACCCTGCCACTCACCAGGCGGGGCGCAGCGGCAACATGAACCTCCCATTGCCTCCACCAGGACCCAGTCCTGTGGACACAAGAGTCAGGCTGGACATGCCGAGCTGGCCACTGCCAACCTCCGACCCAGTCTATCAGCTGCCTGCAACCCTGGCCTTTGCACCCTGCGCCTCCCCCGGCCCAGCCCAGGCCCCTCTGCCCCCTCACCTGGGGGCAACTGCCCAGTGGGCAGTACGGGGAGCAGTGCACGGTGCCGCTGGGCAGACACTGGCAGAGTGTGCAGGGGCCCTCTCGCCAGCGCTCCCCCACGCCGCGGAGCCGGCCCTGCCACTCACAGCCCGCACAGGCCTCTGTCCGGCACCTGGAAGAAGGGCCACCGCATGCCTGCCCAGCGGGCTCACCCAGGCCACCAACCTGTCCTGATTTGCCTCGAGTGAGTGGCTTCCCAGGACTTCCCCGTGATAAAACTGGCACGGTCCTGAGCCGACTGGGATGCTCGGGCTTCCTATCACCCAGATCCCACCCCTGCACCCGAGAAACTGCAACTAGCCCCAGAGAGGGGTGTGGAAGCAAGCGGTGCCACAACCCTGGCCCATGGAGCCCATTTCAGAGGGGGATGGACAGGCAGATATGACTACACCCCGCAACCCTCCCCCCCACCGACCCCCCCTACCTTCAGAGGCATGGGGGTGCAAACCAGAGGACCCATACCTGTCCCTAGATTTGTGGGCTCCCTACATCCCCCTTTCAGACTTGGAGGGTGTAACATTGATGCAGGAGAAGGCCAGGGGTTCCCCAAAACTGTGCTGGGAGTCCTGGTGTTTAGACTAATAAGGCTCAGAGTCGGGGGGGGTTTCCTCATCTGGGGTCCACGGTGCATATGGAAGCATCTCGAATGAGAAAGAGCTCACCAGCAGCTTCCTAACTGGGAGCCAGAGGCGAGGGGAAAAGGTCCCTGCGGGTCCCCGGGGAAGGTGCAAGTACCTGCGGGCCTTGCGGTGGATGCCTCGGCACTGGCGACCTTGGCCGGAGAGGTGGGGGTTGTTGGGGTTCCGGAAGGACCACTGAATGTTCTGGCTCCCACAGGGGCCCAAGCACTCAGCCCAGGGGGACCAGGAGGACCAGCCACAGTTCACTGAGGGAGGGCCAAGAGTCAGGGGCTGGGAGAGGGCTGGGTGCCCAGCTGGGTGGCCTGGGAGGGGACGAGGGAGGCCTGAGGAAAGGCCAAGGGCGGGGCCTCACCGGCACAGCCAGGGTCGGGCCGACAGCGCTGAGGCCGCCCGTCTTGGCAGGTGCAGAGCTGGCAGTCGGCCTCGATGCGCTGCCCAGGCCAGTACCGCTTGTTATCCAGCAGGCAGGGGCACTGCCGGGGCCACACGCACCGCCCCTCGCTGCCCAGCACCTGGCCTGCAGGGCACCAGCAGCCTAGGGGAGGCCCGGGGTGAGGCTTCCCTGCAGAGAGCTCCACCTCCACAGACACGCCTGCCACCCCCTGGGCCCAGAGCCCCCCTTACCTGGGCTGCTGCAGGTCTGGTTAGCCACGCACACAGCCTGACCAGAGATTTCAGCACAAGTCAGAGGGCAGGGGGCACAGGGCCAGAACACCAACTGCCCAGAGCAGGTGGCATTAGGGCAGCCATCCTGAGGGCAGGGCCCTGAGAGAAAATCAGAACCAGAGTCTGGGAAAGGTGGGTCCCCTGCGGACACAAGCCACCCACCAGCAAGCCCACCACACCCTCCTCCCAGCTGTGCCCCCCCTTCCTGGCACTCACTGGTCTGAAAGGTGGTGGGAGGGCCCCCGGGCAGCATGGCACAGGTCCGGCCCCCATTCTGGGGAGGGTGGCACTGTCGCTGACAGGTCATGGTGCCCATGCATGGCTCAGTGCACAGGGACCAGGGAGACCAGGAGGTCCATTCGCCATCCACTGTGAGCAGGAGGGGCAGGACGCGTTGGTGGGCTTGAGGCCAGGCTGTGAGCCCTGTGGTCTTCCTCTCCCTTGCTCTCTCTGGGCCCCCACCTGCCCCGCTGGCCCTCCCAGGCACCCCAGGCCCCTCACCTGGGCAGGAGGCCGTGAAGCAGGCCTGAGTCTGGTGCTCAGGGCCTGGGCAGTGCTGCAGCACCGGGAGACCCGGGGGCGGGGGGGGGGAGCAGTGGCGGCTCCGGCCCTGCACCCCAGGACCACACATCTGGCTGCATGGCCCCCATGAGTTCCAGGTGCCCCAGGCCCCACAGCCCTGCTCTTCTGGGGAAGGCCCTAGCTCCCCGGCCAAATCACAGTCAGGCTGCCCATCACAAACCTGGGGAGGGAACGGGAGCAAGGTTCCTTTCGAGTTGGGTGGCACAATGGCTCTGTTTCCTGAGTCACCCACTCCCCCACCCCACCCCCTCACCAGCTGGAAACTGATGCAGGGGCCATCAGGGCAGGAGTATTCCCGGCAGGGAGCCCTGGTTCCGTTGGGGCCTCCTGGGGCTGTCATTCCCTCTGGGGAAGGGAAGAGAAAACAGACCAGGAGTGAGAACTGCCCCCCACCCCCACCCCCCACCAGCAGCCTTGGCCTCCATCAGGGGAGCAGTGTCCCTCCCACAGCCCAGCTCATCCTCGCCCTGGGAACAGTCAGCGATCCCATCACAGAGCTGCTCAGGGTTCAGGCACAGCTGGGGAACCAAACCACAGGGGACAGCTGGGGGGGGGGGAGCTTGTGGGCACCAGAGGAGTGTCCCGTTGAGCCCCTGCGCCTCCCACCCAATCTCTGCAGAGGGGCCGGCAGGGAGGAACCAAAGCAGGGGAGGGCAAGCAGGAGGCAGAGCCAACACTGAACCTGAACCTAGCTCCAAAACACCTTTGGGAGGGGTCCAGGAAGGGCAGGCAGACCTGGGGAGGAGTCGGAGCCTGTGGACAGCTGCCCCCTCCTCCCAGGGACCGGTGGCCGGGACAGGAGGGGTTGCTTCGCAGGGGCACAAAGGGAACGCCCGGGTCTGGTGGGGTGGAGCTGGAGGGCTAGCCCTCCAAACAGGCCCACTTCCCGTGCCTGCAGAGCCGCTGCCCACTCTCTTATCCCTTCTTGCCCAAATGTGGGCAGAGACAAAAGCCCCTTTCTTCTCTCCCCTGGGCCTGGGTGGGAGGGCAAAGGTCTTCAAAGAGAGTTTCGTGAAAAAGATCAAAGGAGGCTCCGAGGCCGCAGGCGTGCGGCTGGGGCCGGGGGTGGGGAGAGACGGGGCCCCGCCGGCTGCGCGGCGGCCCGGCTCTCACCGCAGGCGTTGGGGCCCTCGTCCGAGCCGTCGGGGCAAGTGCGGCACGCCGTCGCACAGCTGCGCGGGGGACACGCAGGGCGGGTCGCAGCCGTGCTCGTCGCTGCCGTCGGCGCAGTCCTCCTCGCGGGCGCAGCGCCAGCCCCGGGGCGCGCACTCGCCGCTGCCGCACGGGAATTCGAGCGGGCCGCAGGGCGGCGCTGCGGCGGGCACCCGCGCTAGACCCGGCGGGGGGAGCCTCGCCCGGCCCACCCCCTCCACCCCCCCACCCCCGCCTCCGCCGCCTCCGCCGCCCGCCTCCCCGCGCCGGCCCTGCCCGCCCCTTTCCTGCGCCCGACTTCCCCCACCTCCAGCCCCTCTCCACGTCCAGGCGCGCCCGCATTTCGCCGCCTCCCCCCCATTGGCTTCCCAAAAGCTCGCCCCTCGCCTAGGAATTGCATTGACCGCCCCAATCCCCTCATGTCAGTGGGAGCGCCTCGATGTCAAGAAGTAAGACCGGGACTCTTCCAGGCGCTCTCAAACCCCTTTCAGGAGGCTGGGTCTGTGCCCGCTCCTCACCCCCAGCACCTGCCCCAGTGCCTCCCTCTGAGATGCTCTTCCCACCCCTCTTTCCCAGGCCTCTGGATTCCGGCTCTCTCACCCCTTTTCCTCCAGGACACTCACCGGAGCTGGCGCTGGCCGGGGGAGTTGGTGCAGTCCCCCCAAAACCCGCGGAAGGGCCAGGCACAGTGCCCGCTGAGGGAGTGGGCAGCGAAGGGAAGGGGCAGTGCCCGGGTCCCTCGTCGGCTCCATCCGGGCAGTCCAGATTCCGTCACACAGCAGGACGGCCCCCACGCAGGTGCCATCAATGCAGGACAGCTCCCCAGCAGAGCAGTTCAGCTGCCCTGCAGCCGGAGAAAGCTGGAGCTGGTCCCAAGGCACTGCCCCTTAAGCTGGCTGTTTGGGGTGCCCCTATTCACACACCTCCGGGTGCGAGCTTCCTAGCAGGAACGTGAACTGGTGAAGGAGGGGAGGCAGGAAGGTTGGGGCTCAGTGGGAGGGGCTGCCTGGGGGACTGGAGTCCTGAGCTAGCCCATCCACCCAGACAGGCCTCCTCGTCAGCGGCGTCCGGACCGTCGGGATGCCCGTCACAGAGCAGGGCGGGGGGCAGGCAGTGGCCGGAGCTGCAAGACATCTGCCCCTCCCCACAGCCTGGCGTGGCACAGCCTGGCATGGGGCAAGCAGTCAGGGTCAGGATGACAAAGGGTCCTAGAGGAGCCCCCCGACGCCAGAAAGACCAGAACAGCCCTGCCCACCAGCCATAACTGCTGCCACTGTGAGCAGCAGCTCAGGACACGTTGTAGTGATGCGTTCGAGGACTGACCGTCACTCAGCCACTGCCCCAGCCAGGCAAGGACACTCACCCTCCTCGTCTGAGCCATCACCACAGTCATCCTGGTTGTCACAAAGCCACCTGTGGGGCACACGGTGCCCACTCTCCCGGCATGGGGCCTCTCCCTCCGCACAGCCAGGCTCCAGCTCCCCACAGCAGGTACTGTCGCTCCCGCAGAGCCACTGGCTTTCCTGGCCTGTGCTGAGCGCACAGCGTCCTGGGATCAGTCACAGCACTGGGCCTTGCCAGCCCGGGGGCAGGGAGGCTCCCCAGGGCCCTCCCCCCTCCCCCACTCACCAGTTCCCACAGTCCTTCTGCAGCACAGTCCCCGGCGGGAAGAAGCGGCCCCCTGACTCACAGGGCTAGGAAGCTGGTTCTAAGCAGACTCCTCCTGGGATCACAGAGGGCAGGACTGGAGCAAAAGGGGCACAGCGGCCCCTAGCGCCAGCCCTGCTCCCATGGCCCCGGGGCCCCTTTTCCCTCCCCCCCCCCCCCCCCCCCACCCCCCCCACCCCGGCGCCCTGCCTCCCCTCTGCAGATTCTGACCCTACCCACCATGCAGCAGAGTCCCCTCGGGGCAGAAGCAGCCCT
Source organism: Callorhinus ursinus (assembly GCF_003265705.2). NCBI lineage: Eukaryota > Metazoa > Chordata > Mammalia > Carnivora > Otariidae > Callorhinus > Callorhinus ursinus. Next base: position 84,947,668 of record NW_027397074.1, on the reverse strand, counting down.
CCACACAGGCGACAGCCTGGCAGTGCCACCCGGGCTCAGAACCACGGTCATGGCAGGTCGGGGGCCACATGGGGCCACAGGCCTCATACACCTGGCCCCCTTCACACTGCAGAGCTGGGGAGAGAGGAGAGAGGCTTGGGTCACCGTGGTGCAAGGGCACCAGGATGCAACAGCAGCAGGCGAGGCAGCCCAAGATGAGACACACGGAGGGCACGGGGAGCAAGGTGCAGACTCTTGCTGAGCCCCTCCCAAGGCTGTTTGCAACATGAAAGTTCTACGGGAAAGCAAGCTCGGCATGCTTGGTTCATCTAGAAAAGTGTGCCCACCACACATATTTGCCCTTGAATGACACGTGGCTTGCTTGCAGGCCAGGGGGAACATTCACGAAGGAGCTGAGGGCACGGTGGGATTGGGCACTGGGGACCGAGTGCAGGGCACACTCACGGCAGAGCTCCTGGCTGCGCCAGCGCACAGGGAGCCCGTGGTGGGCACACTCGTCTGCATAGGTGGCAATGGCCGAGCAGAGACACTCACAGTCGCCCCCCCGAATCGCAGCTGTGGAAGGGATCGGTCAGCCCCTGGATGCGTCCCCACCCCCTGGCCCCCATTCCCACCCTGTCCCCGGCTCGCCCCTCTCACCCGCACGCGTCATACACACACCACTCGTAGTGCTGCTGCGGGGGCACCTCTGCGCGGCACCGGGCAAAGAGTGACTGCAGCATCACCCCGCAGTGGCCGCGGGCCCAGCTGGCCCGGTGGGCGTTCACCTGTGGGCACAGCACCGTGGACCAGCCAGACCCCATCCGCAGCACCCGGCCTCCGGATCCCCCCTCCCGCCCCCCACAGGTTTCCTGCAGCGGCCCCCCACGCCCTTCCCCCTGCCTGCCGGTGCTCACGGTGCAGGGGTGTGGCAGGTCTCCTGGCTCGGGGCAGAGCGGACTCAGGTGCCAGGAGTGGGCAGCCAGCTCAGCTGTGGGTTCCAGGACGCCCTGGCGGCTCCGCAGGTCATTACTGGCATCTCCATCAAAATCTCCACACAGCCCAGGCACACGGCCACAGAACTGTGGGGACAGCTGCACCAGGACCCGGGTGCCTGGAGGGCCGCAGGGGGCAGCATTGTGGAGAAATGACCCCATGGGCCTTCCTCAGGGCCCGGGGCGGGAGAAGACCGAGGGCGGGTATTCTGTGGGCCTGTTTGACCGTCTGCACAGGTACCACCACCTGGTTTTTTGCGGAGGCTGATTGACGATGATAAGAGACATACACCTTGGGGGGGCTAGGGCGAAAGTGGGAGCCTACTCTCCCGACCAAACCCAGGTTAGGGGGAGCAGGGAAATTCTCCAGCCGGCTGGATTCCGGGCGGGAACCAGGCTCCAAGACAGACTGTGACACCCACCAGCCCCAGAGACCTTGGTGGCCGGAGGCTCAGAGGGCAGCCCCACCGTGCTGACCAGAGAACTCCTTCCCATGCCAGGGGTTACTTTGGTTTTCCTCAATTTCTCAGTAACTGTTATTTCTAAAATGCCAACTGCTTGGGTTTGGGTGGTGGGAGGTTAGGTTTATTTTCATTTCTTCTTTCCCAAACTGTGTATTTTCTAAATGTTTCTTTGGTGAGGAGGTATTGCTTTTACATTGAAGAGAAACATAATTTTAAAAACATAATTTGGGAACTCCCGCCACTCGTATGGAAGAGGAAGAGTCGGGGCGGGGGGGAGTCAGCCTCATGATGCTAAGGCGGGCATGGGTCAGGGGTGGGGGCCTGACCTCCATCCCAGAGCAGGCTGAGGCCCGGGCGGGTTGTGAGCAGCAGGAAGAGACCAGCACGGCGCAGACTCAGCCCAGGGCCTGTGTGTAGACCTTGCGGTCCGTTATGCTCACATCATTCACGGTCACCGCCCGGCCTAGGGAGGAAGAGAGGCGTTCGGGCTCTGCCTTGGAGTCGAAGGGCTCCCAGATCCCCAGGAACCCCTCCCCAGCCTGCCTCCAACCTTCCTTTTGCTTCTCCAGCTACGTGCCCTTGGGCAAGTCATTAGGCCTCTCTGGGCTTTAATTTCTTGGAGCCTTCCAGAATTAGGATTCCCAGCCAAGAGGAGAGAGGAGAGGCACCAGCCCCGCTGCAGGAAGGGGGAGCGGTGGGGGACCCCAGGCCTTGCCCCCCCCCCCGCAGAAGTGTGATGCCGCCGGCGTGCCCCTCCCCCCGGCAGTGCCACCCTTCCACGTTGCGGCCACCTCTGAGCATGTGCACAACAGTGCTCTGTAGTTGCACGGTCAGGGCCTTGGTGCAGGTGAGCCCACTGGCCCCACAGGGCAGGTTCTGGACAGAGACGCTGAACCGGCCGCTGGCCTCTCGAACCAGCAGATATTCGCAGGCTCCGGGGAAGGTGAAAGCCAGCCCATCGAAGGTCATGTAGTGGGGGGCACCCGATGCCTGGCACCATCCGCCGCACCGGTGGCCCGTGCAGTGCCACTGCCGAGCCTGACATACACTGTGGGTGAGGAGTGGGGTTGGGGAGAGAGAGGCATGAGAACAAAGACCCAGAGCTGTATCCAGGGGATGTAGCTGTCCAGGTTCCAAGCAGCAGACCCTGAGCGTGGGGCAGTCCTGGAGAGCTCCCCTTGCCCAGGCCAGTCTGGATATCCCACCTCATCCCAGTTCAAGGGGCTAGGCATACCAAATGTTGCAGTCCTCCTGGATGGTAGCATTGGGCGGATACCACTGCCCTCCGTGACGGCAGGGACAGAGCTCAGGAGGCACGCAGTGCTCGTTCTGGGCAGAGGCCGGGGACAAAGGGGCACCTTGGGGGGCTGCCTGACCCGCCACTCACTGTTTCAGACACCCAGGGGGGCTAGGGCAGCGCCCTGGGTGGAGTAGGGGCCACGGTGCCCCGTGCAGCCCCCTCCCAGACTTACCAGCAGCACGGTGCCTGGGGGACAGACACAGCTCCCTGTGCTGTCCGGGGGGGGCAGGAGTGGTTGGCACCAGGGCTGTCACAAGTGAGGAGGTAGGCACCAGGGACATAGACAAGGTCACGGGGGCAGAATGTCTGCTGGGGGCCACAGTGGTGAGCAGAGCAATTCCAGAGGCCCCTCTCCTGACAGACACTGCCAAGGAATGGGAGGCAGGTAAGAGGCAGGCCCAAGGCAGGCCCAGGCGCCTCTGGTCTGACCTGGGAGAGTCTCAGGAACCCACGGAGTCCAAGCCCCTAACGTTGACTCTGGAGACCTGAGCATCTCACCCCCCACACCTCAGTTACAAGCACAGGAAGTGGGGCTGCTCCCCGCACCAGCCATATGTGGGATGGACATGGTCACCCTTTCCTGCCCCAGCTCCAATGGGGCCATTCTCTGGGCTCTGAGGTTCTCAAAGAACCCCATTCCCAGCCAGGTAGGAGAGGGATTCTCTGAAGTCTCATCCTCACCCACCAAGCCCTGGCCATTGGCCCTGCCTCCACAGGTCCAGAACTGGCCTTTACTTCTCCCTAACCCTTGGAAGAGCCTCTGGACCACACTCAACCAGAATTCAGAGATCTGGGTTCTAGTCCTTCATCATTAAACAGCTGTGTGACTCTGCAAGCCGTGTGGCCTATTAGAACCTCAGTTTCCTCATCTGCAAAATGGGAACAATTCTTCCACTTCCTACTTTACTAGGTCATTGTAAGAATGAGGCAGAATTACATAAGATGATGTACAAGAGTGCTTTATAGGCCTGAAGTGCTCCACAACGAGGCGAAGCCATGAGTGCTCTGTTGCCCCGCGAGTGCATGCCAGGCCCTAACCCACAGGGCTACAAGCCCGGCCCCTTTTCTCTAAGTTCCACCTCTTCACCCCCAAGCCCTGTGCCTCCCCCCAAGGCCACCGCCCTCACCAGCGGTTGCAGTCCTTCATGGTGGCACTGCCAGGGGCATAGCGATGAGTTCCAAGCTGGCAGGAGCACAAGCTGGGGGCCACGCACTTGCCCTCGGGGTCCCACAGCAGTCCTGGGGGGCAGTTACAACCAGCCACACAGCTGCCCAGCTCCCCAAGGTCTTCTGGCTCCCCACAGTTTCGACCACACGCTGGGCTACACTCCTGGTACTCCTGGCCCCCAGGACACGGGACAGCTGGGCACAGAGACACATGCAGGTCAGGGGCATAACTGCTGCTGCTTGGCCCGCCCTTCTGGAATTCCGAAACAAGGCAAGCCCAGCAACCTGCCAAGGTCCGAGGGCCTCCTGGGCACCTTCCCCTGCGGCAAAGCTTTTGGATCCCTCTGGGCTATTGCTAGAAGGGGCTGGGAGGAGGAGCCTCAGGGTGGGGCTGGCTGGCTGAGCCGACTCACTGGCAGAGCGTGTGGGTCCTCCAGAGAGACCAGGCACCCTCCCGGGCACAGCGACGAGCAAAGGCAGCGAGCACAGGGCACAGGCAGTCCTTGCCAGGAGCACAGTCGCACACAGCTGCCAAGCAGCGCAGGTGGAACGGCTCCCTGTCCACCAGCCCTTGGCATTCCTGAGGGGGGAGAGGAGGAAAAAATTGGGTTGGCTCCCCCTCCACAGATTGCCCTATTCCCTCGGGTCCTCACTGCCACCTCCCTGGGCTTGGTAGCCCAGCCACGGCAGGGAGCAGGGCCCTCCCAGTAGCCCAGGGCGAGGGCAGAGCAGGTGTTGACCCCAACTTACAGGTGCGAACAGGAGCACCCCCAATCCGGCTACCTGGAAGGTGGGGCCGTGCAGGACGGCACAAGCTGCCTCCGCAAAAATGTGGCGCTGAGTGTGGGTGCCGCAGGGGGAAAGTGGGGCGCTGTCGTCTGCGGGGCAGCTTCCCTCGCCTGCCACCTGGAACTTGCTAGCAAAGGCTGAAATGCTGGTCTCCACATCGCCAGCAGGTGTCAGGAAGTCATCCCGCTGGTTCCAGGGAAAGGTGCCACACAGACCCTGCACCCAGGCCACAGGAGTGGGCATGCGACAGTCAAATCCTGGCCCACCGTGGCCTTGCCCAGCCACTCACCTGCCCCCCCAGCACACCTGGTGGGCATGGCGGGGGTCCAGAGTGATGTAGGTTGCGGGGTCAGACACTCCCCAGAGAACCTGGGCCCCAGGCCAGCGCAGCAGTAGGAAGGTGGAGGAGGCTCGGGAGACACTGAGGCCCTTAGGCCCACGCCACGGCAAGCCCACGTCCTGCCCATCGATGAGTACAGCCCCTGGAAGAGGGGGCCTGTGAGGGGCTACTCCTTCGGGATTGAGCTGATGAGGATTGGCGGGGAACACATCGCGGGAGAGGGCTACCTGAGTCTCTGAGCTGGATGTGGGTGTCCCCCAGAGAAACAGAGATGGCGTGGAGGCAGTTCCCAGTGTCACAGGCCCCATGCTCCAGCACAATCAGCAGCTGCCCCTTCAAGTCCTGGGGCAGATGGTGAGGAATGTGGTAGGGTGGAGGTGGGGAAGACCCCGAGAACAGGGTCTGTTCTGCACCCTCTCCTGTTCTACAGGACACCTACAGCACCCACCTGGAGGCAGCTCCCACCCAACGCACGTGCTGAGCACCTTCTTGCCAGCCACACTCTTGGTGAGGTATAGGGCTTAACCCTGGCCAGCACTAGCACTTATGAGTATCTCTATGTGTGTGTGCACACAGGCATGCGTGTGTAAGTATGTAGAGGTGTGTGTGCATGCACGTGTGTGTGCGTGTTGGTGCAAGATGCCTCCCCTCCCTTCTCCCCGCAGGTATGCATGCTCATCTCTCTGTTTCTGTGTACGCACGTGCTAAATCTGCGGCATATGTCCACATCTGTTTGTGTCTCTGGACCTGAACTTGGTTAAGTCACCTAACTTGATTGGGGAAGGGCTGGGGAGGAAGGAGAACCCAGCTTTCTCCTGGGGTTGTTTTGCAGGAAATAGCCTGTGATAAGCCCAGCCAGTCCGATTTGTGAGAAAGGACTGTGAGGATGGGTTTTGCTTTGTGCCCTGGGCTAGGGCGGGAACATTCACGGGAACCTAAGGCGGAGGCGAGGACCCCAATGGCAGGTTTTAGGGGTCTGCGGCAAGCTATCCTCCCTCCAGAGTCGGTTCTCTCTCAGCTTTTCCCGGAACGACTGTGTGTTTCTCATTGATTTATGATGAGAAACATACCTCTCGCCTACAGCGCCCCACTGAGGGCTCCTCCCGGCGTTAACCCCCTACCCACCTGCACCAGGCTGGAGCGGCAACCGGGCGGCCGCGGAAGGAGAAGCTCCGCCCATCGAAGGTGAGGTAATGCCCGTCCCCGCCCACCGCGCACTCGGCTGGGCACGGCGCCTGCGCGCAGAGCCCGCGGCCGTCCTGGCCCACGCCGTGGGCGCACGGGGCGGGGGGCGCGCTCTGATTCGGAGCCCACGACCTCCTGCCCCCAGCCAACCCCGTGGCCCTCCTTCCGCCAGCAACCCCTGTAACCCTGCAAGGCCTGGAGGTCAGCTGGTGGAGGTCACTGGCTAGGTCTTTAAGCAGGGCCATCAATTATGCCAGGAGAGGTCACAGGTCCCTTGTGAGGGGCCCCCCGGAAGGGGAGACAGGTTGAGGAGATAGCATAAGGGAGGGCTCCGAGGGGACCACGCGGCCAAAGGGCCAGCGAGGCCCGCGGACCCACCAGGGGTTGCACAGCTGGCGCACGGTGTCGGGGGGGGGGGGGGGGGGCACCGGCGCCGGTGGTAGCAGGGGCAGCGCGCGGCCGGCACGCAGAGGGCGCCGTCCCAGAAGAGGCCGGGCGGGCACACGCACGCTTCCCGGCAGGACCCCTCCCCTCCTTCACCCACTGCTGAGCAGCTGGCTGGGCAAGCCGAGGTGCAGTCCGAGTACAGCTGGCCCCCAGGGCGCAGGCGCTCTGTGGGCACGGGAGTGGGCTGTGAGGTCCAAGGGTCCCCCTCCTCCCGCCAGACCCCGCTTGCCTGCAGCCCAAAGAGAGGGCGCGTGGGAGGAGGCCCAGCGCTCAGGAAACCAGGGTCACAGGGCTGCTGTCAGAATGGTCCCAGTTGCGCAGGGTGGGGACACCAGGGGCTATGCAAAGAGGGACAGGCACCAGCCCTACCGCAGAAGCCTGGCTTCCTCCAGCCCACATGGATATGGGGCTTGGCACGCTCCTGGGCATAGTTGGCCAAGGTGGTGCACACGGCTTCCCGACGGGCCTCTCACCCACTGCCTGCTGGGGCCCCAGAACAGTAGGCAAAGAGGCAGGCCTGGTGGTACTCAGCAGGGGGAACCTTCAGAGAAAGGACAGCCCCTCAGTCAACCGCCTCACCAGCACTCCCTCCTCTTGCTTCAATCATGCTCTGACTTAGAATCAAACAGAATGAGCACTAGAAGGGACCTCTGAGATCATTCATTCAAAGCAACGACAGGACCAGATTCCCTGTTTGGCACCTCTCTAGCACCCACTCCTTCCCGCCCCCCTGGTGGTGGATACCACCTCCACCCCCACCCATACCTGGGCATGGCATTCCCTGAATGGACTGTCCAGCAGCTGGTGGCACACATCCTGGGCTTCAGCCTCCGTGCCTGCCTCTGTGCCGCTCAGGGGGTCCTCACAGCCTTGGGCTGCCTCCACTGAATCCAGACACCCAGGCTGGAGACAAATGAATTCAGGTCAGTAGGGGAGGGGGGACATTAACCAGGACACCAGGAAAGTGGCCACTACCCTCATGGCTGCTTCAAGTCCCCACTGTCATGGCCACCAGCCCAGACAACCTGGGGTTTTGGGGGGGCCACACAGTTGTAAGCTCTGGTAGGGGGTGGGGGAGCTGGGATCACATCAACCCACAGGCAGGAGGTTTCATAACTAGCTAGTTAACCAAAACTGGTCAGTGACCAGGTTGCTGAGTGTGTCCCCTGGGTGGTCAGTTCACCACTTGAAGTCCATGGGATCCTGAGCCTGCCCCCCACCAAGGGTCTGGGAGAGGGCCAGGCCCTGTACCAGGGAAAAGGCCAGTGATGAAGACAGAGAACAGAGGCTTGGAGGAGCTGGGGAGCAACCAGGAGCAGGGCAGTGAGCCTGGGCTCCCTGGGGGCTGTAGTCTCACCTCTGAGTCAGGGAGCCTCCAGGAATTCCCAAAGGTGGCAGCTAACACAGCCAGTCTCCCTCCAGGCTCCAGGAAGTCATCTGGGGAAGGGTGAGGCAGAGGTGCCCTGTCTGGGCTCTCCAGTCTTTCCTTCCCTCCTATACCAGCAACCGAGTCATGCCCACTTACCCTCAGGCTGGCCATTGTAGACTCCACAGAGACCTTGAGTTTGTCCCTGGAGCTCAGAGTCCACAGAAACGGAGACCGAACTGGACCTGTCCAGGCGCACAGTGACCCCCAGGCCCCCTGACAGCACCAGCCAGTTCCCTTGCCACTGCAGGCTCAGCCCTGGGCAGGAGAAGGCAGGAGTCACACTTCCCACCCCTCCCACCATCACGCCAAGGCGCAGACTGCTCAGGGAAGGAGAGGAGATGGAATTCTGACAATTCTAGAGAATTCTGCACTTCATACTCTTTAAAGGAGAAGCAACTGGTTTTTCCCATCAGAGCGCTCTTTGAGAAGCTCGTGGACACTACAGATGCTCTCTTGAGCAAGTAACTCCAAGAAATAAGTAAACTACAAAGCTCTTGTGAGCACACACACACACAACCCCACCCCCACCTCACTTCATGGACCGAAGCCCAGGAAAAAAGCTCTAGTAAGACAGGGTCCCACCTGATAGTACAAAAGCCCTTCCTCCCACCACGGAGAGGCAGGTGGGGAAAGAGATTTGTTGTGGGTTTTTCTTTTTTTTAAGATTTTATTAAAGGATTTATTTACCTGAGCGAGAGAGAGATTACACAAGCGGGGGGGGGGGCAGAGGGAGAGGGGGAGGAAGAGAATCCCCAGCAGACTCCCTGCTGAGCTTAAAGCCCGGGCACCGGGCTCCATCTCATGACCCCGAGATCATGACCTGAGCTGAAATCAAGAGTCAGAGGCTTAACCAACTGAGCCACCCAGGCACCCCTCAAAGTTTTTGTTTTTAAGTAATCGCCTCACCCAAAGGGCTCAAACTCCCAACCCTGAGATCAAGAGTCCCTTGCTTTACCAACTGAGCCAGCCAGGCGTCCTGATACTCAAAGAGGTTAGTAAGGGACTGGCCCCAAGCCACACTGTGAGGGAACGAGCGGGGGTGGCTTGCAGGAGTCAACCTGGAGACTAGGTCCATGACCTCCAGGACTCAGCAGGCTCCCTCATTTCCAAATACCCCCCAGTCGCAGTGGGGGGTGGGGCAGCAGTCTCCCACTCAGCTGCCCCTTTTGCTGTCCCCTGCCCCCGGGGGTAGGCAGGCTGTCCCTGAGGAACAAATGGGGCCCTGGGAAGTCCCCTGCTGCCTACAGTACCCTGGAGCAGCTGAGACTCCCCATCAGGTACCAGCTTCCCGTTCACAGAGATATTTTTGCCCTGGATCAGAACCTCCTCGGGTCCCATCATTACTCGGGCCTTGCGGGAGACAGAGTGGAAGAGGTGTTCAGTGGCTCACCTCCTTCCCCTGTGCAGCTCCCTTCCTGTGTCCTTCCCCACCTCCCTCCCTCACCAGCTGACAGTGCCCAGGCTGGGGGCAGTGCCCCCTGGGCGTGAGGTGGATGGCCCAGGTGGCATCAGCAGTGCCCGCCAGCAGGTAAGAGCAGCGGCCCAGGAAGTGGTAGTGGCGCCCATCAAAGGTCCGGTAGTGGAAGCCTGACCAGGTGGCGCAGGTGGCCGAGGGCCGTTGGCGCTGGCTCCAGAACTGGGCCACGGCCCCCGCCGGGGGCTGCAGGAAGGCTGGAGAGGGAGTGCTGCCTGGAGGAGATACACCGACTGTGAGCCGCTGAGTGTGAAGGCAGGAGGGTGGAGGGTGAGGACGTGGGGCTTCCCCCAGAGCAGGAGGCAGGTGGAGAGTGAATGGTCACTCTGGAGGCGGGAGGGATGGGAGGTGACTCATCCAAGAGCGCAAGGGAATGGGCATGGGCCCTGCAGGAAGGCCCAGAGCTCAAGGATTCTATGTGGCAGTGCCTGGGCAGGGGGAGAAAGTGATGGCCAGGGCTGCAGACCCACCTGGGAGGGGTCGGCTGGAGCAGCTGAGGCAAGCCTGGGAGCTGCCCTCCCGCCAGCTCTGTCCCCAAGGCCAAGCACAGCACTCCTCCAGGCTTCCTGCAGAAGCGTTAGCTGAGCCGGCCTGCTGCTGGCACTGCCGAGTGGCAAAGCAATGGCCCCCAGGGCTGGCTTCTGCAAGGGCTGTGGCAGGTGGAGGGAGAGAATGGGGCGACCCGGACAGTCAGCCTGGACCCAACTTCCCTCCCCGGGGAAGCCTCCATGAAACCACAGATCTGGGCTAATAGCAGGTGCTTACCCAGGGTGCGGTGGCTGCCCGCCCCCAGCCTGGGCAGCAAGCCTTCACTGTCCGGTTCCTTGCAGCAAGCCGGGTTTCTGGGGCCCTGGGTCCACCGAAAGGGCAGCAGGGAGAAGATGTTAGTGTTCAGCGCAGCCCCGTCCCTGTCTCTGAGAATGGCCTGGGACATTCAATCTGGTCATCTATTCTCTGAGTGACTCTCTCATGTAATTTCTCTTCCAAGTCTTTTTTTTAAATATATTTTTGGGAGGTTTTTTTTTTTTAAAGATTTTATTTATTTATTTGTCAGAGAGAGCACAAGCAGGAGGAGCGGCAGGCAGAGGGAGAAGCAGGCTCCCCGCTGAGCGAGGAGCCCGATGCAGGACTCGATTCCAGGACCCTGGGATCGTGACCTGAGCCGAAGGCAGACGCTTAACCGACTGAGCCACCCAGGCGCCCCATCTCTTCCAGGTCTTAATTTCCCCTTGTGCAAAGGGAGAATGATGTTGGGAAGGCTGACTGGAGGGGAGGCACAGGGAGCAGACATTGTACCTCTCCCCACACTGCCTGCTCCCTGTGCTGCCTGTCCCCAACGCCACACCCGACTCTTCTTGAACCCAGCCAGACCTATTTCCCAAACGCCTGCTTCTCCAGGACACCACCCAGTTCACCTTCCCCCCAGAACGTTGGCTCCAGTCCTCTCTCCTGCTCAGCAGCTACCCAAGGCGCCGACCCTCACTCACTTGTAGATGGGACAGAGCCCGGCACGTCCACTCCAGGTTAGGTCCAGCTGCCAGCCCGGGCGCTGGTAATAGTAGAGGCTGGTGCAGGGCACCAGGTCCTCCTGGCGGGGGGGCCACTTCCTCCTCCACCAGGAAGGTTCGTGTATGTTCACACCACCGCCTGCCCACAGCTGGGGAATGACAGCTACTGCCACCAGCCCCTCTACTGCCAAGAAGCCGTGTCCTGTGGTCCCACTCCCCAAAGAGCCCCTCCCAGGGAAGGGTTAGTGAACTGAAGAGGAGGCTGGCTGGGAGCAAGAAGCATAGGGGAGGGCACCTGGCTGCCCCAGAGGGTCCTGTTCGTGAGGCAGGAGCAGAGGATCTTAGTCAGAGGGGCCCCAGGCTGGGCTGCTTACCCGTTAGCCAGTGCCCATGCCATCCCAAAGAGCAGCATGGTGCTCCCCGCCCAGGTCACCTTTGGGGGGCTGTGAGGCTTGGGTTTGGGGAAGGCACTGCTGCGGCAGGTGAGCGGAAAGGCCAGTGCTGGCCTTCCTCGCCCCACGCTGCAGTCTCTAGCAGCCAGACTTCAGTGTGTCCAAGGCAGCCAGACAGCTAGAACGAGGCCCGTGGGGCTGGGGAGGCTTTATCTCAGCCCCATGCCCCGGGGCACCAGCTGCTCAGAACCAGACTGGACCTGCCTGCACACGGCACAATCCCCTCAGAGGCCAGCTCTCCCTGGAAACAGTCCCCTTCCTGCCCCTCGTGTGTGTGTGTGTGTGTGTGTGTGCGTGTGTGCACGTGTGCGTGCGCATGTGCTTACTCGTGTCTGTGCGCTCAGCGGGGGGTTGCATGTGGTCCAGGTCACAGCCAGACACCCTGAGCCTCTGATATTTTTCCACCCTCAGGCTGTGCCATAAATTAAGGTGGACTCCGAACAAGCCACCTCCTTCTGAGCCTCAATTTCCTTGCTAGTAAAAAATTTAGGGGCTTCCCAGGGATGCTTGTGGGTGACTCAGGGCCTCCACTTTGAAATTGTGTGTGTGCAGGGGCACCTGGATCAGTTGTTAAGCATCGGACTCTTGATTTCGGCTCAGGTCATGATCTCTGGGTGGTGGGATCAGGGCTCCGTATTCAGCGTGGAGTCTACTTGAGATTCTTGCTCTCCCTCTGCCCCTCCCCCCCTTGCACCTGCTCTCTCTCTCTCTCAAATAAATAAATCTCAAAAAAAAAAAGAAATTGTGTGTGTACACATTTTCCTGTAGTTCCATAACTGTTATTACATTCTCAAGAGGAACTAGGACCCCACAAAATGGTTAAGTTATTGTGCCATATGACTGATATGGTCTTCTAGCCCTAAACTTGACCGTGATTCTCTCCCTGCTCCCTTTCCCGCCTCCTCCTGCCCCCTCTTGTAGGCAGTAGGCACTTGTGAAGCCAGGGCCAGTGAGCAGAAGGAGCTGAGTTTTCAGGCTGGTTGAACTGTGTGAAGGCAGTGGGAGAGCATGTGCCCTTTCCTCTGTGGTCCGACTTCTTACTGGGGGTGATTATGTGTGGCTGGCTGGGTCCATTCTGGTCTCCTTTTGAGAGAGTCTCCTAGGGTCCAGAACCAGGAAGCCTGGGCAGGGGAACAGAGCAAGACTCCAGGAGGAGTGGCAAGGGTGGAAAGTGTGTCTGTTGCGGGGGTGGGGTGGGGTGGGGGGGTAGGGGTGGGGGGTGGTGGAGGTGGTAGGAGACAAAGAGACCTGGAAGGCAGCCTCCCCCAACCCTGGGGGCAAGGCAGCCGGATAGGATCATCTGAGTATCCGGTTGGGGCAGCAGGTGGCCCAGGTGAATCCTGGTTACATTTGGTTACCAACTCCCAGGACACCCAGGCTGGAATGTGGCCCGGGCCTCAGATTCCATAGACCTCCATCCCCTAAATCTGCTGTCCCACTGAGCATTCCACATAGTTACCCCACCTCGGGCGAGGAAGCTGCTGGGAACCAGAGCCACGCTAGGCATTTCTCCTGGGCCCACCATCGGTCCTGTGGCCCAAAGAGGGTGCAGTGAGTCCCTCAGGGAGCTCTCAGGTGGGGTCCTCAGAAAAGGCCAGGGTTGGGCCATGAGCATGTTGCTGTTCCTAATCTCTCACACATGTACCCCATCCACTCTCCCCCTGTTGCTTCACAGGCTCACACCCCTGCTGCAGGTCTCACAAGTGCTCCTGCCCCACCCTAGCACAAAGAGACACTCTACTCCCGGGGCCATGAGCCCACTGGGCGCTGACTAGCTGAAGGAGCCCATCCAGGAGGTTGAAGAGCCTTTCCCAGCTGATTCCGAGGTACCTAGTGCTCTCCCGAGTACCACCCGCTACCATGTCTCTCCTAAACGGCAAGGAATATTGATGGTGCCCCTGCTGAGAGCTGTGCTTCTCTTTGGAGGACTCACTCCCCGCTCTGGATTCTAACCGCAGGTGATAAGGCAACGCCTGGATTGGGGAGAAACCCAAGTCACAATGCCCCTCTCCCCTAAAGAGGGCAGGAGGGAGGAAGCCGGAAGCCAGGGGAGATTGGAGAAAGAGAGATGGGAGAGGGGGCCTGGAATAACCAGCCCACTCAGCGGGACAAGAACAGGATATAGGGAGCTTTCAGACAGAGTCAGGTGCCTGGGTGGCAAGGCCGAAGAAAACCATCATAATCCGGGCGGGGACCCCAAGTCCCCCCCGAAACCGGATCTAAGGGCTGCGGGCATCCCTCCACACCTAACCGGTACAGGTTTCCAGGCCAGTAGGAGGACCAGCCCCCACCCCGCCCAGAGAAGTCTCCCCTCCCAGCAGCCCCCTCCCCGGGACCCCGCCCTCTGAGTCTCCGCCCAGCCCGTCTCCAGCCTCACCCCCTAGTGCCTCCTCTCCAGCCCCGCCTTCTCCCTGGGGACCCGGCTCAAAGCCCCCACCCCAATTTCTGTTTCAAAGGGCCCATTCTCGGCGGGCACTGAGGCCCAGCTCGGTCTCCTTCGACCACCCCTCGCTGCCCCAAGTGACCCGACTCCCGCCGCGGGTGTCGCTTCGGGTCCTCCGGAATCTGCCGGCGGTTGTGGGTCTGAGCGGATCCGGGTGGAATCGGGGTAGAGAGGAGGGGCGGGGTCGGAGTTTCCCAGATCGACCCCACAGACCGACTGTCGGGAGACTCGATCCCACCGCGACGAAGCGCCGCACAGATACGCTCCGGGGGGGGGGGGGGGGGGGAGACTCGCGATTCAAAGACAGCAGCGCAGACACTCACTGGCTCTCCTCCTCCGAGCACGCCCCCTCCTCTTCCCCTCCCCAACTCCCCACCGCACCCCCTCCCCTCGCGCTCCACCTTTCCCCTGGCTCCTCCCTCGGCGCCTGCGAGCACCCTCCCGCGCAGCCCGCGTGCCCTTCCTCCCTGCCTCCTCTCCCTCCTCCACCCCTCCCCCCACACTCCTCCCTTCCCTTCCCCCTCTTCCCTCCCCCCACCTCGTTCCTAGGCTCCCACTTTCCATCACCTACTCTGGGCCTCCGTCCCTCCACATCGTCACCTGCACGCCTAACCCCGCCGTGCGCCCTCCTGCGACCCCACTCCAGCACCCCCCTGCCCCTACCTCCCCCACGGGGTGCCCCGCAGCTCCCCTCCTGCTTCCGCGCTCCCCTCCCCCCTGCCGGGCGCCGCTTCCCCGCTCCCGCTCCCTCCGCGTCTTTTCCTCTCCCCTCCCCGCGAAGTTTCGGGGCTGTCAGTCTGTCAGTCTTTCGGGCAGTCGGCACCCGAGCTACAGGCAGCGGGCGCCATTGCGAGCAGAACCGGCCGGGGCAGAAGGCCGGGGCGCCTGGGTCCCGCCAGCAGCGGGGAGACCCGACCGGCCAGCCCGCCAGGTACGGGCCGTGGAGGCGCCCAGCGGCAGGCGGCTCCGCCCGCTTCCCCTTCTACACCGACACTCAGTCACTGCCCGCTCCGCGCAGGTGACAGCCCCGGGGGTGGGGGCGCTGGGAGCGCCGGAGGGGGTGAGGTGGGGTTGGGGGGGGCAAGAAAGGGCAGGGGAGGGGCAGGGGCTGGAGGAGGGAGGGGCTGGGGCTGGGGAGAGAGGGCCTGGCTTGGGGGTGGGCACGGTAGTCGTGAAGAGGAGGAGGACCGGGGATCTGGAGGGAGGGGCGGAGGCTGGGGAGAGGGGGCCGGGTGGGAGTCCGGTGGGAGAGGGTTGGGAGGCTCCCGAGGGGAGGGAGTGAGGAGTCTCCGGACAGGGTAGAGGGAGGGTGGGAGGGGGCCGTGGGGGAAGGGGGGACAACGAGGCCAAGGGATCTGGCCTTTTGGGGAGGGGCGGGAGAGAAGGGCGCTGACAGGTGAGCCCGGGAGCCGGGGAGGGGCTGGGCCCTGGAGTGAGGTCTGGGCGAAGAGGCTCTCGGGGACAAACGGAGGCGGGGAGGTGGGACGGGAGGGGTCTGGTCGGGAGGAAAACTTGGGGGGGGTAGAAGTCAGTGGGGAACAGAAATGGGGAAGGTAGCCACTGAGAGAGAGGGGAGGGAAGCGGAGGTGTGTTGGGAGGCAGGGGTGGGGAGGAGCAGGGTCAGTGAGAAGGTCCAGAGCGAGCCGTGAGCCACAGACTCCCAGGCTTGGGGGAGCCTGGGGACAAGGGAGGGAGCTCGGGGAGCGCACTGGAAGGGGGAGGGGAAGAGCGGTTCTAGGGACTGGGGACCGGGAGGGTAGGGAAGCGAGAGCCTGCTGGGGAGGCAAAGGGGGAAGGGAGACGGGGGCCTCGGAGGGGAAGGCAAGCTGCAGGAGGGAGGCGGGGAGAGAGGGAGGAGGATGGTGTGGGGAGAGGGGAGGAGGGCTGGGGAGGGGGGAGGGAGGGAGGGAACTGAGGGGAGGGGGGGAAGGGGGAGGGAGGGGAACCAGGGGGGGGGGAGGAGAGGGAGAGGGGAGGGGAGTGCGGGGTGAGGGAGAAAAGCGGGGAGGAGGAGGGCGGCGTTAGGGAGGAAGGAAAAGAGGAGGGGGAAAGGAAGGGAGAGGGTGTGCAGCCGGGGAGGGGGATGGAGCCTGGGGGAGAACCGGGAGGGAAGGGAAAGGCGGCCCTGAGCCGGGGGAGGAGGAGGGGAGCTCTGTCGCCGAGACTGCCCGGAGCTGCGGGTCAGGGGGGCGGTGGCTGGGGAGGGCCTACCGGAGGGGGCCGGGAGGGGCTGGCCCGGCTGTGAGCGGGGGGGGGAGGAGCCGGAGGGGCGGGGCAGGGGCGGGGCTGGGGAGCCGGCCGGATTCGGCGGGGAGAGAGGGCGGAAGGCAGAGGGAGCCGGAGAAGGGAGGGGCAGAAGAAAGGCTGCCAGAGAGACCGGGAAGGGGGCGGGGGGGCGGGGTGTGGCGGCCGGGGGAAGCCCTGAGGGGGAGGGGCGATGGCTTTTGAAGTAGGGTTTTGGGGAGAGGAAGCAAGAGCCATTTCCTGCCTTCAGCAAAGACCCTCCTCGGAGGGCCTCCCCCACCGGTTGCCCAATAGTGACACTCACCTCCGCCCCTCGCCCCTCGGCTGGCTCCTATTTCACCAGCTCCTGCAGTGACAGCCGGAGGGCCCAGGAGATGACGTTCCCGGCTCCCCACCCCGGTCTTCCACTGTCCACCCTCTCCCCAGAGAATCGATTGATTCCTGACGTCCCCAGGCAAGGGCACTGGGGGGTGGGGCGCACTGGTGGGCTGGGCCTGGTTCAGAGACCCGCCAGGTGAGGGTAGGGTTGCAGCTGATTTCTGGAGCTGACCAGAGCCCGCGGAAGTGGCTTCAGGGCCTTGGCCTTGGCCTTCAAAGATCTCTTGGCTTTCTGAAACCCATCTTCCTTCATTCCCCTTACCTGTACCTGGGGACATCACCTTTGGAGCTCCTGGGGATGGCTGATGGGGAGAGGTTGGGCAGAGCCAAGGCCCAAGGGGCAGCTGTCGGGAGAAGAATGTGAACAAGGATGTGTTTTCTCCTTAGGGCGTGTGGCCTGGTTCCCAGGAGGAGCTACCCTGGGTTGCCATGAGAGAGACCTTTGAGGCCCTCAGCTCTCTGGGTGAGCCAGCAGCACTCAAGGAACGTGGGTGGGCGGAAGGCAGGATTCAGCAGCACCCTAGGCCTGCTGCTTCCCTACCTCCTGTCCTCAGGAGATGGCAACCCTGAGACCCCAGAGACACCTCCCTCCCCCCCCCCCCGCCCCTGGAGCCTGTAGGGCAGCCTCAGCTCCATCAGGGTCTATTTCCACGCCTGGCCCTGTGGAGGGTGTGCGGGATTGCATGTGCACGTGTGCACATGCGGACTCCCAGAGCCCCCGGATGTTTAAATCTAGTCTATCGCTTCCTTCACCTGCCCTTGACTCAGTGCAAAGGGGCTGAGGTGGATACCTGGCCAGGCTGCTGGGGAGCCTGGCTCTCCCCTGTCATGCTGGCTAGAGACCCTTCCTTCCTGAGCCAAGTTGAAAAAAGTCCCTTAGCTGTTTTTGGGAAGGGGAAGAGCCCCTCCCTTTGATCACCTGTACTAGACGCTTTACTTGGTCCCATCCTTCCGCCTATAACAGGATTCTCTGTGGGACAGCCGGAGATGGCCCCCCAAAGTGAGCCTGGGGAAGGGTCCCATAATAACCAGCAACAGATGTCCCCTTCCAGGGAAGACAGCATGCTGGGCACATGCTCTGGTAAGTTGGTGGGGACCATGAGCAGTGGCTCGGGGTGGGATCTACCTTTTCCTTCCTCATCAAGTATTTGTTGAGCACCTGTTAAGTGCCAGGGTGCTATTCTCCATATTTGGAATACCTCAGTGACCAAACAGATAAAGATCCCTGCCTTCCAAGAGCTTAATCTTAGTGAGGGCAGAAAGTCAGCAAACAACAAATATAAAAACAAATGTACTTATAAACTGTGTCAGAAGGGGATATGTGCTATGGGGAGGGCCAGGGATAAAGCAGGGTGAGGGGGCCTGCAGGATTAAATCGTGTGACTGTGACAGTGGGCCCCACTGGGAAGGTAAGATTTGAGCAAGATTTGGAAGAGGTGAGGAAGGTGGCTAAGTAGCTCCCATGTCTGGCTTCTTGACATTCTGATCTTGTGCAGTGATTTGCCTGGAACTTGGGTCCCTCTGGTGGCTGGGAGGTCTGCAGCCCCCCTCCCAGGAGTCTCATGCAAGTCCCAGGGCAGGGACCTTTCCTTGCTTCCCCTACCTCCCACACATATTCCAGAAGCTCCTCACAGTGGTGGCTCTTGCAACCCCACAGCCTTAGCTTGCAGCTGCTCCTGCTTGAAGGAGTCTGAGGCTGCCCAGGGGCAGCTGGGAATTCAGTCCCTGCAGGTATGATGTGGGACACAATCCTGCCAGTGGGGCTGGGACTAGGGTTGCAAAAGCCCCTGCTTGATGGCACTAGTGGGGACCTCTGTCCATCTGGGATGTCTTTGGAGTCCTTGAGGTAGCCTGTTCTCTGCCAGGGCACGAGGCTCCCAGACCAGTGGATGGTGCCCACACTGAAGAAGCTCAAGCCCCCTGCAGAGGAGGCCAGGTGTGCACGCCACAGAAGGCCGAGCCCATGGGCTCCTGCCCAGGTAAGTCCACCCATCTCTCCAGCCCACTGGGGGCCCAGGCAGAGGGGACAGGGGCCTTGTCAACTCCCGGCTGCTATCTGATGAGGCAGCCCCTTTAGGCCCTTCCAACCTAAGATGAATCAGTCCCTGGCACCTTTCTGAGGTAGAGCTTCAGCCCCCAGGGGGAACTCCACATCACAGATGACAGGACTCAGAGAGGAGAGAGGCTGGTCACCCAGAGAAACCGACCCTCACCTCAACATCCTCTAGAAGTCTGAACTTCTCCTCCTACCGCCCCCTGTCTATGTGTGTACTTGTTGACCACTTGAATTACCCTTCCCACGAAGACCTACCTTTTCATTGCCTCCCCCACCCCAAACAAGCTCCCTCCCCCAAATCTCCACTGGCCTCGGTGGTCCCCAAAGGCTCCAAATCTGTGGTACTGGACTCATCTCCCCGACACCCAGTTTGGTCGAACAGTTGATTTCTCTCTCCACAATGCTGCCATCACTCCCTTCCACTCCCACCACACTGAGCACCTTCTGCCTGACTGATGTCGCTTATTCCAGGGGCTTATTTAGGGCCTGCTAGGTCCAGGCTGCTTTAGGTAGAAGGGAACACAGAGGTTGCTCCTAGGCTGACACAGACCCGGTTTGAATCCTTCCTCTCCATTTCCTAGCCCAGTGACTTTAGACAGGCTCCTTCACCTCCAGGAGCTTGTTTGTTCACCTGTGAGCAAGGAGAAGAGTCACTTCATGGTTCCTGGGAAGCTTTGTGACAGTGGATGGACCGTGTGTCATCTGTGGTTGGCACTCAATAAATGGTGGCAATCCTCGTTTGTATCAGACACATACAGAAATGGAACACAAGACATCTGCCTTTCAGGAGCTAAAGTCTAGCTGAGATGACATTAATATGAACTAGAGTAAGGAATTAAAAGAACAAATAACAATAAAGCCACATTGCAAGGCAGTGTAACGGTGTTAACAGTAAGTGCTCTAGGTAAGAGAGCCTCATGCATTGGATTTGTCAAAGATTTTGGTGATCTCTGCTACATTTTGAGGGAGGTGTAGACATCAGCTCTGATGGTGGGGTGGAGGATGGGAAAACATTCTAGGCTGAGAAGAGACTTTAATACAGAAAAGTTGACGTGTGGTTGGGGTTAGAGAAGACCAGCTTGGCTGCGGAGGAGCATTTATGCCTGGACGTAGTAAGACAGTTGGACTAGGTTGGCATGAACCTCAGATGCAGCTCGAACTTACTTTATCCTGTAAATAACAGGGAGCTATTGATGGTTCTTGAGTAGAAGAGTGGCATAATGAAAACGAAAGCAGTATCACAATAGGATAAATAGTTGTTTGGAACTGATGGATCGGTGAAAGAAACTGGGAGTAAGTCTAACTGTGACAGCCCGTGTGCGCATGTCCACTAGTGCTCAGGCTATTACAGATTTTCAGAGCCAGACAGGACTCAGATCATCTGGTTCAATGGTTCTTAAACAAGAATGACTTTGGGAGCTTTAAAGAAAGAGAACAGATTCATGCACCCTGCTCCCATAGATGCATTTGGTAAAAGTCTCCAGGAGGTTATGATGT
The DNA here is from genome assembly GCF_003265705.2 of Callorhinus ursinus. Taxonomy (NCBI): domain Eukaryota; kingdom Metazoa; phylum Chordata; class Mammalia; order Carnivora; family Otariidae; genus Callorhinus; species Callorhinus ursinus. Next base: position 84,927,521 of record NW_027397074.1, on the reverse strand, counting down.
GGCACCATGTTTAGGAACCATGAACTAACACAACCCTTATACCTAAGCAAACTAACACAGTGAGCTCAGAGCGGTAACAGAGGTAAGTTAACCAAGGTCACACTACTGGCTAGTGGCAGAGGAGAACCCAAGTGGATGCTCCCAGTCTGGGCCCTGAGCTCCTTTCTCTTGGCTGGACCCCTGCAGTGCCCAAGAGAGGCAAAGGGCCAGTGGGACCCACCTCAAACCTGCTCCCCCAGAGGGTGCTCCCTGCTTCTCCAGAGGTTGGCACTGTTCACTGGTTCCCCAATTCCTGTAAACTCCATCCTCCTCTTCCTAAACTGGGATTTCCCACCTGGCTCCAGAGGCAAGAGTGAAGGGAGTTAGGGGCAAGGGGGGGGGGGCCTTGGAGAGGCAACTCCGTGGCCACTAGAAGGGAGTTAGAGCGGCTCAGCTGATGGGAGACTGTGGTTCCAGAAAGGGCTGGAAGCTCTGGGGCAGCTAACTACGTGAGCAGATGAACCCGGAGTGAAGTCTGAGGATTGAACTTTGAGCAACGTTTATATTCAGGGGGCACAAAAGTCCCCCGTGCCTTCTGCAGAGGCAGGGAAAACACTCCCCAGCCCCGCGGGAGCCTAGGAGAAAGCCCCCACGCGGGAGGAGCTGGGGACTCTCAGCAGCTTCCTGGGCTGCAAGGAACCAAGGAGGTGGACCGAACGGTGCCCTTCGGATTTGGTCATTCCCGGGAAGCTTCCAGTAGAAGGGAGAGAACAAGAGCCAGACTGGCGGGGCTCCAGAAGTGGTGCTCCTATTGGCAAATAAACGTGGCATAAGTAAAAGTGGGGCTTAATTGGCTCGTCTGGTTTTGACTCTTCAGGCGATGAGTGGATGATACGGAAGGTGAAGGTGGAGGAGGAGGATCAGGAGGCAGAAGAGGAGGGCGAATGGCCCCAGCATCTACCGTTACTCCCCGGCCCTTTTCCCGCGCCGGACCTGGGGCCTCTGGCCGCCGCGTACAAGCTGGAGCCCGGGGCCCAGGGGGCACTGGACGGACTCGCGCTGGCCGGGTGGGCCCCGAGCTCGGAGAAGCCCTATGGCTGCGGGGAGTGCGAGCGGCGGTTCCGGGACCAGCTGACTTTGCGGCTGCACCAGAGGCTGCATCGCGGCGAGGGCCCCTGCGCCTGCCCAGACTGCGGCCGCAGCTTCGCGCAGCGCGCGCACATGCTGCTGCACCTGCGCAGCCACCTGGGCGAGCGGCCTTTCCCCTGCTCCGAGTGTGACAAGCGCTTCAGCAAGAAGGCGCACCTGACCCGCCACCTGCGCACGCACACCGGCGAGCGGCCCTACCCGTGCGCGGAGTGCGGCAAGCGCTTCAGCCAGAAGATACACCTGGGCTCGCACCAGAAGACGCACACGGGCGAGCGGCCCTTCCCCTGCACCGAGTGCGAGAAGCGCTTTCGCAAAAAGACACACCTGATCCGCCACCAGCGCATCCACACCGGCGAGAGGCCCTACCAGTGCGCGCAGTGCTCACGCAGCTTCACGCACAAGCAGCACTTGGTGCGGCACCAAAGGGTGCACGAGGCGGCCGGCCGCGCCCCATCCTCTCCCGACGCGCCCGCTTCGCCGGGTTCCCCCGCCCCGTCCCCCACCCCGTCCCCTCCCGGGCCCAAGCCTTTCTCCTGCTCCGACTGCGGCCTGAGCTTCGGCTGGAAGAAGAACCTCGCCACGCACCAGCGTCTGCACCGCGGCGAGGGGCGCCCCTTTGGGTGCGACGAGTGCGCGCTGGGCACCACGGTGGACCCCGCCGCTGCCGAGCCCTTGGCTTGCGCGCCCGGAGACACCCCGGCGACCCAGGGCGCTCCCGCCGGCGAGCGGTCCTCCTGCGCGGACTGCGGGCGCGGCTTAGCCCACGGGCAGCACCTGGCGCGGCACCGGCGGGTGCACCCGGGCGAGCGGCCCTTCGCCTGCGCGCAGTGTGGCCGCCGCTTCGGCTCGAGGCCCAATCTGGTCGCCCACTCCAGAGCCCACAGCGGCGCCAGGCCTTTCGCCTGTGCGCAGTGCGGCCGCCGCTTCAGCCGCAAGTCGCACCTGGGCCGCCACCAGGCGGTGCACACGGGCAGTCGGCCCCACGCCTGCGCCGTCTGCGCCCGCAGCTTCAGCTCCAAAACCAACCTGGTGCGCCACCAGGCCATCCACACCGGCTCCCGCCCCTTCTCCTGCCCGCAATGCGGCAAGAGCTTCAGCCGCAAGACCCACCTGGTGCGGCACCAGCGCATCCACGGCGAAGCCGCCCACCCTGCCCCCGACGCCGACCTCTCGGCCCCAGCCTGGCCCACTCCCACAGAGGTGCCAGCGCCCCCCCTCTTCTTCTGAGCCCTGTTCTCTCCGGGCCCCTTCCCTGGCTCACTGGTTGGAGAGACCCATGCTGGGGATCTTCTGGGCGGTGAGCTCGATGGCCTGCACCCCGATGGCTGTTCTTCCCTCTTTATCTTGCCGGAGAGAAAAGTCCGGAAAGGATAACCAGCTTGGACATTCTGTGACAAAGACAATGCTAAGAGTGAACCCTTGCTGGGAACAGTTCAGGCATGAGTCTCGGCAAGAATCTCACAAGAGACCCCATCAGAACGTTTGTTTTTTGGACCCTCCTACCCCACCCCCCCCAAGGCCTGACTGGGTCAGGAGCCTTTCCAGGGGGAGTGAAAGAATGGTTATGTGTGTACTTAAAGTGTCATTAAAATTAAAATCTGAAGGTTCTGGGGCTGTTACATGAGCCGGGGGTGGGGGTGGGGGTGGGGGGAACAGCTGACTCTTCTCATCCACTACCCCACCTGAGTGCTCCACCAGAGGACCATCCCTTCCTACCCCAGGTGAGCTAAATTTAGCCAGGCGTTGGTAATGGGCTCTACCAAATGAAAATATAATAGAGCTAATTGCTAAGCCACTATCCTGCTCCCTGCTTCTAGCTCAGACATTTGATGGAAGAAGCATGAACATGCATTTCTCATAGCAGGTGTTGAGGCTGAAACTGTAGGGAATGCAGAGAAGGGCAGGGCGCCCTTTGGCCATTCCCATGGAGATGGCGTGCAACACCGTGGGTTCTGGGACTCTCCCGAGGAGATCTCGGAACAGCAGCCCCACCTGCCTCCCTGCCTGGCAGCCTGAGGAAGGACATGAACAGCAGATGAAGGTTGCTTTCCCAACACCATTTCCCCTACGTTCTGTCTTTATGATGGATGTTTGATCCAGACGTCTCTGTAGCTGTGTGTGCCCAGCCGGTTGGCTGGCTGGCTGGCTGCCTGGCAGTGAAGGGGAGGGGAGGATGATGGGGAACATGCTGGACTTGGAGAAGGCTCAGGTCTGACCCCTCCTGTGCCTCTCATAGGACTTGGAGCGGAGCATTCATTTTCTTGCAACTCAGCTATTTCATTACCATAGATTGTTGGTTGATGAGGGCTGAGACCGTTTCCAACTCTAGCATTACCATCACCAAAAATAACCCTAGCCAATATTTATTGGGTGCCTACTGCCTGCCAAGCACTACACTAGGCACTGGGAAAGAATAGTGAGACAGACAGAGTTGCAAGAAATGTCAGAAGTCCTCGGCTAGGGCGAGCCCAGAGGGCTTTGGGGGGGGGGTGTGGTGAGGACATCCCAAGTCTAGGAAAGGTCAAGGGAGGTTTGCAGGACATCTCTACCATGAGGCCTGAAGAATGAGCATGAGGATCCAGCTGAAGGGGGGGATTGGAGAAGACGGTGCATGCAGAGGTCCAAAGTCCAGCACCGCTGGCCGGTAGAGTGAGCATTGAATGAGAGACCTGAGGAGCCCAAGAAAGAGGGCGAGGAAGGGCAGACCAGGAAGGCCTTCAGCACAGACCAGGGAGCTCAGACTTTGTCCAGGGGCAGTGGGAAGCCATGGAAGGGTTTGGGCAGGGCAGGAAGAGAATGATGTTGACATGGGTGCATTTTAGAAAGATGATTGGCTACTTGCAGAGGATGGGCTGGCTGGAGGGGGCGCGGCAGGACACCTGCCCATGAGTAGTCCAGGTGACAGGCGGTGGGGACTGTGGACCGTGGTGGTGCCAGAGGAGATGGAGAGAAGTAACAGACCGAAGAGACACTTACCAGGCACGGGATAAGTTGCCCAGTGCAGAGAGGGAGAAGCGGGGTGGCGATGTGGGTGTGATTTCTGCTTGACGACCGACTACCCAACAGCAGCATTCCCCTGAGACGGGCAACACAGGAGGGGGAGCGGTCTTGAATCTGCTGAGCGAGATGGAAACAGTGCGTGCCCAGCAGGAAGCAGGCCATGTGGATGCAGAGCTCTGGAGGGGGGTCTGGGCCGGAGAGAGGTCTGAGGCCCATCGACATGTTTGTCAAGCTATGGGGCAGTGGATGATCCGAGAGAAGCGAGTGCGGAGTGAGCAAAGAGAGGGCCTGGGACAGAACCCTCGGGACACTCCCATTCAGGGGATGGCGTGCAGAGAAGTCTGGAAAGATTGGGGGCGTGCGGTGCCAGAGAGTGGAAAGGGAAACCCGGAGATGCACGGCGGGGCTGAAGAAAGGCAGTGTTTCCGGATAGAGGAGGAAGTCCCCAGCTGAAGGGTGTCGAGAGATCACGTAATAAGAACTTCTGAATCCTCTGGATCGTGCGGCGAGGAGATCATTGGCAGCCTTGCTGAGACCTGCTTCTGGGGCAGTGGGGACGGAATTCAGGCTGCAACGGTGAATCACAAATGCACAGGCCCTTAGAAGGTAGAAGAAAATGAGACCAAGGTGCCGGTGGACGGCCGAGGTGGCTCAGGAGGCCCCTTTGACCGTGAGGCGAAGGAAGGAGGACACGTGGTTCTAAATGCAGGGAGTTTAACTTTTGCGGCCAAGAATGAGTAGGGGGTTCCAGGTGACTGTGGCCCTGCGGCCATAAGTAGGAGCCACCGAGTTTGGCCCCAGCAGCATTTTCAGTACTTGGAAATTTCCCTCGAAACTCTGGAATTTCAGCTTCTCTTGGGAAAAGCTGGAAGACACAGCAGACTAGTGGCTGGAGCTGAGAGGAAGTTGGCCTCTTCAGACGTAGGGGAGGAGGCGCAGCGTGTTGGGCCGTCGGCCTGCCCTTCGGCTGTGCTCTCTGGAGTTGCCTCCCAGGCCTCCCAGGCACTGAACTTGTGCTTCTGCTAAAAAAAGTAATCTTGCAGACTCTGAAAATCAAACACATGAAAGCAACATTTATGTTGGTTATACCAGTGTTTATATTTCTCTAAACATTCTGGAATTCTTCTGTAAGAACAACTTTTAGGGGCGCCTGGGTGGCTCAGTTGGTTCAAGTATCTGACTCTTGATTTCAGCTCAAGTCATGACCTCAGGGTCCTGAGATTGAGCCCCCCAATGGGCTCCATGCTGGGTGTGGAGCCTGCTTAAGATTCTTTTGCTCCGGAGGCTCCTGGGTGGCTCAGTCAGTTGAGCATCTGACTCTTGGTTTTGGCGCAGGTCATGATTTCAGGGGTCATGAGATCCCCCTCTACACTCAGCAGGGAGTCTGCTTGGGATTCTCCTCCCTCTCCTGCCCCACCCCCCGCCCCGTTCATGCAAGCATGCATGCTCTCTCTCTTTCTCAAGTAAATAAATAAATCTTAAAAAAAAAACTACAAGATTCTCTCGCTCCCTCTTCTTCTGCCCCTCCCCCCACGCTTGCATGCTCTCTCTCTTAAAAAAAAAAAAAAAAAGAACAGCTTTTAGATCTGCAGCATGTTTGGGGAGACCTACCATGTGCCAGACATTTACAGGACTTCCCATTCTCTTGAATCTTCTTGACAAGGTGTATCTTTGAATTCTTGGAGTTTGTTGGCAAATAGTCAAGGCATTTAGTGTCAAAACAGGAGATGATGCTAAAAAATGCCATGTATCTGCAAGGGAAGGCTGGGATCCCTGAGGGATGCTTCCAGGGAGGAGTGCAGAGTGGAACAGTGGTGGTCTCGCGGACAATATATACCCCCCATGCCGCCCCCCATGGGAGCCAGGCCAGGTATGACCATCTTGGGAAAGCATCAACATTTTTACCTTAGAACCACATCCCAGCATGTGAAAATGCTCTGAGAAGTAAAGCACAAATGTACTGTTTCTATATAGAAGACAAAACGTTTTATTAACTCATTAAAATTTATTTATTTCTCCCCGATCGTATTCCAAACAAAGATAGACGGTAGCCACTGGGTGGCGAGTACCCGGTCTTCCCCCGCCCGTCTGTACCAGGCACAGAGAAACATGGAGGTGTCTAACCACACCACATGGCCATCAGGAGCTTACGCTGAACATGAGAGATGAATGTCAAGGAAATGCCACATAAGCATTTCTGTGGCTCTAAAGACCAGAGAGCTCAGAGCGGGAGAGGAGGGCCTGAACACAGAGCTGGGCAGGTGGGGTCCAGCTCCCAGGCAAGGAAGGAGGGAGAGGACAGCTCCATCCCCACCTTCTCCCCGCACACCTCTCTCCCGCGTCCCTCGAAGCCCCGAAGCCCCGTGGGGTCCTCCGATCCTGCTCTCTCACAGCCGGTGACCCTCCCCCTTCTCGCCTAACCGTTTGAGATTCCCAAACTTTTCTTTTAACGTGGTAAAATCTACATTACATGAAATTGACCATTTTAACCATTTTAAAGTATACACTTCACTGGCACTAAGTACATTCACAGTGTTATGGAAACATCACTGCTATGTTTCCAGGACCTTTTCATCCCAAACAGAAACTCCATCCCATTGTGTTTTATGTGATGGCACATGTCAGTAAGGTTGTCCTTGGGGTCAGGGAGAAGGCAATACAGGCCTGCAGTGTTAGTGGGGGGTAGGGGGGGCTGCCCTAGAGCCCGGCCCACTGTCCTGCTGGCTGGGAGAAGGAGCTTCACATCCCTGTAGCTGCCAACAGGTTAGAAAACTCTCCTCCATCCCACAGATCTGAGTTCTTGCATGTGAGGGAGATGGGGTCCAAATTCACTTACCACTGAAGGGGTGGGTATCCAGCAGGTTTCCCTGAATTGTAATAGTTCACAGACATGACAAACACCGTAGAGGCCTGAACCCCACCAGGCATCCACCTAGCCTTTCCTTGTGGCCTAGACTTTATTAGAGTCCTCTGGCCTCTCTGTAGCCCAGCTCCACTCCATCTCAAATGGATGGGCTGGGGACCACTATCTTATCGCTATTATTTTCCAGGATTTCTGGTGGCCATCACCACTCAGGTGATCTGTACTCACAAGAGCAAGGGACTCGGTCCTGATTGACAAACTCTTCCCCCTCCTCTAGGTCTTTTCCCCGGCTCCCACCTTCCTCCTATCCCAATCTCCTAACCTCCAATTGATCTAACTGGGAGATCTTAGATGGAATACAGCCCTAGGGCCATTCTGGTGATGACCATAGTGCTGGAGGAGGCAGAGAAAGACGAAGAACCGTGTTGGCCTCCTGCACCAGGGCACAGTGGTGAACAGAAGACGGTGCTTCTTACCCGCCTGGGACTTCAGGACCATCCCCAATGGCTCCACCACTGCTTCTAGCGTGAACACCAGTGAGCGGGGGCACACAGCGCCCCTACGCACTCCATTCCTATGCTCTTGCTGCTTTTCATCTTGAGCAGGAGGGGAGAGGGTCAGTGAAGGAGCCAGCCTGGTGCGCTGCCAATAAACATATGGCCGGTGTACTTTGTGTTGGAAGATATCCAGATGCTCAGACTGTTCCTATTGTCCTTCAAGGTGACACCATGCTTGGGAAATTAAGTTAGTGATAAAGAGGGTATTTGGCAGCAGTGAAATGAGCAAAATGTAGTGGGTAAACGTATGAGATACTAAATCCGGGCTTCAGTGAAGTCTGTCTGGTCCATGTTAGTAAGACAAAGAAACTTCCGTGCAGCCTGACCTCCCATTTCTTCCCCCTCTCCATCAGTAGGGCTGGACAAGGAGACCCGCTGGTCACAGGGACCTGCCGGACATCCCTATGAATCTCAACTCAGAAAGACTCCATACATCCCCCAGGCTTGGTCACCTCAGCAGGCAGGGACGCTCTGGCATTTGAATCCTCCACGCATTAAGATTGGCTGAGCTTTAATGTCTACCCAGCCTTGTGCAAACACTGAAGGGAATTCGATGAAAGATCTTGCCCTCGTGGCATTTAGAGTCCAGAGAGAAGCCATGGGTTGCTCTGGGACCCAGCATTCCGGCTGCTCCAGGAGACCCCAAAGAAATAAAAGCCAAAGTCCGGACTCACAAACCTAAGCCTTAGGGAGAGAAGGCTTGAGCTTCACGAAACACCCAGCCCCTCACATATGGTGGTATGGCCCAGCGATGGGCACAGGAGGGGTCCAGGCAAGGGAAGGGCGCGGGCCAGAGCAGTCAGGGCCGGCTTGGTAAGTAGGAGGGTCCTGAGTGAGTCTTGAAGGATGCCAGGACCAGAGCAGACAGAGAGGAGGTGGGAGAATCCAGAACAATCCAGGATGGCGGGTAATTAAGTGCTGAGCTGTACAGTCAGGCACGGTGCCCCCAGAGGTCAGGTATTTTGGGGTTGTCGAGCTCAGCATCAGTGCACAGCAAACCCACCTCCCCGGTTCCTCTGCTGGTGGGCCATCGAATAATCAGGACTCCTTTCTTCCACAGCACTTCACAGAGCTGCCTGCCGCACCACACCTCCCTGTGTCGGCTGCTCCAAAGCAGCTGCTGAGGGACGGGGCAGGTGGTACGAGAGGGGTTTGCCATTACCACCACTAGTAATAATAGTAGCTAATATTTACCTAATACTTGCTGTGTGCCAGGCCCTGACCTGAGTTCTTCGTGTGCGTGCGTGCGTGTGTGTGTGTGTGTGTGTAAACGCAGCCCAATCTTCGCAATAACTACCATTATTATCCCCACTTTCATAGATGAGGAAACTGAGGCACAGAGCAATTAAGTCATTGGAACGAGGTCATTCATTCATTCATTCATTCAACAAACATGAATGGGGTATCTGCTACGTGCCTGGCACTGTGAGATGCTGGGAATAACAGTCATAAACTAAAATATCTTGAACACTTACTTTGTGCTAAGTACTCCACAAATTAAGGGTTTTGCAGAGGCTGCTCCCTTTTCCTCACTACCACCCTATGAGTGGGCATCATTGTCCCAGTTTTTCTGGGACTGCCCTAGTTTTTCTGAGTAGGCAAAAGAGGCTCAGAGAGTTTAAGTCACCTGCCCACAATCACACAGCTGTACACGATGAAAGCAACGCAGTGGTTTGGTTCTAGAGCCTGTCCCTTTAAAAAAAAAAAAAGATTGTTTGAGTTGTAGTAAAATACACATAGCCTGACACATAGCATCTTAACCCTTTTTAAGGGTATGGTTCAGTGGCATTCAGTGTGTTCACATCGCTGAGCGACTGTCACAACCATCCACCTCCTGAACTCTTCTCATCTTGTGTGATGCTTCTATATTATGTGCCAACTTGGCTGGGCCATGGTGCGCATCTATTAGGCCAAATATTATTCTGGATGTTTCTCTGAGGGTGTTTTGGGATGAGATGAACATTTCAATAGGTGGACTTTAAGTAAAGTTGCTTGCCCTTCATAATGTGGGTGGGCTTCACCCAACCAGCTTCAGACATGAGTAGAACCAAGACTGACCTTCTCTGGGGAACAAGCCTTCAGCCCGCAGAGGCCTTCAGCCATGATCTGCAGTATAGGCTCTTCCTTGGGCCTCCAGCCTGCTGGCTTCCCCTGCAGCGTCTGACTGGCCAGCCTCCATAATCACGCAAGCCAATTCCTTGTAACAAATCTTTCTCTCTCTCTAAGCACATCCTATGAGTTCTGTTTTTCTACAGAACTCTGACTGATACATCTTGCAAAACTGAAATCCTGTACCTATTAAACAATAGCTCCCAGTCACTCCCCACCCCCTAGTCCCTGGCAACCACCACGCTGTTTGTCTCTACAAATTTGACTACTCTAAGTCCCTCAGAGAAGTAGACTCACACAATATTAGTTTTTTTTTGTGACTGGCTTATTTCACTCAGCGTAATATTCTTGAGGTTCATTCATGTTGTCTCATGTGGCAGCATTTTCTTCCTTCTTTGAGGCTGAGTAATATTCCATTGTAGGTACACATCACATTTTGTTTATCAATTCATCCATCAAGGGATGCTGGGGTTGCTTCTACCTCCTGGCTAGTGTGAGTAATACCACTAACAACGCAGATGTGCAAATATCTCTTTGTGTCCTTGTTTTCAATTCTTTTGGGTATACACCCAGGAGTGGAATTGCTAAACCATGGGGCAGTTCTATTTTTAATTTTTTGAGGAACCACCGCATGGCTTTCCACAGCAGCTGCCCCATTTTGCATTCCCATCCACAGGGCACAACAGTTCCAATTTCTTCACATCTTCACCAACACTTGGCTTTTTTCTGGTCTTTGATCATAGCCATTCTAATGAGTGTAAGTTGATCTCTCATTGTGGTTTTGATTTGCATTTTCCTAGAGCCTCTACTTTTGTACACCAGACTCTGTTATTTCCTTCCAGAAAGGATGCTCACCTTCCTGGTTTTCAAGGAGCTCAGGTGGGTGGACCCAGTGGGTCAATGTATAAGGGAAGTTTATGTGAAGGGTCCTGGGATGAAGGGTAGGAAGCAATGAATTAGACCTGGAGGGTCAGGAGGTCCTCTCTGAGGAGGTGAGGTAACTTGCTGAGACCATGTCCCTTGGACTAGGCTCTCGGCCATGTGGCCACATTGTCCCACTGCATTAGTGCACATCTGTCTCCTGGGAGAGAGAAAGGGGCTCCTGCCCCAGTGGCCCAAGACAGGAAGCCACATTTCCGGGTGGCACAGACCTGAGAAAAAACACGAAGCTGCTGAATGTGGGCTTGAGCATCTGTTGCAAGATGCTCTCCTTCCGGGAGCGATTGTGAGTTATGGAGTCACGCTGAGTGGTGAGAAGGATGTCTGTGTGGAAGGGCGGCCGTCAGCTGTGATCTTTAGTAGTGAGGAACTGTCACAGGATGAAGCTTAGTCTCCATAGTAAACACATACTGTAACATCCTGAACAGAGGCAGTGGGAAGAGGGGCTGGTGTCCAGCAAGTGAATCGCAGAGGGGATGAGACAGGGTGGAGAGAGGCTCTGAGGAACACAAGGACCTCAGGATGTGTTCATGGAGCAGGTGGGTAGGAATCGGGGACAAGAGCCTACGCTACGTATCACAGATTTAGTGACGCTGCCCAGATTGGGCCCATCTCCGGGCCCCAGGATTGAGACCTGCCTGCACGTTGCCTGCCTAGCTTGCCTGCTCGCCTTGCTTCCCCGGCACGCATGCGCGCGCGCGCACACACACACACACACACACACACACACACACACACACCGGGCTCCTTCACCAAAGGCACTGGATTACTTCCCAGGGTTGCTGTAACAAAGTCCCACAAACTGGGAAACTGAGAAATGTATTCTCCCACAGTTCTGGATGGTAGGAGTCCAAAATCAGCCACATGCCCCATTGAAGTTGCCGGGGGAGGATACGTTCCAGGCCTCTCTCCCAGCTTCTGGTGTTACTGGCAATCCTTCCCGGCCGTTCCCTGCCTTTGTGAAAATGAATAAAGGTAACCTTGTTCAAGATGGAGTCTGAAAGCCAGGAAGGGATGGCCCTCGCGCACTACCACCTGCGTTAGCTCACATAGTACAGCTGGAAGAAGAAAGATTTCCTCCCTCTCCTGCAACCGCAAGCTGCCCTCACCTGCAGCCAATGAGAGGTCACCCCTTCGATCTCCTGCAGCCAATGAGAGGTCACCACTTCAATCTCCTGCAGCCAATGAGAGGTCAGTACTTCAATCCCCTGCAGCCAATGAGAGGTCAGTACTTCAATCTCCTGCAGCCAACGAGAGGTCAGCACTGCAATCTCTTGCAGCCAATGAGAGGTCAGTACCTCAATCTCCTGCAGCCAATGAGAGGTCAGCACTTCAATCTCCTGCAGCCAATGAGAGGTCCCTACCTCAATCTCCTGCAGCCAATGAGAGGTCAGCACTTCAATCTCCTGCAGCCAATGAGAGGCTGACACCCACTCTGGACTCCCATTTTCTTCCAATGAACTTTTGTTCATAACGCCCCATCTCAAATTCACCTTTTCCTCTATAAAAGGTCAGTGTCTTCCTTTGCCCTCCAGACTTGCCCATGGTTCCCCATTTTTGGTGTGTTCCAAGTTGCAATTCCTGTGCTAACTCCCATTCATTTGCTGCTGGATACTCTTTGTTGTTTAGCTTCTGAGGTTGACAACTTATAGATGCATCCCTCCAATCTCTGCCTCTGTTCTCACGTGGTCTTCTGTGTGTGTGTCTGTCTCTGTGTCTCTTAGAAGGATCCAGTCACATTGGATTAGCCCACCCTAACGGCCTCATTTTAACTTGATGACATCAGCAAAGACCCCATTTCCAAGTAAGGTCACCTTCACAGGGACAGAGGGGTAGACCTTCAACATGTAGGGCAGTGTTCAACCCAGAATATAGAGCTTCACTGCAATACCGAGCCACAGCTAGAGGAGGAGATATGGAAGTGCAGGGTCCTGGCATTGGGCAGGGATGGGACGGGGACGGGACGGGGCAGGACGGGGAAGGGGCCAGGAAGGGGCCAGCTCAGTCTGTCAGGGGAGGGCTGCGGGCAGCACAGTTCTGATCCGACGCGGGCAGTGGCGGACCTGGGCTCTCCAGCGGCTTGCATGCCCCCGAGCTCTGGCACTTGCACTGCGATCGGCTGGACATTTTTTTTTTAATTAATTAATTTATTTATTTACTTATTTATTTATTTATTCTTAGAGAGACACAGCGAGAGAGGGAACACAAGCAGGAGGAGTGGGAGAGGGAGAAGCAGGCCTCCCGCGGAGCAGGGAGCCTGATGCAGGGCTCGATCCCAGGACCCTGGGATCATGACCTGAGCCGAAGGCAGACGCTTAACGACTGAGCCCCCCAGGCGCCCCTTTTGGAGATGCATCACAGCATTCAAAAAAGCCAAAAGATAATGATTTTGCTTTGCGGTCCTTTATTCTACAAGTGGTTTTTAAATGTATATTTTCTTACCTCTCTAACAGTAAAATAGCTTTGACGACCATAACAAACAAAAAAGCACAGCTGAGTTTTAGGTGACTGTAGGAGCAACAGAGAACAGAGCAATCTTCCATCCAACATGACTGTCATCTAGTGTTTCTGTAAACCGTGTGTGTGTGTGTGTGTGTGTGTGTGTGTGTGTGCGCACGCGTGTGAGCACCTGCCTGCGCTGGGGCTTATTGTGAAGAGATAGAGCACGGAGGAACCACACGGGGGCGACGCTTCCCTCGAGGGGTGAGCGAGTTTGAAGGGGGGCTGGCGGGGATGGTTTGGAGGGATGGTAGAGCTGGGGGTGCTCCCAGCCAGCATCCTGGGGGAGAGTGTGGGCAGACTGAAGTGGGCAGGACAGGGTGGGACAGTGAGGTCAAAGTACAGGTTAGTCTCCAATAGTGGAAATTCTGTCTGCCCCTGGTTACTCAAGACCCCTCCTTGGTGTTGAGGCAGAACCTGGCCTGTGGTCACAGCATGGCAGACGCTGTCTGGGAGGAAAGTGATTCCGAGGGCCTGGGAGGGAGACAACCTCCCGCCCAGGGTGGGAGAAACGACTCTTCACTCCCTATTGATCCTTGGAATTTCTTTAACCAGAGACAAGTCTTCTACTTCACAATCAGAGGTGATCACTCTGTCGTAAATAGGTGACGTCCTGTCTTTTCCTGAGAGATTTTGGCTGGGGAAAGGCTGGTGCTGTGCTGTGGCCATACAGAATCGAAAAGCAGCAACTGGGGAGAGGGGGCACTGGGGGTCTTCCAGAAAAGGCACTGTCATTAGGGAAAGCTTTTAGGAAACAGATTTTCCCAACTATCCAACAGAGGCCAGAGCTTCAGGCCAGGCTTAGGTCAGCCTCAGGTCAGGGGCATTCTTGGTCGACACCAGGACATGGATTTATGTCATGGGCTTACATAACGTCATTATGTAACATCATTAGGAGCACTGCAAATTGGATTCTCCTTCGGGCTCTCCAGAAGCCAGACCCTGGGCTCTCCTCCAGCCCAGGGAGGCAGTTCCTGCCTAGCTCAGGCCCCCTTTCTCTCACTGGGATTTCTCCTCCCAAGGTTTCCATGGAGGGCTGTCACGGGGCCCTCAGAGACCACCATTGTGCCATGGCTTCTTCCCAGAAGGGCTGACGTTTTGGAGGATGAGGTTGACTCTCTCTGAGTAGGCTGGGCCATGGGGATCCTTTCTTCCAGAACAATGGGTCTCACCGCCGTAGCACACTTGTACCTCCCGATGCACGTTCCCGCTGCCGCACTTGATCCTCAACTGGCCGTCCACACAGGTCCAGGCTTGTGGGCCACCTGGACTATCAATATCTTCTCCTCTCAGATCTGGTCTTCAGCTGCTTCTGCCTTGCAATTTATTCAACAACTGGCAGGTTGGTCTTCCTTTAACTTGTTATTTATATAACCAGCTATATACACTTTCATTCATTTCCTATAACTTAAGTGCATCTAGAGTCAGAATAGCCGAACTCCGGAGTGGTTGGCGCATGCCACGGGCTGGGAGCTTCCCTGGTGCCCAGCCTGGCGCCCATCACCCAGCCAGCACTCAATACACGCTTGTGGTTTTAATCCAAAGCCCTCTGCAGTTGGCCCCGACAAACCTTCGTAACTTATTCTCCAAACTTCCTGGATACAAACGCTCCCTTACCCCCAACAGATCTTGCTCTTGTCTCCCAAAAATGCCCAGGCCTTTCCATCTCCCCTCCTCGCCTCCCTTGGTTTCCCCATCGTGAAGTGCCTACCCACCCTGACTTCCTCTTTAAGCCCAGATGGAGGCCCCCTCCTCAGGGTGGCCTGTCCTGAGGGCCCAGCCACAGGGATCTCCTTTTCAAGTGCCTGGGACCTGCTGTTTGCCACTTTATCAGATACTGTCTGCATGCGGTCATGTCCACACACCTCAGTGTTACTACCCGCTTACTGTGACCCAGGCTCTTGGTGAATTCTCCGAAGTCCCCTTTGATGGGGAATTATCATCCTCATCCCACAGGTATGGAAGGTGAGGTTCGGAAGGGGTAAGCCATATGGGTGTGAAGGCCTTGCTTTCCCCAGCCACCTGGGAGGAGCCCAGAGCAGGTGTCATGTCTACTCACCCCGATTCCTGGGACCCGGTACCTTCCCATGACTGCAAGCTTGTTGAACGGGGTAGTGGGAAGAAGAGAGCCTTCAGAAGGCCCCCTTTCTCAAAATCTCTGCCCTGCTAGGGAGCCTTAGGGCCTAGAGTCCACCTGTTCAGAGTTAAAGCTCTGGGCTAAGTTGCAGTAACAGCCAAAGCGCAAATCCTGGATAATTAATCAATATTCAGCAACCTACTTTTTTCCCTTGGCTACCAGAATGCTAAAGCTAAGGTTACCGCTCAGATCCACTGTCGGAGTTAGAGGTCTGGTATCGTCCACATACATCACTTCTCTCCCACACTAAGAGCCTTACTGTCACGTACCATCTTTATTGGGGTTCTTGGAGCCACTCGCCACGTGTGCTCCTAGATGAGAAGCCAGCCGCACAGACCAAGACGAGCAGAGTGCCACACTTGGGGAGGGTACAGAAAGGGAAAGCAAGAACACGGGTGTCGGAGGGGACTGGGAATTTTCTAGAGCAGACGTTCCTAACCTTCTGTATTGCCTAACCAAACACACTGTTAGTTGTTTAAAGCTCTCCTCAGAAAAGTGGCATAGAAATAATAGTTTGCATATCAGTTCAGAGGGAACGTGGACACCCCTGCAAGCCCATCCGTGGCCCTCAAGGTCCCCGAAGCTGGCTTAAGAACCTCTGGTTTCTGACCAGTTTTAACCCCTCATCCCGCACATGTGAGAACAAAGGCCTGGAGAAGGAGAGAGGCCCCTGCTGGGACTGAAGGGTTGGGGGAGGGAAGGAGAGATGGAATCTGAGGGTCTTCCAGGGCCAGCCCTGCTACCAGATGTCCGGTTCTCCCTGTGACGCTGGGCCAGGGCTGCCCCTACCACAGGAGCAGCCTAAAGGCAATTTGGGAACCACTGTGGGGCGAGAGAAACACCCCCGCTCTGCAACCGCCTTCCTGTTTGGCAGCCTGGGGAAGGTGGGGTATTCAAACCCACAACTCAGGGGGAGAGAGCCTGGGACCAAATCCAGATTCATAATTAGCCAAAGGATCCCCATTCCCACCCCCTGCTTTGCCTCCAAACCCAGACGGAAGCCCACCCACCTGGTGAGGCCTGGGGGCCAGAGTGCACCCCTGGGAGGCCTAGCTGGGCTGGACCCAGAAAGCCCAATAGCGTGCTCGCAAGCTGCCCCCGTCTGGGAGGAACAGCCTGATTAGGGGCTCTTCACTTCACAGCTGCCTGCCGGATGCAAGATGCATCATCTGGCTCCGCTGCTGAGCTTTGTTTCAGGAAGCAAACAAAGCAGCGAGAGCTCACCCTCACCCCCACTTGTATTCCCGGTTGAGGTCAGGACGCAGGCTTCTCCTCACCTCCTGGGGCTGTGCTAGTCGTCTGAGCTTTCAGCAGCTCTGTGGGGTGATGCCTGGACAGCCACTGCTGAGCGGGACAGGGAAGCTGGCCAGAAACTCGAAAGATCCATTTTAAATCAAGTAGGTCCCTGGGCACCTGAGAATACCTGGGGGAAAAACACTGAGGACCTGCCCAGTATCACCATGGGGATCTGCCTTCTGCAAACGCAACTGGTTCATTAAATGCAAACGCAACTGGGTAGTTGGTGAGCAAGAGGCAAGAGAAACACTATTTTTTTCTCCCCTCATCATCCTGGAACGCGTTCCATCAGGCTCGTCAGTCCACCGTACCGGATTTACACTGCGGTGCAACAAATCACTCCAGAACGGACCGGTTTGCTCACGGCTCTGCGGGTGAGCGCCCTGGGCTGCTCGTCCCTGGGGTCCACACAGTTGCAGTTATCCTGTGGCTTTGGGGCTCGGATGGCCTCAGTGGGCCCCATTCACCTGGGCCATGTGCTCAGTGGCTCACGTGTCTGGGGGTTGGTGCTGCTACCGGCTGGGCCCCTCCTGCTCCAGGAGGCTGCCCGGGGCTCCCTAACGTGGCAACTCTGTATTTCGAGAGGTGGGAGCAGAGTCTGTTAGTACTTGGCTCCAAAACGGGCACAATGTCACTTCTGGTGCATTCTCTCGATCAAATCAAGTCACAAGGCCAGCCCCGGTTCAAGAGGCAGGAAATCGGGAGACAGCGGCAGTCCCGTGGCAGAGCAGGGAGGGCTGCGGCCATCTTTGTGACAAGCCACACTCCCGGCCGGGTAGCAGGTGCATCCCCCAGCCTCATTTTCAGTCCGGGTTTGACCGAACCGCCTCCCACTCGGGGCTGGCCATGCCTCTGGTAGACGGGCGAGGAAAGAGCCCCAGGTCTCAGGCTCTCCACCTCGACCTTCCCTCCTCCTCCTCACTCTCTGTGCCTCAGTTGGCCCCCCAGGGTGATGGCGGGGTGCAGGGGAGGAAGAAAGATCTCCTTAGGCTGGGGCGGTGGTGTCATCTGGCACAGTGGTCTCTGAGGGGCAGGAGGCTGCTAGAATCGCGACTTTTTCTCTCACAGGTGCTCGCTGGGCCCCTCCAAGTCGCTGGCTCCCCGAGGGGACGCTGTCAGTCCGCACTGTTCCCCCGCGAGGCCAGTGCACCCTCAGGATGGCCACTTTCTGCCGGGGTGACTCACCAGACAAGTGGTTCTCCCCCCGCCCCGGCTCCTCTGCATCTGTTCACTCCTTCTTCTCCACGGACCAGCTTTTCTGCCTCTTTATGCCGGTGGCATGGTGAAAGTGGCCTCCCACGGCTTCCACGTTTACCTGTTACCCTTGTGGTCAAACGACTGACTGACCTCAGTTCCAAATTCCTGGAAGAGAACAGTGGCTAGGCTAAGGTCACGTTTACCCCCGCTCTGATCAGCTGTGACCGGGGGCCGGCACCATGTGGTCTTAATACGGGTGCTCAGTGCCTGCCACATGGGAAGCACGTGAGAAGTGAGAGATGTTGTGGGCTACTTGCACTGCTTCTCCATACTCTTGCCGTTCCCCTATCTTCTGTAGGCAACACACATTATCTGACGGTGTCTGTGGGTCAGAAGTCCAGGCACAGCCCAGCTGGGTCATCTGCCCAGGGTCCCCAGCGTCCAATCAGGGTGTCAGCCCAGCTGCTTTCTTATCCGAGGCTCAGCTGGGAGGAATCTGCTCTGGACTCACTTGGCCTGGCAGACGCATTTCCTGTGGCTGCAGGACTGGGGGCTGTGGCGGCCTGCTGGGTGTTGGTTGGAGGCCACCCGAGACCCGAGGTCGCCTGCAGTTCTTCTGAAGGTGGCTACGTTCAGTGCTTACTTCATCGGACCAGCCAAGAGAGTGTCTGCTGGTAAGACGGAGACTCATCAAACCCCCTTACCCCGAGGCGCAGTCAGGTTTGAGAACCACAGACGAATGATCCCTGAGATGCTGTGGAACATTGAGTCCCACCTTTCACTGCACAGTGATTCCTGTTAATTTGTCTAAAAGAGGGCGCCTGGATGGCTCAGTCAGTTACGTGTTTGATCTTGGGGTCATGATCTCAGGGTCCTGGGATGGAGCCCCACCTCAGGCTCTCTGCTCAGTGGGGGATCTGCTTCTCCCTATCCCTCTGTGCTCTCTCTCTCTCTCTCTCAAATAAATAAAATCTTTTTAAAAATTTGTCTAAGGGGCGCCTGGGTGGCTCAGTCGTTAAGCGTCTGCCTTCGGCTCAGGTCATGATCTCAGGGTCCTGGATCAAGCCCCGCATCGGGCTCCCTGCTCAGCGGGGAGTCTGCTTCTCCCTCTCCCACTCCCCCTGCTTGTGTTCCCTCTCTCGCTGTGTCTCTCCGTCAAATGAATAAATAAAATCTTTTTAAAAATTGTCTAAAACACCCCTTTTCCAGTTGCATGGCAGGCATGAGACTGGGGGCGAGGGGTGGCCCCTTCCAAAGGATAACACCCACCACTCTCTGAGGGCTTGGCCTCGGGACTATCCTGTGACGGCAGCGGCGTCTCGGGGCGACGTGCGGCTGCTCCGACAGAGGAAGCCTGGACCCACAGAGGTCGGACAACTTGCCGGGGTAGGCAGGGACTGCAGGAGGTCTGCCCGTCGCACCTCCCGACTCCAAACCTGCCTGGGTCTACACCCTGGCTCCACCGGGAGCTAGTCCCGTCACCCTGTCTCCGTCTGCAAAATGCAGGAAGTGCAGGTACCAAAGCAGCCGTCGGGCGGGCTGGCGGCCGCCTGTGAGAGCCCCAAAGTGAGCCGGGCGGGAGCCTACCAGCGCCCGCCCCGCGGCCTGCGCTCTGCGCGTCAGCGGTTCCGGGAGCGCTCCCTTCTCCCATCTGGGCACCGGCACGCGAGGCCTTGCTCGTGTTGTCCCCTTACAAATTTCAATTTCGCCTCCTCTCAGCTTGGGCTGCCATACAGAACGCCGCCCACTGGGTGCACAGACAGCTAGACATTTCTTTCTCCCAGTTTGGGAGTCCGAGATCAAGGCGCCGGCTGGCTGGGTTCCTGTGAGGCCTCGCTACCTGGCTCGCAGGCTCCCCGTGTTCTCACGGAGGGAGCAAGCTCTCTGGTGCCTCTTTTCTATAAGGGCACGAATCCCATTGGCCCAGGGCCCCGCCCTCATGACTTTCTGTCACCCTAATTACTTATTCCAGATATAGTCCCACTGGGGGCTAGCGTTTCCTTCAACATGTGAAGGGGGCGAACATGGTTCAGTCCACAGCAGGCCTTTTTAGGCTTTCCCCAGCAGAATGTGAGACAACTTCTCCCTTTATTTTTTATTATTTATTTATTTGGGTGGGGAGGGCAGAGGGAGAGAGAGAACATCCAGCTGAGCACTGAGCCCCTTGTGGGGCCCCATCTCACGACCCTGAGATCACGACCTGAGACGCCACCAAGAGTCAGATGCTCAACCGAGCCCCCCCAGGCGCCCCCAACTTCTCTCTTCAAACCTGGTTCCTCACCTTCCCAAAGGTGTCCTCCCTCGCAGACTACCCCCGTGAATAAACACTAGATTCCCCGTCTTGAATAAAAAGTGCTCAAAGGTGTTATTTGAGGCCCCCCTCCTGCTGGAGGCTGGCTTGGGCCACAGAGGCCAGCCCACACGCCCAGCCCACCCCAACGCGGCTGAGCAAGGCTGCCTGACCGTGCCAGGTGGGGTCAGGAAAGACAGTGCGCGTCCTATGCGGTGTGGCGCGGCGTCTGGGTCAGTAGCCTAAGGGCGGGGAGCGAAGCCACCACTATGTCCAGCAGTGGTCCTCGGCCACCTCTGCTTTAAGGCCACCTCAGGGCCCACCTTGAGGGGTGCACCTGGTGGGGGAGAGCCTCTCTCCCTGGGCTGTACCCTTCTCCCCCTTCCTGGGGGCCGGGCCTTGGTTGAAGGCTCAGGACTCCTCACTGGCCCCTCTGCTTGGCTCTCCATCCCTTTCCCCAGGGCCAGGGAGGAGACTCAGTGTCCCGCGTCGTGACGGGCTCCTCTGCCCTGTTCCCTCAGCCAGTAGGCAGAGGAGTGCTTTGCTTTGCAAGCTGGAAATCATCCTCCTTGGCAGATGCCTCTCCTCCCTCATGTCTTGCCCACACCTGGACAGCCCGGACTACCTATGACGTCGCTGAGGCTTGTGCATTGGGTAGATGCGCCATGAAGGATAAGAGCAGGGCAAACAGGAAGCTCGGCTGCAGGAACGGAGAGAAGAGGCAGAGTGGGCAGGCCAGGGGAGGGGGGGGTTCTCTCTCTCTCCAAATATTTACAGATCTTAGGACAAAATTTCAACATTGTACATGGATCTTTGAGGTACATGTTAATAATAAGGTATCTTCAAGGTACAAATTCATCTCCTAACACATCTGAAAGGTATACAAAGTCTCAAAGAATCACCTCACCGATAGCCAATTAATTACACATGACCCCTGAAGAATGTTGGGGTCGAGGTCAAAAGTCCACCTATAACTTGACTCCCCCAAAGCTTAACTTATAGCCTACTGCTGACCAGAAGCCTCACTGATAACATAAAGGCAATTAACATATATTCTGTATGTTATATTATTATTTACTGTATTCTTGCAATAAAGTCGAGAGGAAAATGTTAAGGAAATCATAAGGAAGAGAAAATATATTTATATTATTGTACCGTATTTATCAAAAACAACCCGCATGTAACTGGACCACACAGTTCAAACCCGTGTTGTTCGAGGGTCAACTATACAAGGGGAAAAGGTATCCTCACAGGGAAGAGATCTAGTGGATTTCATTGTAATCAAGCGATCACGTTTATCATCATGGAACAGGTTGACAATATACACTTCCTGACAGGAAACAATGGAAAGGACTCAATGTCACCGATGTCGTTGACTCACTCAAAATGTTGAACTTGAATCCAACCATGAGGAAACAATTAGGCAAATCCAGGTAATGGGACGTTGTGCAAGGCAAATTCTCTGACCTATTAAGAAATAATGTCACAGAAGAAAAAAGAGTAAGGGAAAGTTCTAGATTAAAAGAGATGAAAGAGACACATGGCAATCATATGCAATGCATGATTCTTAGTTGAACCATGGACAAAAAAATTGTAAAATCATTCAGGGGACAATTGAAAATTTCTGAATATAGACTGCATTGTGCAGCGATCTTCTTTAAGGTTTATTTATTTTAGAGAAAGAGTGCACATGGGGGGAGGGGCAAAGGGAGAAGGAGAGAGAAAATCTCAAGCAGACCCTACACTGAGCATGGAGCCTGACGTGGGGCTCAATCTCACGATCAGGACCTGAGCTGAAATCGAGAGTCAGATGCTTAACCAACTGAGCCACCCAGGTGCCCCTGGGCAGTGATGTTATTATATCAATGTTCAATTTTTTGTGGGGTGTTAGTAATAGTATGATTATACAGGAGATTTTTCCGCTTAAGATATATGATGAAATATTTTGTAGTTAAATACCCTGATGTCTGAAATATACCTACAAATGGTTCAGCAAAAAAAGAAAAAAAAATCTACATATATATGGAAAGAGAAAGGGAAAGAGAGACAGAGAGACAGAGAGACACAGAGAGAGACCCAGACAATGCAACTGTGGCTAAATATTAACATCTGGTGAATTCTGGATGAAGTGTATATGGATGTTAATTGCACCATTCTTTCACATTTTCTGCAGGTTTGAAATTAAAGCGAAAAATATCAATTCCACTCCATGATATATATTTGTAAAACTGATACAGCTAGCTACTGTGAATGTCAAAGAAATTATGTGTTTAGAAACAATAGACTTTCCCTGTCCAGATCCCTAAAATGCACATATTCAGTGATCCTATTTCCGGAGACTTGAAAACAGGAAAAAAAGCCATGAGCACAAAGCTGTTCACTGCAAGGCAAACAGTAGAAAGATGTCTAAATAACTGACCGGCCTCAGTTGCCTGGAATATTGTTCAGCGATAGAATTACAATGTGAAACAACAGGGTCATGTGGAAACGCTGAGGCTGCACTAACAGAAGGGGGCAGCAGAGAGCAGCCCCCAATAACAGGCTGAGTCAGGCCCCACTATCTCTGAGATTTGTGATTTAGGACAAGCTACTGAACTCAGCACCCCTGAAGCTCAGTGCTTGAACCCGTAAAACGGGGACAACAAACTTTACCTTTTACGATTGCTCTGAGGATGAAATACCTTGCAAGCCCTGAGCACCATTCCTGGACAGAGGGGAGTGCTTACAGAGTACGAGCCGAGCCGTTACTGTTGTGACTATTTCTTCCCAGTGCAGGAATCTCGGTGGAGGCACCCACTTTGGACTTTGCTAATAAAGTGGACTTAGTCAAACAAAACGTGACCATGGACGAAGGGTACCGATGGTGGGGAGCAGCAAGGAACCTGAACGGCCTCAGCTTGCGCAGGGAACGGTGAGAAGCCCAGCCCAGCTCCGACAGAAGTCCCGCTGACGTGGCCACTCATGGAAGGCTCTGGATGCCAGCCCACTGCCTAGGACTTGGTTCCATGCCTTCTGGGGGGGGGGGGTGTCACTGGAGGACCTGCCCCACACCGCCCCCCAGCAAGGCGGCCGCCGGAGCTGGAAACACAACAGGATGGCCTCCTGTAGTCCTATGGTTCAGTGTTCCATATATTAGTTGGCTTGTTCAAATCTGTATCTTTCCTGCTTTGTTCTATCAATTTCTGAAAAAGATGTGCTAAAAACTTCCAAACATGATTGCAAATTTGGATGTTTTTCCTCCTAGTTCTTTAAATGTTGCGGCTAGGGACGCCTGGGTGGCTCAGTGGTCAAGCATCAGGCTTCGGCTCAGGTCATGATCCCAGGGTCCTGGGATGGAGCCCCGCAACGGGCTCCCTGCTCTGCGGGAAGCCTGCTTCTCCCTCTCCCACTCCCCCTGCTTGTGTTCCCTCTCTTGCTGTCTCTCTCTGTCATATAAATAAATAAAATCTTAAAAAAATAAATAAATGTTGACGCTAGCAGAGGGAAGACGAAATGACCAAACAGACAAAATCCACAACACTGTCAATTAAAAAGAAAGTAGGAGGGGTGCCTGGGTGGCTCAGTCAGTTAAGCATGATTCGATTTTGGCTCTGGTCATGATCTGGGGGTCATGGGATAGAGCCCCAGGTCGGGCTCTGTGCTCAGCGGGGAGTCTGCTTGTCCCTCTGCTCCTCCCTTGCTCACTCTGTCTCTCTCAAATAAACAAGTAAAACCTTAAAAAAAAATAAAAGAAGGCAACGAAGGGAAAAAACCCAGAATAAGTGAGACAAACGTAAGCATAAAATAAGACTGTATACTCAAATCTAAATCTATAATTACACATAAATGGATTAAGGGCTCTAAATAAAGAACAGAACTTGTCCAGCTGGATTAAAAAATAAAGTCCCACTGTAGGCTCTTTCCAGAAGCCACATCTGAAACAGAAAGACACAAAAAAGTGGAGTCAAGTCAGTCTGCCAGTGTGTCAAGCTCCTCCGGGAGGGAGTGGTTACATCAGGGCATGCATCAGGCAGCAAACTGTGGTCTGCGCACCCTCCCACCCCCCTGGCAGCCCCGCTCCCACTGGACCCCTCCACCGGCCTGGAGGCTGTGGGGAGCCCGCTCAGACTGACAGGTTAAGCCCCTTCTCACTTTCCTGCTTTACAGGCTGGAAGGCAGAGGGCAGACTTCAAGGGCCCCTGAAATGAGCTCAGGGTGGGGGAGGTTTGTACCCTGGTCAGTCCGCAGCCATTCGCTGAAGATTCCGCACAGTGGGGGCAGGCAGAGCTTCAGCCTTCTCTGCTCTCCCCCTGCTGCCCCCCCCCAGGCCCCTGGAATTCCTGAGTTCAAACAGGCCCCTCTGTTCATCTCACCAAAGACCACATTTCCTTGTGAAATAGGTGAAGGAGATGCACACCGACTAAACTGCATACAGATTTTCCACCAAATTAGTGATTCTAGATTTTCCAGTTAACAACCATAAAAGCTTTTTGTGCTCATGGGGCAGTGGACCTGTGAGGCGAACACGCAGATCAGGAAGCTTCTTACCATTCATTTTATTATTTGTTTTCCACATTCTCCAAAAAAAAAAAAAAAAAAAAAAAAAGACTTGAGCTTCCTATATGGTCGGATTGGGTCTGGACCACCGAGACTGGGCTCGCCCCGAGCATCCTTGTCTGCAGCGCAGGGGAAGGCTGGAAGGAGGGTCACCCAGCGGGTGAGGGCACGTGCCCGGCTGCCAAGCACCGACAGGGGTGCAGTGCTCCTGCAGGCTCCGCCAAGGACAAGCTCTGCAAATTCAAGGTCACCTCTGCCCTCTGAGCTCATTTGCTCCTTCACTCCTGCTGCTAAGGGTCTGTGTGATGCCTGATATTCATGAAGTCCACCAAACAAAACCTTAAAATGCCATTCAAAGTGGGTGTTGACCACCTCCATGACCGCTGCTGACTAGGGGCAGAAGGGACAGGAGGCCAGCGGGCAGGACTGAGGGGGGGCTGAGCAGGGGCACCCAGAACCCTCCTCCTCCTGACAGCACCCTCCGCCCCTCCCCCCAGCCCTGTCCTCCCCTCTCCATGGGCTCCGAAACGTGCCCAGCCCTCGCTCGCTGAAGCCCGAAAAGGAATTTACTCATCTTCCTGAGGTCTTTGAGGGGAAAGTCTAGAAGTTTTTTGTTCCTTTTGCCCTTATCAAGTATGGCTACACGTGAAGACACTGCTTCTTTTAAACATTCAATGACATGATCTTCTAGACATTAGCTTCCGAGACAGTCCTCTTGGGACTTAGTCCTGAACAGAGGGCAACGACCCCACTGTGACCGGCGGGCAGCCCAGCCCCTCCCCCTTCCCTCCAGAGGGGCAGCCAGGAGCGCAGGCCAGGCCCTGCCTGTGTCCCGGGACCCAGAGCAGACATGACAGCCGCAGGCCTACAGCCCCTTTTGGGCCCCGAGTTGGGCTGGGCCTCAGCCCTGGCACCTGGGTTCCCTGACTGCTGAGCTGACCACACCAGCCCGGCCCGGTGGCCCCTCCCGGGCAACGTGCACACAGTTCCCGAAGATTCTTCACATCCAGTAAGGACGAAAAGTGGGAACATAAGGCTGGGGGAAAAGCTCTGAGCCTGGGGAAGGACATGAGGCAGGTAAGCCACAGGCAGGACTCCCAATATACGACCGAGTGGGGTGGGGCCCAGAGCAGGCCCTTCTGGGGGCCTCTCCTCCCAAGACGAACTCAAGAAGACCAACCCAGTCCCTTACACGTGTTATGTTTTGAAATCCATGTTGAAGTCCTAACTCCCAGTACCTAAGAACATGACCTTACTTGGAGACAGGGTTTTAAAGAGGTGATCAAGTCACAGTGAGGGCACTGGGGCGGGCTCAGTCCGACGCTGTCCCTACACAAAGGGGAAATCTGGACGCACGCGTTGGGGGAGAAAGCTACGTGGCCATGAAGACGGCCAGTGAGAAGCCAGGAGGGAGCCCTGGGGCAGACTCTCCCTCACTGTGTCAGTAGGAGCCGGACCGGCTACCACCCTGAGCCCGGACTCTGGCCTCCAGGCTGTGAGAGTGAGTGTGCGTTGTTCACGCTTCCCGGTCTGTGGTCTGTGGTCTGTGCTCACAGTATAATGTGCGGGGCTCTTCTGAGGACCCATCTGGGAATTCTGTTCCGCAGCTGATCTTCCCAGCCTTCCGGGACACTGCGGAGTTCTCTCGAGGGTGCAGAGAGGCAGGCAGCTGAGCCGACTAGGTACTCGTCCTGCTAAGAGAACCAACAGTGGCCCTGGTCCGGCCCTGCAGGGCCCCTTCCTAGGAGCCGAGGGCCTTTCCCTCAGTCCCCCAGTTCTCCTGTCAGACTCCACACGGGCAAATCCAGCTTCAGCCGAGGGGCAGGGTTCTCTCCAAGTGAAACCCATGCCCTCGATTTACCAGGAAAGCAAGGGCCAAGCCCTCCTCAGTGCTGAGATCAGGAAGGGCAGATGCTAGGAAGCGGGGTGCTCGTGGTCCCTCTGCAGCGGCTGGAGTGCCCAGGCAAACGTGGTGTGCGCACGCGTGCAGGCCCACCAGTCACCTGCAAGCTACGACAGTTCCAGTGGGAAGGACAAGACGGGGAAGCAGCATCTGAATGAACCTGAGCCAAGAAGACCAGAGGCGTGGCTGAGAAATGCACCCCCAACAGCGGCCTCCCTGAGCAAACAGCGTCCTGGAGTCAGGGGTGCTCAGGCCAATGGCAAAACTCCCAGCCCCTTCACAGCCCAGAAGTGGGGAAGGTTCGGCTGGAGCAGGGTGAGGGGGCGGGACAGCCCCTAGGAGAAGTGGCCAGGCTCGGGACAGCTTCAGCAGGACCGAGCCGATGAAGAAGGTGGTTAGGGGCCCCCCACCTCGGCGCCCTATGTTCCCCACCCCACAGCTGCTCCTCAGGGGCTCTCTGGCCCCCAGCCATCAGGCTGTTTGGATCCTTGGGCTGGCTGCCGGCCCCAGGCGGCACCATGGCTGCAAACTGCGGCTCTGCATCTACCCTGGCTGCAGAAGCCATCTGTGGGGGTAAGGCAGTAGGCACTGAAGGGGTCGGGGGACTCCGGTGACCCCCAGTGTGTCCAAGGGAGGCATGCACAGGCACCACGGCGCGGCAGCTGCGTGCTGAGGAGGGCGGCTGCTGGGAAGGGCTGGAGTTGGGCCCAGAAGGTTCTGCCGTGGGGGCATCTGGAGGCAGCTGAGATACGGGGCGGAACCTTCGGCAGGAGAGGCCTGAGGCGTCACCAGCCCTGCCGCCTTCCGCCTGACTACGCAGGATCTTTGGTTTCGGCCTGGTGGGCCCCTTCTGTCTCCAGTAGGGGAGGTGTCTGTGAGCAGGGCCATTGGCCCAGCGAGGTCCCCGGGAGGGGGCCCACGGCCAGGAAGCCTGGCACTTCGGCCCAGGGCCCCGAGGGCGCCTCCCTAGCCGATCCACCTGGGTCCTCATGGTGGCTACTTCCTGAGACAGGCCTGCCAGGGCCGCGGCCAGCCGATCCAGCTTCTCCGAGAGGGCGGCGCCAAGGCTGCGGAGCTCGGGCTGCACAGAGCTTCCGCAGGGGCACGGCTGGGGGGGCGCCTGCGGCAAAGCCGGACGGACGGTAGCTGCAGGGGGTGGCTCAGGCAGGCCTCTGGGAAGTGACTTCCTATGGGACCCGGCTGCAACCAAAGCAGGGACACGGGATGAGCGTTCACAGGCTGTCGGAACCTTTCTCTGCCCCCAGGGGACTCCTTCAGCATCCTCCCCATCCACTAAGGCCCGGCTTTAGATGGGACAGAAGTGACTCAGGCTTGAGAATATGGATGCCAGTGCTCACGACATCAGAGGTGGCGCATCTCCTGGCTGCTCCCCAAACTCATGGACAGGATAAGCCACGGGCTGGGTCTCAAGCTGTCCTAGGACAGTGAGTGGCCTTCCCACCTTCTAGGAGAAGGACCACTCTTCAGGGCAAATGGCATCCCAGACCACCTAACGCTGCCCTACTGTGTCAGTGGGCAGGGTCTGGAGAAAGCTCAGCAGACAGCAAGATGCCAAGGCCGTGGACAGCATCCGGGAGAGGGGCCCAAGAGGGCCAGAGCAGCCAGGGGCAGGATGCTTCCAGTGACGCAGGGGACTCAGCACATCCATCCTGACCTCTACCCTCCCAATTCTGAGGTCAGAGTCATAGGATCTTAGATCTTATTTTTTTAAAAAACCACCTAATCCTTCACTGTAAAGCCCCTTGGAACTGGCCTCCACTCCAGACAAACCTCACAAGAAAGCCCGGTTACCACCCCTGATTGGTGGGGCTGACCTGCTTTCCCCCAGTCCTCTGCACCCCAGCCCAGCTCTGCCCCCTCTTCAACACCACCAGGTTACAGACAGAAAGAAGTGACTTGTGGAGCACCGTGGGCACCCCTGATGGGCTGGAACGCTGCTTGGTCAGCTTCTTCAGGAAGGATCTAAGCTAAGGCCTGGCGACCTCTGGCCAGCTCAGTGCTCTCAGTAAAACGGCTGTGCCTGCAGAGCAGCGGAAGGGGCAAGCCAGCGACGGAGCCCCAGCCAAGTGATGGGGTGAGGGTCTCGGCGCAGGCCCTACAGTGAGCCAGGAGACCCAGCCCCACGCGCTCCCTCCGCGCACCTCTGACAGGTACAGGGAGGAGCTTGCTCGGGGTCAGGTGTGATGCAGAACCCTGTCTCTCCAGACGCCCTTGGCCAGGTCGCTCAACGCTACTGGGCCCGTTTCCTCATCTCTCTGGAAAGTCTCCTCAAACCCCAGACTTTGAATCTGGGTGTTATCTACACTGGAAGGCTCGCCTCTAGGAAGTACTTTTATGAAAAAACCAGCTATTTCTGTGAGAAAACACTGAATGAAATAGCAACCTAGAGTTCGAGGAGAGACCCTTCCTGCCTATGACCCTATGAAGGCTGCTAGGTACAAGCCTCCCCCAGGCTTCCGACCAGCCTGCCCCACGGGAAGGAGCTGAGCAGAAGGGAAGGCAGGTGGGGGGCCACCGCAGGTACCTATCCCCTGCCCAACCCCTGCCCACAGGGCTCCTGATGACTTGAGGGGACAGGGAAGCCCCAGGTTCACCTGCAACACTTGGTCTTCCATTTCCAGACCCTGGACCCCTGGATTCTTCACTGACCCTGGGCTTCCAGGACAGGGGCCCAGGGGCTGATCCAAGAGGCTGGCAGGGCCCTGGGCCAGGCCTCTTCTCTGGCTGAGGAGCAGGGCAGGGGTTCCCAGCTGCCCCTGCAGAAAGAGCACAGAGCACCGGGGGCATGGATACCCCTTCTGACATGCGGATATTTGGACATGGCCTAAAAAAACTGAACTTTCAACTTTCAAACAATGGTTAAATGGGATGCAAGACAGATACAACTGGCCTGTCAGGGAGCCCAACCCTGGCTGAATGGCCTGCTGGGGCATGTGTGAGGAGGGTAGAGTGGATTCGTCCTGGAGTCCTCCGTAGCCAGGGTTGACACCTCTAGCTCTACCACAAGGTGAAGGCCGGAGGGAGCAGATGGAGAGGACCATGATCTGCAGGCCCCACCCTGGTGAGGGGGGCACCTTATGGGCCATGGGAAACTGGCCCGTGCCCAGCCTGCTCTGCCGTGTCCCACGGGAGGAACACGGGTACGGCCCAGCCAGTGCAGGGGCCAAAGGCTGAGTTGGGAGGGAGCTCCCTTCCCCAACTGCTCACCGCACCCCTACCTCCTCCAGCACTGCCCAGGGGGCCAGGCCGGCCCGGAGTTTCTGAGTACACGTCTCTCCAGGGCAACTGGGACCTGCCCCCTGTCTTCTCTTCTGCTTTTCCTGCGGGGAGAAACACCGGGTCAGGCCTGGACTGAGGAGCGAGGCTGCCTGGGGGCGGGGGGGGGGGCGGGGGGGCAGGCATTTGACAGGATGACCTCGAAGTTCTCAGAAGACATCCATCTTGGGTAAACATACAGTCGGCCGCTGGACCCAGCGACGAGCAAACCCTCCAGACATGGAACCAGGCTGCCCTGCCCGACCTCGTTCAGAAGGCCCAGTGTCACGGAGATTTAGATAATTGGCCACTTGAGCGACCCCGCTCCCCCCTCCCTGTGCCCTAACTCCCGCTAGGATGTTTTAAATTCCCCAGTGAAGAGCAAACCCGCCGAACCCAGACACTGCACTCTGGAGCTGAGTAAAGGCAGAGTCCCGGGCGTGCGCGTTACTCTTGCTGTACCTCTCTACCTGGGACCCCACGGCATGCCCCGCGGGGTCTGGGGTC
The DNA here is from genome assembly GCF_003265705.2 of Callorhinus ursinus. Taxonomy (NCBI): domain Eukaryota; kingdom Metazoa; phylum Chordata; class Mammalia; order Carnivora; family Otariidae; genus Callorhinus; species Callorhinus ursinus. The sequence continues at coordinate 84,897,284 of NW_027397074.1, read as the reverse complement.
ATAGATCCTGTTCCTCCAGGGTCCCTGATGGCTTTTGCTGACATGCGTCCTATGATTCTAAGAACCACAGGATTTACCCCAAGGTGGGGGGGTAAATGTCCACGGGGCTCCCTACGAGTAACATGGGCTGGGAGAGCGCCCCAGGCATCCCTCGCTGAGAGCATCACCTCTGATAGGCTGGGGACCAACACAACACTATATATGTGTACAGACGTTATTAGCACATACAACGTGTAGGTGTTCTAGGGAGAGAGCATGTATATGTATTAGGTTCATTGCCCGGCTTTCTAATTCAACACACTTGTTGAACAATGCTGGGGCCCTGGGCCCTACCTTCTCTCTCAAACCCGGCTGAACCTGCAGGGAACTCAAGCATGACAAAAGCAGAGAACTTCCGGCAAGAGTCAGGCAAAGTGAGAATCCAGGCCCCCTCCCAGGAGTCTCCGGGCTCACCTGCACCGAGCCTGCAGCGGTCCCCGGGCTCTGCTCTCCCCGGGCCTTCACCAGGGCTGCTGCCAGTGGGGGCGCCACCCGGGCGTGGGGACAGAGGGCCAGGGGCCTTGCAGCCAGGAAGACGGTCCCTCTCTGGCAACACAAAGCTGGTGTCAGGGCAGTGGCTGCACCCCGGGGGAGGAGGGAATGGCTCCCTGGCCTCCTCTGTCCCCTGCAAGCTCACCCTGAGGGAGCAGCTGCCAGAACTCGTCTCCTTCTGAGCTGCTGAAGCTGGAGCTGGGGCTGGGGCTGGGGCTGGGACTGGGACCTGCCAAGCAGGCGAAGCGCAGGGGCCTCCCGGGCAAGATCCCCTTCAGAGAGTTCTCCAGACAGTGGAGTGGGGAGGGCTTTGTGGCTGCGCCTGGGCAAATGACAACAGAAGAACATCCTGTCCATCAGCCTATGACAGGCAGGAGGACCCCCTACTTTAGTGCACAGGCACGCAGAGCTGGTCCCCCTGCAGTTCAGCCAACGGCCCCACACAAGCTCTGGGAGACCCTCTCTGGCCATGGAAGGTGGGGAGGAACAAAGCCAGCGGGGAACTTTCCTGAAGTCTCAAGTCCCTGGTACCAGCCGCCAGCAGTCTGGCTCCAGACAGGCTCCGGGTGTTGAGCCCAGCGGCCCCTACTTGCTTCACTCGGGACCAGGGGCCCAAGAGCAGAGACTCAGTCCTGTCCACAGGAAGCCTCCCAGAGCCAATTCTCTTCTGCTGGGAATATTTAGAAATACCACATTTATCCAAGTAAGCCGGACCCTGCCAGCCGACTCCGGCAGGGCTAGGAAGGAACACCGCTGTAAGTACAAATGAGCAGCAGCAAGAGCAGAGGGAGATCCCCCCACCCCCATTACCCACCCCCCACCGTGACCCCAGGCAACTACTGCAATAAAGGAAATAACCAGTTGTCTCCCAGAGAAACCCCAAGGCCACTGAAAACCGTCCCCCCCTTTCCTTTCAGCGACCCATTTACGGTCTTCTTCCAGCACACCTCGGAGCACTGCAGCCAGGAGTCTGGGGAATGCTCACACGCCCCAGCACGCACCCCAGCACGCAGCCCGAGCCGAGCCGTGGGGCAGCCAGCACACTCGCCCCAGCTGCCCGGGAGCCAGGCGCTGCACTGGGGTGGAGGGAGCAGAGGAGAGGGAAGGGGGAATCGAGTCCCTCATCAAAGATTTTATTGGGAGGGAAGACATGCCACGGAACAGCAGGACAGATGTCAGCTCACCATCCTGGGGCCACCTCCATGGCCCTGGCCTGGTGGCCCCATGGTCTCTGAGCCCTCGCTGGTAGCAGATGGGGCCGCTGCTGGAGGTGAGCGCCTGGGGGCTGGCCAGCCGGAAGCTCCGGGTGGGTGCTTCCCCCTGACTCTGTCCCAGATGAGCTGGCTCACAGGCCTCGCCTCTCAGTCCTGTTTCAATGAGAAGCCAAGAGGCCTGTCAGCCCCATGGGGTTGCCCACTGAGGCAAGGAAGTCACTGGACAGAGCACAGCTTCCACCACTGTTGGCTTCTTGGGCAAGTGAGCTCCAGGTGCGGGACACACGCTAGGCCTGCAGGTGTTCCCGGGAGCCGCCCAAACCTTCCAGGACCTCTTTATCCCCAGACCTGGCCACCTGGAGTCCTGGGGGCCCCACAGCTCAGCGAATGTGCCGGACACCAAGGCCCTCGAAGCCAACACAGCCAGGATCGAAAGGTACTCCGCTGCTAAGGCCCTGGCTCAGGCCTGGACTCGAGCAACAGACGGCAGGGCTTGCAACTCACCTGCTTGGCCCGTCCCAGGCGCGCAGCCCCGGCTCCAGCCCCGGCTCCAGCCCCGGCTCCAGCCCCGGCCCCAAGCAGCCCTGGGTGTCCTGCCCTGACTCCACCCACCACTCAGAGGCTGGCGGCACTGTTTGGCTTCCCGGCCTCACACAAGCTTCTGCCCAGGCCATTTCCACCGCGTCTTCTCCTCTCAGGGCTGGAGGTGGGCCTGCCAACTGCGTGGGGGGGACAGGGCCGGGGCTGGCCTTGTGAGAGTCGCCCTTCCCTGCTCTCCGACGCTGGGGCAGCCGTGCTTTACCTTCCCTGTCTGCCGTCCAATTCTTGGGCTCCGCTCTCTGGGACCCCCTGTCCCCTGCTGAGGACCAGGACGAGGCTGACTGCGGCCTGAGCATAGGTATCTCTCTGAGACAGTTCTCCAGGCCCTGGAGCGGGGAGCTTCCCACTGGGCTTCCTGTGAAAACCCAACATTTGCAATCTTGGATGGTCAGGGCTCAGTCTCTGCAAAGCCTGGGAGCCTCACCGCCACCCCTGTGGCCAGGGCAGCTGGGGCCACGGAGGAGGCTCAGAGGACCTGTCATGCCAGGCACCTGGTCCCCAACACGTGTCAGTCCTGGCTGTGGGCAGGCCCACTTGGGCTGGCCCTGGAAGAAGCCAATCTGTCTGAGCCATCGACACAGAACTGGTCAGTGGGCTGTGACAAGGGCGATCAGCCACAGGCATGACACCCTGCTCCACCCCTGGGAGGGAGGCCACCATGCTGCCTCGCCCGCAGACAGCCCTGAAGCCCCCTCCACTAGTGGAGGGAAACGCTAAAGGTGCCTTCACCTCCAGATATGATGTAGCAGGTTGAGAAGACCAACACTAGTGCAGTCGCAACTTGGGGAAAAAAAACAAATAAATCGCAAATACTGCATTTCTAGTGACAGAGCCGTGGAAGCAGCAGAAAGTAGATGAGCCGAAAGTCCAAAAAGGAAAGGCCCTTCCTGCGTGAGCTGACATCGTGGCCATGCTCTTTCTGGAAGGCATTTGCTGACGCCAGGCCAGGCAGGGCACGAAGAGAGAGTATCAGAGCTTTGGGCTGCCGCGTGGGGCCGGAACATTAAAGTTCAACTACAAGAGTCCCAAATGCAGTTTCCCTGAGTTCTACAGCAACAGAGGGAGCTGGGGAGCTGGGCTGGAAGCTTCTAAAAGGCAGCACGAACTCTCCTGTGGTTTGGGTTCCTTAGAAAGCTAAGTGCACCCACAGAGGCCGCACAAACAAGCAATGTGCTAACCCCTATGGACGGGTACCGAGCAGTGGTTAGGAGGGATGGGGTGCTGCTAGGGTCCAAGAAAAACGCAGACAAAATTCAGGAAGATGCCAAAGGGAGATGGTAAAACAAAAGGCAAGGTGGAAAGCTGCGTACAGAATGCTACCGCCTGTGTGAGGGAACCAGCAGCTGGGCCGCGCAGAGCCTGCCCTGGGAAGGGGAGAGAACGCAAGGGGGGATTGGGGGGGGGGGGGGGGGGGGGGGGTGGAGGGCGACATCATCTCTCCTCTGCAATCTTTTATAGCTTTTGAACAAAACCCTGTGATTGCCTATTAAAAACTAAAACTTAAAAAGAAAAGTTGGCTGCCCTGGGGGGGAGGGAAGAGCCCCCACGGCCTGGCAGGAATCCGGGCTGCCGCGGGCACCAGGAGGCCCCAGAGCTCCACAGGCTCCAGCTGGCCCGGGGCAGAGCGCGGGGGCGGCTCTAGGCCTTCCGCAGACAACAGGATACAAAGGCGAGTCAACAGGGGACCCAGTGCGCGTGGACAAGGCAGACCAAGAGCGCCTGGATGATTCAAAGGGGGACACTACAGAGTCCTGCAAAATTCCCAAGAGGTGTGACAGCTAACTGTGGCCACCTCTTCACCAGGCGGGGGCGGGGGGGGGGGGGGGCGGGTGCTTGGAGAGACATAGGTCACCACAGACACTCCTTAAGGTGCTTTTATATGAACCTCGGGACATTTTGTCTTCAGTCAGAGGCATTTCTTTGTGGCTGGGATAAGGAAAAAGTTGACACTAAAGGAGACCTTTTTCTATTTTGTAAGGGGTCTTAGCTGTTGTCCTGCCCCTTCGGAGCTAAGTACCCCCCCCCCCCCCCCCCCCCCCCCCCCCCCCTGCAGTAAGTCCCGTGTCTGCTCCTGCCTCAACATCCCCAGCTCTGGTCCAGACACCAGGGATGGCAGCCTACCCCGGTTGGGCCAGACATGACGGTAGGCAGGGGGCCTCTCATCCTTCCCCAGGACTGACCCCCAGGCTCAGGCCTGCCAGCTCACCTTTTCCAGGCGGACGCCCCTGGCTGCCCCCAGGGCTCTGGAAATCCAGGTCCCCATCGGTGCTGCTGGACGAGGAGAAGCTGGGAGGGGTGCTGTGGGGACCTGAGGGGAGGGCAGGGCTGCCTCTCACATAGCCCTGCAGACTCAGAGCCAGAAGAGGCCCCACAGTCACCTCTGTAGGAAACAGCACAGCTGACATCACGAGAAAGCCACTGGACAAGAGGTCCCCTGGGCCCTGGGCTGGGGGTGGGCAACCAGGATACCTACCCTAAAGGATCTCCCAGAAGGGTCTCTCCTTAAGTTAGGGGTTCAAGCACTGGTTAAAAAACCCACGTGAACCCAACTGTTGGTCTCATGGGGCTAGAAAGTAGGAGCCCTCAGAGGGGGCAGTGGGCAGGAAGAGTCGGGCTTCCACCACATTCGGGAACTCTTATCAATAAAGGGGCTACAGAAGGGCCTGCACCTCCAGAGGCCCAGGATGAGGAGCGGGGCACCTAACAATGGGCTCAGCACCCCTGAGCCCAGGGCCCCGTCTACCTTCAGTGTGTGATCTGCAGGGCTGCAGCTCGGGCCTCTGAGACCCGGGGTCTCCTGGCTGAGGGATCTGGAATCCAGAGGTGGCTGGCGGCTGGGGAGGTAACGACCCACTCAGGGGAATGCCCTTCAGACAGGCCTCCAGGGCTTCCAGGGGTGAGCTCGAGGCACTGCCGGCTGGGACAGGGGAGATGGCCCTATCACCATCTCAGGCACGTTCCCCTGGCCCGGCCCTAGGCTGGCTGCCCCAACCTGCCTTCTGCAGGGGCAGCAAGTCCTGCACCAGGCGTGGAGGCCTGCCAGGCAGGACACCCTGTGGGGGACTTTGATTCACTCTCTGTTCCTACAGGGCAATGACAAATCTGTACCCCAGCCCAGGGGTGGGGCGGAGAGACCCACATGTATGTAGGGACCAGCTTCCTGACAGGCAGGAAATCTCTGTAAACTAAAGTCCTTACGATGGAAAGCTCCCAGGCCCTTGGATTAAGGAGGATGTAGGTGGAGAGACGGGAGTCACTGCCTGAGAAGGACAGCCAGGGCCTCCCCCTGTGGGCTGGACCTGCTCCCTCCCCTGTGGGCTGGCAGAACCTTGTTGGTGAGGCTGAGAATCCCATTGGAGGACTTGAGAGATGCCCCCAGGCCTCACCTTGAGCTATGGGACCCCAGCTGGGCACTCGGGCCCCTCTGGTCTCTCCGTCGCCCCGCTGGCTGCTGGCGGCAGAGGGGCTGTGGGTCCACTTGCTGAGCTGACAGGACGCAGGCACGGGGAGGCTCTGGGCCCAGCCGTCCTCCATCTTCACCACAGAGAGCACGCTGCCAGCTCCCGGACCAGGCCCGGGAGGAGGGGTCTGCAGGGGTCTGGGCCCTGTGGGAAGCCCCCATGAGGCCATTACAGGGTCAGGACAGGGCTCCCAAGGCCCCTGGCCTCCACAGCAGTCTCTGGCTCCAAGGTGGTCACTGCTCAAACACTAGTACATGGAGCAGCTCACACTCCCATCTTGCCCCAGGGCCTCTGGGGCACCTCTAGAGGTTTCTACTGAGGGACGCCACATCAGGCTCCTCAGGGGGCACCAAATCAAGGTCTTTCCTCCAAGGCCAGCAAGTCTGTGTCAATTCGACTTCCTCAGCAGTCTGAGAAGCTACCGAGTATTGGTGAGCTACAGTGTGTGGAAACACTACGCAAGCCCACATGAATATGACGCGAGCACCCAATTCAAGATATGCCCCCGGTGTCCACGGGCCATCTCTGCTCTCGGGCCTCCCCGTCCCTATGCTCCATTCCTCCCTTCTGGAACTTTCAGCCCTACTCTAACAGCCAACCTGGATAGTGATCATGGACTGATGAAGCACCTCCTACAGGCCTAACTCCATTCACAGGGATGGTCCCTAACATGTGGCAACTCCGACCTACACGCAGAGGCGAGGGCCTAAGGGCCTGATGTGGAGGCCTGCTTGGAGCTGGAAAAGGAAACGGATATTGTCCTGGGGCCCTCGCTGCCCAGTCAGTGGCTTTTACCTCCAGAATTCCTTTGGCAGGTCCCTGGGTCCTCCTGTAGCGGTGGGTCCCCTACTCCTGAGAGGCTAGGACGCCTGTGCCGGGCCTCCGGGATCTCCTTCAGACAGTTCAGCAGACCCTGGAGGGGACAAGCCCCGGAAGCTGCCTCTGTCTTCACTATACAAAAAAGGAACGCATTTTCACCCTGAGCCCAGTCGTGACAAACAACAAAAAGTAGACAGTCCAGGTAAGGGCCAGAAATCTGGAAATGTGGGTCTTCTTGCAGTTCCTTTAGACCCGCACAGGCCACTGTCTCCTTGTGCTTAGTTTAAAAATGCCTGTCCTGGGCGCCTGGGTGGCGCAGTTGTTATGGGATGGAGCTCCATGTTGGGTTCCGTGCGCAGCACAGAGTCTGCTTAGGACTCTCTCTCCTCCTCCCTCTGCCCCTTCCCCACCACCTCTATCTCTCCCCCCCAACCCCCCCCCTCTCTAAAATAAATTAAAAAAAAAAAAAAAAAAGGCCTGTCTTCACACCTCCCTGAAGCAGACGGCTGGAAGGAGGGAGAGGAGAAGGTGCAGCATCAAGGTGGGGCACGTACAGGGGGAAAGAAGCGAGCAGACAGGTCCCTACCTGCCCGTGGCTCCCTGGGCCCCAAGCAAAGCTTCTCTCTAAGGACCAAGCTTTTCACAAACACACACACACAAGTACGTTACTGTATCTGAGACTCACTGTACCCAAAGGTGGGAACGATGATCCCCTTTCACAGATGGGGAAACCAAGGCTCAAAGGCTTCAGGAACCTCTCATAGTCTTCACAGCTCCTGCCCCTAGCACGCCCCCCCCCCACTCTAAGTGCCCACTTAGAGTGATAACTCGGCAGCTCCTCCTCAAGGTCCCGTATTAGGACGAGTTAAAAACACAAAAGGATCCAGGGCCAAGTCTGTTTTTGAGCTTCCTTCTACCAGCTGACCAAATGTCATTCTCCTAAAAAAGCCACCCGGCTCCAGCAACAGGCCACCGATGACAGTAGGGCAGCCGTATTGGGAATGCTCCTTTGGGAAGAGACTGTATTTGCAGAGACACGGCCACAGAAAGGCAGTTTGAGCTTTTCTGGGGCTTCAGAAACCTTGCCCTGAGGAGACAGGTCCCCAGGGGACTCACCTCCCCAGGGTGGGCTCTCAGGCCTCAGCTCCGCTCCGGTTAGCTGGGAGGTGCCCTGGCCGGGGTCAGGAGGCAGCAAGCCTCGGGACACCTCAGGGTGCTGGGGTCCAGGCACAAGGATTTCCTTCAGGCAGTTGATAAGGCCTTGCAAGGGGCTGCTCCCAGGAGAGATTCCTACAGCACCTGCAAGACCAGCCAAGGTCAGGGCCGCCCTGATGATGGTGGCTATGGGACTCTCAGAAGGTCTGAGATTCCCACCTGTGTGAACAGGGACACCTGCCATGTAGGGCCGTCAGGGGGCCGAGATGAGAGAGCCACCTGACAGGCTTGTGTGAACCGAGCATGCCTCCATTTCCCTCCCCCGCTCAGCTCCAGGGCACACCCCGCTCTCAGCAGAGCCAGCCTCTCACCTGCCCCCAGCGTCGCTCTCCCCTGTCTTCCGTGGCCCTTCTTCCTGCTGGGGCTATAGGGAGGAGGGCTGGGCTCCCCACCTGGGGCTTCCGGGCCTTCCTTCTCTGTAGGTCTTGGTTTGTCAGGAGTTTCTGTTACAGGAGAGACAGAAAGGTCTTTCTAGCCCTGGCTCCTGGCCCTGAGGAACTGCCCCAGATTGGTCCCCATAGAGGACAGGCCTCTCAGCCCCCCACACATCCCTGGGGGGCAGCCAAGTCCTGGAAACTTGGATTTGTGGCAGAGTCAACTCCTGCAGGCTTGTCCTAGGAACCCATCCTGGCAAAGGCAGGGCTCCTTTCCCTGTTTCCTTCCGGTGTCATTGTAAACACCAAGACTGCTTGCTCTGAGTAACACGGAACCCCCCAACTCCAGCCTCTGACTTTGGCTCAATAAGAGAGTCCGGCAGCCTTGACAAGTAGGGCCCAACCTTGTACTCATGCTTCTCAAATCTGAGCATGTGGACCCCCAGAGCAAATCTGCCAAGTGACACCTAAAATGGGGTCTGTTTTTCAGGAGAGCCAATTTTAGTCCATATTCATTTAAAATATTTTAAATGAAAGATATTCCAACAAATGCAAAATTTGCAAGAATTTTTAGAAATACAATAAGACCCCAGAGAAATTCTAGTTGCCCTCCTCTGCTCTTAGGGCTGCCTTGGTGAGAAGGTCTGAGACTCAGGTCAGGCGCACACAGGGGTGTCCCTTGCCAACAGGCCAGCATGTTGGAAACTGCCTTCCGCTCCCTGTGCATGACCACACAGGACTCTGCAAGCAGGGCTAGGAGAGAGCTGCTCAGGGACCGAGTATCACACTTCCTCTCTGCTCTACGGACAGAGGCCCCTGTCCTGCTCTCTGGGGAGCGAGCCCACTTTAGCAATAAGAGAAACTGAGTCCTAGAGATCATGAAGAGGGCACAGAGTCCAGTCTCCCTGCCTCCAGGGTCAGAGCCCTGCCCCTGCTGGGTCGCACTCACTGATGGGGACGGGGCTCCCCTGGCCCCCGGCTCCAGGCAGGTTGCTGGACGATGAGCCACTGCTAGATGTGGTGGCCAGGTGGGGCCAGCCAGTAGGCGTGTCTGGAAGGCAGCCGAGCAGGCCTTGGAGAGGGCAAGTCTCCACAGTCACAGCTGCTATTGGGGAGGAGGGAGAGGACACTCAAAACTAGACTTAAGCCCAGCAGTGGGTAAAACGCCCCCACCATTGTCCCATCCGGGCCCTTCCTTGCCCTGTGCCACTGACAATGACCCGGATGTCAGTATCCTCTGCATTGTCATTCCCGGGCTCTGAAACACAGATTCATAGCCCCAGTATTGTTCTGATAAGATCCTCCCCACCCCCACTTTCTGGGTCATTTGCCACTGAGCGGGCTCAAAGTCCAGGGCTCGTGGGGACAGACTTCTCGAGGAAGTACGGTCTGACCTGAAAGCACCCAGTGAGCAGAGCAGGGGGCAGGACCAAGAGTCTGAGGATATGGGCAGAGCACAGGCTGGGGGACTGGGCCCCACTGGCCATGCAGACTGGGCATGGCTTCCTTCTCATCTCCAGAACAGGACCTGGCCTCACCCGCCACACAGGGCATGATGTGACAGGTAGAAACCAGCATGAGAAAGGCCAGGAGCCCAGTCTCACGCACTACCCATGCCTTCTTGGGGGCAGACATGCTACCAGGGAATTCGTGACCCAGACTGCTCCACCTAGGGTCTAGCAGGGGCTTGGCAGGCCCACAGCACCCAGCTTTAACTTGATATTGTCCGACTTACCCTCGGGGCTCCCCTGCTCCCCGTCCAGGCTGGCTGCCCCGCTCCCGCTCCCCCTCTCCGGGCTGGCCTCCCCGAACAGGAACTCCGGAATCTCCTTGACCAGCTGCACCAGGGCAGTGAGGTGCAGGCTGTGCGGGGGCGTGCCTCCTGCCGAAGAGGCCACAGTGAACCCCCACACCCTCAGCTCAGCACTCACGCTTCTGCATACGACTACTACCCAGAGTTTCATGTCATCCTCCTACCACGTGGGTAGCAGCCCAGAGGAGACTGACCTCCGGGAAGTAAAAAGGATCTGCCCCAGGCACAGCTGGGACCAGGGGCTGGGGACTCTAGGCAGTGTCCCTCATTACCTGGTACTGCTCCAGGGGAATGCCACGGAGGGCGGCCTCCCCACCCCTCCCACCGGCCGGGCCCTCTGCCCTTCCCCTGCCCTTGCGGCCCCACCCAGGCTGGGCCCGTGGGCCATATCTAGCATCTGAGGTCAGCCATGTGGCAGCACCCTCGGAAGCTGCAGGCTGGCTCTGCACATCAGTGGCAGGAAGGAGGCCTGAATACGGGGTGCTCTCCACGGGTGACCCCAGGTTTCTTCCTAGCATTGCATACAACGGGCAACAGTGTGCCAGGCTCACAGCCCAGGGCGGCAAAGGGTGAAAGGTCACAGAGAGATTTGGCTATAGAGTGTGCCAAGGGCTGAGGGCACAGTGTTCCCTGAGGAGTAAAGCCAGGGGCTGAGGACTGCATGGCGGAAGGGACTAGAGTGAGTCCACCTGGGCCCAGGACACCCAACGGGGCCTGACCCTCAACTATCAGGATTACTCACCCAGGGGGCCTCCTCCCCTAGGAGGCTCCTGCCCCTCACCAGCGTAGCTCCTGCCTTCCGTGGCTCCTCCAGGCGCCGTAGGAGACAGGAAGGCAGAGAGGGGGAGCAGCTCATCTGTCCCTGGGAAAGAAAAGAGGGAGGGACAGCCCCTGGGAATGGAAGCTGGCCTCCACCTACCACAATCACGCATACACCTGTTTACGTGTGTGTTCACATGATCACCCAAACCCCAAGAACTGCGGGGCCACCGGAGGCTCAGAGACCAGGCTGCTCGGTGTTTGGCCCGTTCTGGGGTGCCCTGACCGAATCTTACCCACAACCCTGGTGCAGACTATGGAAACAATGGCATAAAAGATCTGTGAGGCCCTCAGCTCAGCCTGAGGCTCTCGGAACACCACCTCAAACTGTATTCATTCTGTAGTTAAGACTCAGGCCTGGCGGGCTCAAGGTGACTCAGGACCTGCCTGGTCCTGGATCCCACCTCCCTTCACTTTTCCTCGGGGCTGGGGCGGGCTCCTTACCCAGGGAGCGCAGCGTCTCGTAGTTCTCCCGCATCACGTCGCGGTAGAGTGCCCTCTGCCCTTCCCCCAGCAGCTGCCACTCCTCCTCGGAGAACCTCACGGCCAGGTCCTGGAAGGCCACGGACACCTGTGGGCACAATCTCCAGGGAGTTGGTGGCTCCCTCCCAGTGCCGCCAGCCTCACCGTGTCTCCAGGGGTACACCAGGGAGTGGGGAGCAGTGAGAGTGTGGCGGAGGCCTGACACGTGGGAGCAGGTGAAGGAGTGCTTCACGGGAATCTGCTCACGAGACAGAGATGGGGTTCGGACTGTGTCCACCAAAAGGTGTGCTGAAGTCCCTACCCTTGTCCCCCATGAACGTGGCCCTATTTGGAAATAGGGTCCTTGCAGATGTAGTTAGGGTGAGGTCAGACTGGAGTAGGGTGGGCCCCTAACCCAGTATGACCAGTGTCCTCATAAGAAGAGAAGACACACAGTCACACGGGGAGGAGAAGGCGTGGTGACAATGGAGACAGAGAATGAAGTGACACAGCCACAAGCCAAGGAAATGTGGGACCACCGGAGGCTGGAGGAGAGGAGGAGCAGAGCACCTTCTGCCCCTTCCCTAGAGCCTTCGGGGGGCATAGCCCCCCACGGCCCTGGCTGGGGTTCCCTCGCCTCTGGCACAGTGAGAGGATCCACTAGCCGGTGAAGCCTGCCAGTCTGTGGTACTTCGTTACAGGCACCCCGCCCCCAGAAGTCCTCACAGTCCGTGGCCCTCAGCCTGGGCCTAAGAAAAGGCCGACTCCAGGCTGGGAAGCCCAGCCAGCTCTAAGTTCACCACGGGAGAGTCACTGGAGTTAATAAGCAAACTTCGCCTCGACTGTGCAAGGACCTGAGGTCCTATCGCTACGGCATTAAAACAAGATCATAGATAAAACGAATAGTAAGTACGACAAAGAACAAAACACTCCGTACCTTTTAGTGGGGATGACACAACAGTCAGGAATCAAGCAGGCAGAATGCTTACGGGGCTCCTCCCAGCCACACCCCAAGACAGAGAGCGAGAGAGAGAGCATCTCAAACAGCCCGGGACGTCTCGAGGAGGCCAAGGCTCCCACACCAGGGCAGACGACCGTGCGACCAGGAATGAAGAACAGCTGTCGACGCACCCATGCTCACCAGTGGCCCTCGATCCTCAGACCCCAAATCCTATGGCCCAGCTGCTCTGCCAGACCCCAGGCCCGTGCTGGGCTGAGCCTGCCCTCACTTTCCCAGTCTCACTTGACCTTCAGGCCCCGGCCAGCCACCGTGATCCCCGTGGCTGTGACCCATGGCATTTACCACCAAGCCCGTGCAGCACATGGATACTATGCTCTGCAGGAGCCCTTCCAGGCCACCAGTCAGGCCTCCTTGCCCCCTTCCCCTCCCCCCATCCCAGCCCTCTCCTGGACCTCTCCACTCTGCATCCCTGTGGGCTTGCAGCCTGGTATGCTGTGGCCTACTCTGCAGGGAAGGGCCTGGAAGAGACGTGGAATCACCCTTGGACAGCATCCCCTGCTTTGCAAGATACAAGAAACATTCTGTCCTAACTTCTTTAAAAAATCCTCACTAAGTGGGCTTTAAAATGGCTATCAGACCCCAGAAGATTACCAGCATCTGATAGGCATGTATTTAAAATTACAGCAAAAATTTGTAAGAAAAATGACTGAATAAAATGAAAACACTCCTAATAAAGAAGTTAATCTACCGCCTTGTTTCATCAACTCAAGTCAGTGACTTTAAAAACTATTGCTGCTACCAACTCTCAGCGTTGTCACCACCAGCATCTGCCCCCCACTCTGCCCGTCCCCCTGACAGCTGGAACCGTATGGTCACGACTGCCCTCCACTGCGCTGCTGAACCGGTCAAGACCCCGTCCACACAGCCGGCTGGAGGCAGCCTCTCCGCGGCCTACTGCCTTTGGTCCAGTGGTTCTCAAGCTCTCCCGGCCAGCCAGCAGACCTTCTGGAAGTCCTCCCCACCCCTCTAGCCCAAGTATGGTGTCTCCCTTTCAGGAACACGCTCAGACACCCTCAAAAACATCTCTCAAAGAGCCATCCCCATTTCTTGCTGGATTCTGGACAGATACAACACAGCCAACAGTAGGGTCTAGCTGCTGACCCTCTCCCCGCGCCCTCTCCATGGGACGCAGGTCATGTGAACCACAGCCAGCCTGAGCATATCCCACCTGACGGCCACTGCCGGAGATCAGGGCATGTGGCCGCTCCTCTGCAGGCCAGGTTTCCCCCGACACAAGCTACCCTGCGCGTGCACCAGGTACGCAAGACACTCAGCCTAGCCCGGCCCGGCTCACCTGAACACTACTCGCATGTTATGGGCACTCTGCTGGATGCCAAGTGAGCTGTGTCCCATGCAGGCTCTATTCTCAAGGGACCCAGACATCAGATGTGGGATCCTTTGTTTCGGAGCATTTCAGAGCTCTCATCGATTAACAAAACGGATCTCTGCAGGCAGCTGGTCAGACACTGTTACCCCACGTGTGGGGTGAGGGTTCACACAGTGCCAAGTGGGGAAGCAGCGAGTGGAGCTGGTAGACCACCACAGCGCCAAGTCTAGGAATGGGGCCCTCTGAGCTGAGATTTCGGTGCTTTTTCTGCTGTGCTTAATTGTGACTGTAATAACCAATGACCTTGGTAAACCTTAAAAAAACAACCATCAAACAAACATCTCATTTTTCAAGATTATTATTTCCCAGTCAAGTTTGTAGTGGCAGATCTTGAGTTCAAAGAAATGTTCCTGTAGACACTGCTGAATGGCAGAGTCCAAATGGCATTGCTCTGGCTGGGACGTGGAACGTGGGAGGACCCAGCAGAGTCATGTGACACTGGGGGGGGCTAGTTTATCCCGAGATGTCAGCAGACAAGTTCTCTGTTTAACAAATTGAGTGAAAAATACTCTCTCCTCAGCTTCTCCCATCAGAAGCTTTTTCCAGGGGCACCTGGGGGGCTCAGTCGTTAAGCATCTGCCTTTGGCTCAGGTCATGATCCCGGGGTCCTGGGATCGAGCCCGACATCGGGCTCCCTGCTCGGTGGGAAGCCTGCTTCTCCCTCTCCCACTCCCCCTGCTTGTGTTCCCTCTCTCGCTGTTTCACTTTCTGTCATATAAATAAATAAAACCTTTAAAAAAAAAAAAAAGCTTTTTCCAACCATTATAATGACTGAAAAAACAAAAGCGCTTTTAGGTTCAAACGATTTACTTCAGGTTCCTTTTAATTAGGGCTGATTTCCCTGCCTCATCCTTGATTTACTAAATCAGGAGTAAGCCCAGAAAGCTACGTTTTCAAGCCTCCCGTGATTCTGACACATTCTCAGTTTAGAGCCACAGGGCAGGGAAGCACTGCAGCCCAGTCATAGGCTGGAGTCCTGCCCAACCCTGCTGGAAGTGAAAAGTATGCTGGGGAACGGACCCCTGAAAACAGATTCGGCCCTCTTTCTTCCCAGGAGCCAGCTCTCAAACGTTGTGCATTTGTGAACCAGAAATCAGACAACTGCCTAGACCTTTAAGGAGCAAGGATCATTTAATGCCAATTTCCACCCAAAATGGGATGTCTCTTCAATTTCTCCTTGAATGCCTTCAGTAATGGGTGGCTCACCACATTCCCGGCAGCTGGTCCTATCCCTGGCCCAATCTGGCATTTAAGAAGTCCTGGACACAGGGGCGCCTGGGTGGCTCGTCAGTTAACCGTCGGCCTTCGGCTCAGGTCATGATCCCAGGGTCCTGGGATGGAGTCTCGCATCAGGGCTCCTTGCTCAGTGGGGAGCCTGCTTCTCTCTCTCCCTGTGCCCCTCCCCGCCTGCTCATGCGTTCTCTCTCTCTCTCTCAAATAAATAAATAAAATCTTTAAAAAAAAAAAAAAAAGGAAGCAGCAGCAGTCCTGGGCACACAGATAAGGTAGGTACCGCATGGAAGTCAGAGCTGGTCAAGAGCCAGGAGCCAGGCTGCCAGAATTCCAATCCCTGCTTTGCTTCATATTAGCTATGCGACCTTGCCAAACTACTTAACCCACATGGGCCTTGGTGAACTCATTTATAAAATCAGGATCATAACGACCTGCAGCATGGGGATGTTGTGAAGAGTAAATGAATTAATATAGGAAAAGTGCCTGGAACAAAGGCTGGGATGTCGTAAGCGCTGTGATTAGTGTTAGAGCCCCCGCACCTGTTTGGTCCGCCTGCAGGTCAGAGCCGGAAGCCCCAGCTACACAGAATGGGCTCTTCCTCACACATTACTCCTGACTTCCAGTGCCTCTTTATCTCCTCGCTAAATATACCCAACTCTTTTAGACATCTGGAAGAGACGGTTTCCAGGTCTTTCACCGTCTCGGCCTCAAGACACATTCTTCAAGACAAAGTTCTTATAAAATGGAAATGGGACCTGGCTGTGGCCAGTACAGAGGGTTCAATCAATGGCCTCCCTCTGCCCAGAAAAAGCGGAGGAAAAGTGAGGAGTGCGTGTGTGAGCAAGCATGAGTGTGCAAACACGTGAGGCACCAATGCTTGCCTCAGGGGAGGGAAACACACTGCTGGCTTGCATCTGGACCGGCTGTCTCCTCCAGCCCTGCTTCACCTCCTCTGTGGCTCTCAGGCCTCGCTCCCTCAACCAACTGGAGAAAAGCTTTCTGGATTGACCCAGGACTAATGTAACTGTGCAGCCTCCTAGCTCGCTGCAGCCATGCCGGTCCTCCTAGAACACCCCTTCTACCCTGTCATTAGCCCAGCATGAAAACCACAGCTTCTGTGCCCACGGGACCCATCCATCTTTCCGCAGTCCTTCCCAGCCTAGACCCGTTCCCCCAGCATGCCTCAGCCTTGGGTTCCCAGTTTGAACCCTGCACGCTGCTGCCCCTCACTTATGGGCTGTGCTCACACATCCCTGGGCTTTTGGGAGTCACAATGGACAGGACAAGAGGCGTTCCCTGTAACGATCCATCTGACTGTTATCTACTGCCCCCCCCCAAAGCCACTCCTAGCCACCTTCTCTGTGAAGCTACACAGTGTGAGGATGCATCCTTCTTGGAACATCAGACCTGAAAGACTGGTGGTCCAAACCCCTCATTTTGTAGAAGAGGAAACTGTAGCCTGCGGAGAGCCTCGCACAGGACCAGCGGGCATACCCGAGCAAGGGTGTCCTTGGGCTGCTTCACTGCGCAGCCAGAGCCGCAACGAAGGCTGCCCCTGCTCCCACAACATCCACTTTTCCTGGCTTCTCCCAAGAGCTTGCGGGCCATGAAGGACTGGAGGTTCTGGTTCTGGTTGGCTAGATCCGGCCACAAAATGCCCAGGCCCATATCCCAATACCCACCCACCTTCAAACCACGGAGTCTACAATTGACTGAGGTTGGCCCAAGTTCACGGCCACGAAAATTACAGAACTGGCTCCCTGCACCCACCCTGAGGAACCGCAACAATTCCCCACTGGTATCATCATATCTTTCTGGCATCTTCCCAGCCCCGCACACTACCCGCCCGCATTGCCCAGGCTACGACAGATGGGGGCTCTTCTCCACCTCTAGAATCTACACACCTTACCAGGTAGATAAAACCTGGGGCCTTCTTTCATGCCCCCTCCCCCAAGGATTCAGGATCCTACCAAGAATAAAAGCATCAGATTTACTCATTCCCCCGAGGCCTTCATTCACGCCCACGACTCCCAGGATAACTAGAAATTAAAAGAAGCCACGCCGAGGGAGGGCGATGTGTAACCCAAAGGAACGAGTATCCGAAGGTGGAGACAGGCTCCACGTACAGGGTACTGGGGAACGGAGCTTGGGGAGGGGGTCCGGGGTCGTCCAAGGACCTCGACTTCTCCGCGCGAAATCCTGCGCACCAGCCCCGCCCGGCCGAGCACAGCCCGATACCAAAGTTGGCGGACCCCCGCGTCTTTGTCCCTCTACCACGAGACCGCACCACGCCGCGCCTAGCTGACCGGCCGAGGCGTCCGTCGGTCCGTCTGTCCTCCCGGTTCGCCTCACCTGTCGCGCCATCCCGGGACTCCGCGTCCGCTCTCAGCTTCCGGCGCGGCCCGCGGCGCCCGTAACCCGGCCGCAGACTGTGCCGCGACCCTCGGCGACAGCGGCGACTGAGGTCGGCGCGGGAGAAAGCGGGGCTGGGGTCGCGGGCAGTGGGGAAAAGGGGAGGCCGAGCACGCCCCGGCCTCCCGGCTCCCCCCACTCCAAGAGGGGTGGTCGGGCTTCCGCCCGGAGACCCCCAGCCTCGGCGGCCCGCTGGGCGCAGGCGCGAACTACCCGTCCCAGAGGGCGCCGCGGCGCGGGCCGGGGGGCGGTGCCGCGGGCCGCCTCCTTGAAGCCCCCTCCCCACCTGCTTCGCTGAAGACCTCAGGAAGCTGCCGGGAGGGGTTCTGCGCCGGGTCCCGCCTGGTGGCCAGCTTGCGGATGTGTTGTTCCGAGGTACGCGTCCATCCGTCATCATCCATCCATCATCTGTTCTTGGGTCCAACATTTACTGAGTGCGTCCTCTGTGCCAGGTGGAGACGCTCGGATGAAACGGGACCCGCCTCTCCCAGAGGTCACATCCCGTAAACCGACCGTTTCCGAGGCCGCGGGGAGGTGTGTGTGTGTGGCGGGGGGGGAGCGGCCGCTGGGGTGGGGAGGGGGCTGCAGGCCAGACTGCGCGGGCCGCGGTCGGGGGTGGGTCTGAGTGGCTGCCAGACCCCCGCGCATCCTCAGATCTGCCACCCCGTCCCCTCGCTCAGCAGAGCATCGAGCCGGGTCATGACATCTCGTGTGTGACCAATTGCTGGCCTATTTGGTTGATTTAGGTGACCCCAGAAGCTCCTGGAACGTAGAACGCCCTCAAATAAATGTGTGATGAGTGAACGAAGCGTGGGCCCCACCATTGTCCTGGTCTGGACCCGGCGGGCTGGGGGTGGGGGGAGGGCCCCGGCTGAGGACTAGGAGCCTTATTCCCGCTCTGGAGGACCACCCCCCGTTAGAACAGCTCAGGGAAGGTGGGCGTGTGGAGCCAAACCGGCTCTGCGAGACAGAAGCAGGGGTCCAGCGAAGCGGAGAGGCCCGCCGCCAGGGGAGCCCGCTTCCCCCGCTTCCCTCCCGGGTAGGTTCTCTTCCTCTGGAATATTTGGGGAAAGAGAATTTCTCGCGCAGCAGTCCCAGTGTTGGTCCCTGCAGCAGCTCTGGCCTGCCATGGGTCTCCGCTGGCCTTGCTGCTGGTCACCTCCCAGAACTCTGGGGTACAGTGTTGACATCCTTGGCTCGGCCTCCAAGGAAAGGCGCGGGGGGAGACCACTCTCAGTCACTGCCCAGCTTCATACCCGGGCCAAGCCCCCTCCTTCAGACCTAAAGAATCGCTGACACCGGACCAGGGTGTGTCTGTGTAGCGGGTTGTAGGAGCATTTGAAGATACCACAAGCGTTTCAGAGCATGGAAAAGGAAAGCTTCAAGCTCAGCACCCTGTCTCGGGACCCCTAAAGGCCATAGAGCCTTGTGGTAAAACCCTTGCCTGTGCTGTGACCCACGTTCTTGCTGAGGTAGACTTCCTCCCACTAGCCAGCGTGTACCTGCCCCCCACACCAGACTCTGGGTCAGCCGTGGCTAAGATTAATTCACCAACAGCCAATTTGCTGAATGACCAGTTTGCCAAAACTCAATTTGCTGAATGGCCAGTTCTCCCAGTGATTGAGAAACCTTCCTACCCCTCCACGCCCAAAGTTTTATTTGTACCTCCGACCCCATTCCTGCATCCCCCCCCCCCCGCCTCTGTATCTGCAGTGCAAGAGGATTGTGGAGAACTGTCTTAAATTCCATTTAAAGTGTTTATTTGGCAGTTCTGGACAGGGACAAAGGCAGGAGGGCGGATGGAACAGATTTTTTTTTAAATGCTCAATAATTCAGATGGGTTTGCAGCAAATCGATATCCAGTGGTTTAATTTTCATCACATTTGGCTTTTGGCTACCTGGCCATTCTGTGAATTGGCTTTTGGTGAATTAGCCAGCTATAGTTTTCCCAAGCAAATCGGCTAGCTTTCTCTTAAAGATAAATGGTGCTGTCCACTCCTCCATGTGAAAATGGCTCAATTTAAAAATATTTTCTAGTTTTCATTATTTCTTTTTCTATCCATGAGGTTATTTAAAAGTACTTTTTAGCTTCAAAACGTATGGGTCCTTTTTTAAAGTTACCTTTTTGTTATTGAGTTTTACCTTGTACAAGAGAATATAGTATACGATGTTGCTTTTTGTTAAGGATTTTCTGAGACTTGCTTTATAATCAAGTATGTAATAAATATTTGAAACTTTTCCATGTTTTCTTTGAAAGAGCATATATATTCTAACGTTGGTTGTAGGGATCTAGTTAGGTCTATTAAATCAAGATTATTGATTGTGTTGTGTCCTCTCCATCTTACCATTTTTTGCCTTTTGATGTATCAGTTACTAAGAAAGATGTATTAAAATCGATTAATGTGCATTTGTCAACTTCTCCCTGTATTTCTGACAATTTTTGCTTTGTATATCTTGACACTGTGTATACAAGTATAGAACTGTATTTTTCAGGGAAAGTTCATTTTATTACTATGAAGTAACACTCTTTGCCCTAATAATACTTTTAATCTATAATTCATTTTATCTGATATTGATATAGTGAAACTAACTTTAGTTTGGTTAGTATTCGTTTGGTATATCTTTTCCCATCCTTTCACTTTCAAGCCTTCTGAATATTTATGTTTCAGGAGTGTGTTTTATAAGAGCATATAGCAGAGTTTGTTGTTGAATCCAGTATGACAATCTCTATCTCAATTGGCAAATAGTCCATTTGCATTTATTGTGATTAGTAACATATTTTTATTCATTTCTCCCATCTTTTTTGTGCTTTCTATTTATTTTGATTTTTTTCTATGCCTTTCTTTCCATTCTTCTATTGAATTGGTCACTTTTTCTTTATTCACCTTTGAGGAATTCACCTTGATTCACCTGTTGCTACTAATTTGAAAATTAATTAGTCTTCCTTTTCTATACTTTTAGGGGTTACTCTTTAAATTTTTACACACACATCTGATTTGATATGGTCTAACAATAATTAGTATTTCTACCCTTCTGCCACACAAAAGAAGAACTTTAATGTATTAGTTCAATCACATCATTGCCCTTGTCTTCTGTGTAATTGTTCTCTTTGGTTAAATCTTATTTTTAAGCCCTCCCCAACTCATTTTTTTGTCTTGTATAATCAGCACTGTTTGGATTTACAAGTATGCTCACTAGTATTTTTGTTCACCATTTTTTCTCTTGTCTTTCTCCTTCCTTCTGGGTTCAGTGTTCTTTCAGAATTACAAGTTTTAAAAGTTCTTTCAGCAAGGATATCTTAGAAGTAAATGCTTTCAGTTATATTTCTGTCACTTCTGAATGATAGTTGAACTGAGTAGAGAATTCTAACTTATGTTACTGTCTTTCATGCAGAATACTTTTTTTTTTAGATTTATTTATTTGAGAGAGAGAGAGAGAGAGCATGAGAGGGGGGAGGGTCAGAGGGAGAAGCAGACTCCCTGCTCAGCAGGGAGCCTGATGCGGGACTCGATCCTGGGACCCCGGGATCATGACCTGAGCCGAAGGCAGTCGCTTAACCAACTGAGCCACCCAGGTGCCCATCATGCAGAATACTTTTTTCCTTTGTCTTCCACCCATCATTGCTTCTGTTGAAAAGTCTGCTGTGATTCTAATTATTATTCCTTTGTACATGATTTGTCTTTTCTGTTTGGCTGCTTTTAAGATCATCCCTTTGTGGTATTCAGGCTCTGCCATGTGCCTAGATGTGGATTTATCTTTTTTAGAACTCATTCCTAATCTGAGGTCTTTGTACAAGTCTGGAAATTTCTCAGGTATTATATCATTATATTTCATACGTGTAGAATTCATATTTGACATTTATCAGAACTCTATTCTATTCTGTACCTCTCTTAGCCACTCTTTTTTGTTTTGCATTTTTTTTTAGACCTTTGTGCTTCATTCTTGGTAGTTTTTTAAGATTTATATTCTATTTCATTCACAAATCCCTCCTCTTTCTGCCTAATCTGCTATTATACTATTAATTTCAATTATTGTATTTTTCATTTTAGATGAGGTTGCTTCCTCTTTTTGAAAGTCATATATTCTCATACATTCAATTTCCTATGTCTTTAATAATTTTGACCACACTTACTTCATAGTATCTATATGATATTTCTCCTATCTGACATTCTTTATTTTGTCTGATGGTTTTCACTCATGGTTGGCTGATTCCTTGTTAATTTTATTATTTTGAATTGTGAACCCATTTTAAGCCAGGTTTCATCCATAGGAATTCTGTGTGGCCTGGCTTGCAGATGTGCCCTTCAGTGTTTGTGTCTGCTTTTTCTGGGTACTCCATAATCATTATTAGCCTAGGCACACTTTTTATGTCAACTTTTAGCTTGGGGAATTTCTGAACCATGCAAGTAGTGTAAATTCAAAGTTCTAACAAGTGTGAAGATAGATCTGCGGTTATGAATTTTCAGGGGAGATGCCCCCCCCCACCCAAGAGAAAGACCTCTTGTCTGCTTGTGCTGATGTCTCATTAGCCCACCCTTTTACTAATGGTGTGGCTCTCTGGGAGTCTGACTTTACATGCGGGAGGGGCATTTCAGGTCGAGACCTAATCTCCTGGATCCACATGGCTGTTAAAACCCAACACCTCAGCTGTCTCACCATAACCACGGGCATTCTTGGGGTCAGAACTTTAGTTCATCCCCCACCCCACCTCCAAGATAATCCTTTATTGTCATGCGAGATCAGCTGTACCTGTGATTGGATATTTGTTTGATATCATTTGATAAAATGATATTTTATGTTTCAATTCTGGGTGTTTTGAGGTAGAAGGAGTTTTAGATGATCTAGTCTACCATATTTCTGGTAACAGAAATCCTTTTATTTTAAAATAGCCCTCTCAGGCGCCTGGGTGGCTCAGTTGGTTAAGCAACTGCCTTCGGCTCAGGTCAGGATCCCGGAGTCCCTGGATTAAGTCCCGCATCAGTCTCCCTGCTCGGCAGGGAGTCTGCTTCTCCCTCTGACCCTCCCCCCTCTCATGTGCTCTCTCTCTCATTCTCTCTGTCTCAAATAAATAAATAAAATCTTTAAAAAAAATAAAAATAAAAAAATAAAATAGCCCGCTCTTTTGTCTAGCTGTCCTTATCAGTCACATGACCATTTCTTCATTTGACTGTTTTGCCCACCAGAGACAGTTCTTGCTCAGCTCTGTCTTTCCTATGTCTGATATCAAGTGGGAATCAAATATGTCTTGAGTGAATGGATGATTCCATGGATGAACAGATGAATGTCAGTCACTGCTCTGATGTCAGACAACATTGTTAGGATGGAGTAGGGGCCAAAAAGCCCATCCATGCCTCTTTGGGGAAGATGGATTAGGGACAGTGGAGTGCTAGAGCTGGCTCGCGCCGGAGAGTCACTTGTTAGTATATCTGCCCCATTCCATGTTTGGTGATCTTATGTTTGTAGCTTGAAGTTGACCACGGTGAGATTATTTATACCGTGGAACTGGGAAACACTAAAAATCAGTAATGCCCTTCCCCCAAGAGCTGGTTGTTAAATATTTAGCAGCATACCACTGATGTGGAGCAATGAAAATGTGTAGAAAAAGTAAGCCTAAGCCTATGTAGAACAAGACCTGTGGTAAGTGAAATATGAAGTCAGAGTTGGAGGAACCTATCACTCTGGGGCTGTGGTGCTCAGTGACAGGGTTTTAAGTTACCCATGACTTTTTTTTTTTTTTCCAGATTTGGGAAGTCTCAATATCCTAAGGCTCAGTATTAGGGAAAGGAGCTGAATCTTTAGTGAACAAAAGTGAGAGACAGTAGGGGGCACCTGGATTTGAACCAGGGACCTCTTGATCTGCAGTCAAATGCTCCACCCCCGAGCTATACCCCCAGATGTAGGTGTGGACCCAAGTAATACCTTTACCTGTGCAGCCACACCCAACACCCCTATAAATTTTTGTACCAAATATTCATTGGCCGGGCCTCCTGGAAGCTACCAAGCCTACCTCGCTACAGTTTTCTCTCTCTGATGCAAAACAAGCAACAGGTTCCCCTCCCTGTAGCTGCCTCCTTGCTTTTTCTGGAAGAGCACTGACACCAACATTTAAAGCTGGAAGGGCCTTCAGAGTCACTAGTCTGTGCCGTTCACAGTGGGCATCTGAATACAGACATTCAAGATTACTAGTCTTCCACCACACAAAGCCCTTTACTAAGGGGATCAGAACCTGAATCCACTCTTCGTGATCCTTGGGTTTAGAACCCTGTTACTGAACCAGCGACTCTCTTATCTTCCTCTTGGCCCTATCTTCCATCGGTCAAAACATGTAAAGGCCACATAATTGGAGCCATCTGAATAGATTTATACAGACCTCAGACCATCAGGGGACTAGAATGCAGGCTTCATAGAGCATGAATGTGCCACACAGCTCAAAGACCAAAGGGGAAAACTAATGGGGGACACCAGGATTTGATGTGGTGCATGAACTGCATCCCTTGGGCCAGTCTCAGATTTTTGTGCTTAGGAATCATCTCGGGAGCTTGTCAAACATGCAGATACGATCTGGGGTTAGGAACAAGCTCCTTATGGAAAGTCAGGAGACCGACCCACTTTGAGAAACACCTGCCACAGGTCTATCTCAGCTTCCCTTTGCACCACCTGCAGGAAGACTCGGGTACTGCAACACCTAAAAAAAAAAAAAAAAGGAATGGGTTTGGATTCCAGCGCCCGCTGGGATCAGCCAGGATTAAAACCAAAGACCATGGTCAAACTGCTCATCTTCTGAATCCTGCTCTAGATCAGTGGTTCTTAATTTTAGGGTGCCTCGGAATCATTTAGAGGGCTTGTTAAAACAAAGATGGCTGGGCCCCCACGCCAAAGGTTTGTGATGACGAGTTCTCAGGTAATGCTGATATTGCTGGTCTGGGGCCACACTTTGAGAAGCACTGCTCTAGACCTCCACACACCTGTGACCAGGCCCTTGTCATACTTGCAGCCACACCCAAGGCACCTGTCCACCGTTACTTCTGCATGTTCACCAGGCACTGGTGCCTTCACTCCACCGAAGACAGTGTCCTGAGGTCCCTCTCCTCTCCTCCCAATGCCTGCCTAGGACCGACTGGGGTGCTCGTAGTTGTCAGTTAGCCCTCTTCCCATTTTCCCATTTAGTAAACTAACACCCAAAAAGGTTTCTACCCCTCCCCAATATGGGGAGACCTTGTTCAAGCAAGTAAAGGCAGACATGCACCTCTTCTCTCTGGAGCAGCCCAGGATGAGTTCAAAAGCCTAGTTTGTCTCAGCAAACTCAGGCTCGGGGCGGGGGGGGTTGCAAGATTATTCCTGTCCACAAATGAAGCAGAAGACAAGAAGGTATCTTTGGCCCCACAAAGGAAAGTATCCAGGTTAGAACGTAGAAATACGGCATTCTCCTCCAGAGATGCAGCCAGACTTTCTTGTCTGGAGATTTCCTTCATAGAAATGTACTTCTATTCTTAATTTGCTATGAGTCATTTTTTTAAGCCATGAGTAGTGAGAAAGACAGATAATTAACAAAAATCTATCTTACTATAATACAGGCCGTAATGCGGGCTGTGAGGAAAACAAAAACAGAGCAAGGGGATAAAAGTGATGGGGTACAATTTAGACAGAACCACCAGAGACAGAACTCACCAGGCCTTGCTGATGAACTGATGGTGGGCAGAGCCCTGAGCGAAGAGAAGGAGCACCGGGAGGTTCTGGAGGGGCGCCCTTGGAAGAACAGCAAAGACCAGTGTGGCTGGAGGCAGAAAGGGAAGGAGTTAGGGGAGGAAGCAGCCAGGGCCAGCTCCCGCAGGTCCCATAGGCTGCAGCATGGACTTAGATTTTGTTCTCGGGAGCGGAAAGGTACTGAACAGAGCGGGAAACATGATCTGACCCCCGTCTGAAACGGTCGTCTCAGTGGAAATGGAAGTAGGGGGAAAAGGCAGGGGGAGACCTGCCAAGAGAGTATGACGACAGGTCAGGTGGGCCTGGACCGCAGGTCGTGACCACGAGAACTGCTGAGATACACATAGTCAAGTCAACAGGACTTGCTGCCGGCTTCGGATGCCAAAGAAGGAAGTGACCCAACAGTGGCTGGCAGGGGTTTGGCCCGAGTCGCCAGGAGAATCATACCACTTAGGTGGGCAACACGGGGTGCAGCGGGGAGCTGGCTAGGGGCGAGAAGTAATAATTCTGTTCCTCCCATGTTTGGTTTGAGGGGCCTATTAGATCTTGAATGAGGATGTCCAGTATGAGGCGCTGGCTCCGAAAGGAGGCTGCAGGTCCCAATGGAGGGTCCGTCATCCATGGGCTTTTCGTGTCCTTGTTTCTCCCCAGGGTTCATCTCTGTTCTCCGTCAGCTGTGGATTTAGTGAGATTCTGCTCTAATAAATGCTTTCAGATCTTGTTCATCTGAAATGTCCTTCCTTTGCCTTCGTGCTTAAATATTAGTTTACCTGGATCCAGAATGCAGGCTTGGAGGAGGTTATTTTTCTTCATATGTAAAAAATATTAATTTTATAATAGTATAAAATATCAATAAAGACAACTTTATTATTCAATTATTCATCTCACCAAAGCATCAAAATTTTTTTAATTTCAAAATGCCGTGGTTCAAGATCTACACAACTAAAAGGTCATGTATATCAGTGCTTAATACTTTGGATTATAATTCTCAACTACAACCTATTTTTTTAAATAACACACACGATAAAGGAAGGAATTACATGATTTAGAAAATATGCATTTTAAACAATCCTTAATAATTATGACCATCCTGGGTTTAGTGTGAGCATATTTATGTCAACGAACAGTGCAAACTGTACATTTGAGGCTGTGGCGATTTGAGTTATGGTTGGAATTTTTTACTTTGGGGGAAAATGTGGGGGGTTCCTACTAAAATATAGATCTGCCTGTTAGATCTGTTTAATTTTACTTTATTTATGTATATATTTTCATTTAAACATACAAATTTTTAAAATAAGAATGTTTTCCTGATTATAATAAAGCAATAAAGACGGTATAGACCCACGGGACAAAATGGATGACCGCTAACTAGTTTCGCATAGAAGAAAAAAAAAAAATCAGTCCAGCTGAAATAGAGTCTGTAGAGAAGTTTGTAGGGGAGGTTGATGGCCAGAGGGATGCCGTTCTGCAGGTTCATTGAGAATGAATGGCAGTTAGCATACTGGAGGATAGCCGGCTATTGCAATATAGTAAAAAGGTGCTAGTTAGAGGCTCATAGCATGTGTGGGGGTATAGCTCAGGGGTAGAGCATTTGACTGCAGATCAAGAGGTCCCCGGTTCAAATCCGGGTGCCCCCTGTCGGTTTTCTTTCCACCCGGGGCTCAGCTGACAGATGGTGGGAAAGGCCATCTTCTGCTTCAGGAGATGGAAAAATTGCTCGTCCAGAATTGGAGGTTTTGTCCTGACCCTCTGACGACCTACGTATATGTTTGATCTCTCCTAAGTGACTTCATAGGTTCAGCCCAGGGACCCGGATGCAGGAGGCCGGGAGGGCACCTTTATTGTAAAAATGACGTCTATCTCTACCCTTCCTCCTTTCCCCCTCCATCCCGATGCGCCCTAGATCTGACAGGCGCATTTGGGGGAGGACTACGCTGGGTGATTCTAAAGGGCGCTTGGCCTAAATGTATTTGGTTCTCAAAGCGGGTGCCCTCGGCAGGGGCCCGAGAAGCTGCCAGGTGCGGAAGGAGGCCTGGTAGCAAAGCGGTCCGTCCCGGCGCAGCAGACCCCGCCGGTCTCAGGCAAGCCCACGGAAGACGTCGGCTACTTGCCGGGTTAGAGCTCTGCGTACGGCAGCTGGGGGGGAAGGCGCCTTGCTCCTAGGCGGGTCATTTGAACACATATCCCGCGGTCTCTGATCCGTAATTCAGGGAGCCCCCACCGGCTGTCTTTAAAAATATGTATGTTGTAGACTTTATTTCTTAGAGCAGTTTAAGGTCACAGAAAAGCTGAGCAGAAAGTACAGAGAGTTCTCATATACCCCCCCCACACACACACTGTTTCCCTGTGGTTAAGATCTTGCACTAGTGTTAAAAACTGGTGAACGAATATCAATCGATACATTATTATTAACTGACACCGATAGTTTACATTAAGTTCCCAACAATTTAACGGGTTTTGACAAATGCATAATGTCACGTATCCACAATTAACTAACGTCATGGATAGTCCCACTGTTGTAAAAATCCGGCCTGCTATACCTAGTCATTCCTCTCCCCTCCTGCCAATCCCTGGCCACCGCCGATCTTTTTACTGTCCCTAGTTTTGCCTTTCCTAGAATGTCATAGAGTTGGAAACATACTATATGTAGCCTTTCCAGATCAGCTTCTCTCACTTAGCTATAGGCTTTGCTCATTTCTTTTTATGGCTGAATAATATTCCATGGTATGCACCTGCCGCCGTATTTATTTAGACTTGTGGGCATTCCAGATAACTGCCTCTTCCTGCAAGAAGAGAGAAATTAAGAGTATACTTATCTTGATTAGCACTGAGTAATATACATATAATACTGAGTAATATACGTATAATATATGGAAGTGTTGAATCACTATACTGTACATCTGAAACTAATATAATGCTGGATGTTAACCACATTGGAATTGAAGAAGAAGAAGAAGGAGGAGGAGCGGGAGGAGGAGAGGGAGGAGGAGAAGGGAGGGGGGAAAGGGGAGGGGGGGGAGGAGAGAAGCAGCACATCAGGCCTTTTCCAGAAAACCTCCCCAGGCTCTGACAGCACTATCCAATTTCCCCCATTCCTTATTCTGGCATTGATCCAGTCTCACTTATGAGACTTGCGGTAGATAATATGCAACTATCTTTCTTACACCCCCAATGTTTGAAATTCCTTTCCATTTGGGGGGATCCACAGCTGTGCATGACTGGTGGAAACCAGGACCTACCTGCACTACCAAAAGTACCAGACTTTGCCCTCCCACCAACCCCAGCAATGCCCTCGGCTTAGCCAGTCACACACACATGATTGAGACTTGGAACATGGAATGAGGCAGGAGTTTGGAATTTATTCCAGGGGAGCTCTGACATTGGCGGTGGGGCTGATGGCTGCAGCCAGTGTGCAGTGGGGGCATCACCAACCCCCTAACCAGGATGCTGTTTGGGGGCAAAGGATCTTGACCTCCTGGCTGTCCTTTAATTCTGCCCATTTCCTGAGTGTAGATTGCTAGGTTTCCTTGAGAGGTCTGAGATTTTTGTCTTCGTGCCAGTCATTTCCTTGTTTGCTTCAATTAGCCATTATCAGTTTCTATTTTTGAGATGGAATGCTGGCCGTGTGAAAACTGATCCTAGAAGTCAGGTGCAGGAAATGAGGGGAACATGGCATTGGTTATCTGGTCTGGTTGGGGCTAAAATCAGTGACCATCCGGCCAGTTATTCAGGAATTGGAACCTGGCAGTCATCAGTCACTGACACACAGTGACAAAGCAGGGAAGTTCAATACTGACTGGGTCACCTGGACCGAAGTGCCCGGGGAGGGCCAGGCCCTGATGTACTAAGTTACCATAGAACACCAGCAAACACCGTACAGTAGAGTGGCTAATTCTGTCAGCACGGGAACTCAGAGAAAATGAAGTTCAAATGTATAAACCCTCTACTCTAGCCAGCACCGAGTGCAGAGAGCCTTAACTCTTACCTCGGAATAACTGAAAAGGCCTCCAACCAAAAGTGGGTTACTGACTTACAAGGTCAGTTAAAGGAACAGTATCCTTGTCTCATGTGTGAAAGATAGGACACGAATCAGAAAAGAGTGGGATCTTCGCACCCACTCGGCGTTTATCCGGTGGACTCAGAAACAAAGGTCAAAACCAGGCGTGGAGGCCAGGAGCCAGCTCCACCAAATGCACTTCACACACCCCGCCCCCCAAACCTGGCCATGCCAGGGAAGGGCACCCAACTTTCCAATTACCTCCCCTAATAAAAAGATGGTGTTTTAGGGCACCTGGCAAATGCCAGGCAAATGACTGGCTCAGATGGTTAAGCGTCTGCCTTCGGCTCAGGTCATGATCCCAGAGTCCTGGGATCCAGTCCCACGTCGGGCTCCCTGCTCCTTGGGAGCCTGCTTCTCCCTCTGCCTCTCTCTCTCTCTGTCTCTCATGAATAAATAAATAAAATCTTTAAAAAAAAAAAAAAAGATGGTGTTTTAGAGGCCGGGCAAGCAGCCAGCAGCCAGCAGCATGGAAGCAGGTGGATTATGTTAGAAACATCATGGATGGGGCGCTGCTTTGTTCTCACTGGAACACTTATTTTGAGTTTACATCATGTTTTTGAAGTGAAACAGGTTACCTGTGTGTGTACAAAGGAATGCTATAGGTAGGCTGCACGGGAATGAGGAAAGAATCTCCCTTCCTCTCCCCTATCTCCCATGGCTCAGTGTCCTCTGCGGTCTCTGGAAAGTGAATCTCACCGGTCTCTGATGCCCCCTAACATCCCCTCGGTTACTGCCCTGATGCCTCCTCCGAAGGACTGGTGGGTGTCCTCACCGTGTGAATGAAGGTCTGCAAGCTGGGAGGGAGGGAGGGAGGGGGAGGGGGTGGGGGGGCATACGCACGGCCTGGGCTCTCCTGTTGTGGGGCAGAGGAAAGAGAGATCTCTGACCTTATAGCAGGGGCCCTTGGGTCGGGGCTGTGGGCCCCCAAACAGCAGCCTTCTAGCCCCCTCGGTTATGCTGCCGGAAGGATTCAGGGGCTACTGCCTCGCTGGCGCTGTCTCTCCCGGGTTCAACCAAGCCCCTCGGAGACTGCCTCAGGAGGGGACTGGGCCGGGGAGAAGGTGGGGGTGGGGTGGAGATGTGAAGGAAAACAGAGAGCCAGCAAGGGTTAGGCTGGGGAGGATGGGGTAGAGCCGGTGGAGCTGAGGGAGGAGGGAGGGAGGGAGGGAGGGAGGGAGGGAAGGAAGGAAGGAAGGAAGGAAGGAAGGAAGGAAGGGAGGGTGGGGGGCGGGGTCCCGCAGAAACCCGGTGTCTCCCGCAGTTCGGATGCGGCTGCAGCGGAAAAGCGCCTACTAGACAAAGCGAGGGGTCTCTGGGGAATGGGAAGGCGGCCTCACGGCCACAGAGTGGTCCCTGGTGAATTTGTGCTGGGCCTGCTGGTCTCATAGGCCTACCAGCAAGGAATAGAACTCACGGGGCGCTATGGGATGCTTGGGTGTGGCGTCACAGGTGAAATAGTGTAAAGAGGAGGCAACCTGACGCACGGGGGTGTAGCTCAGAGGCAGAGCGTTTGACCGCAGATCAAGAGATTCCCCGGTTCAAGTCCGGGTGCCCCCTGCTGGGCCTCCGCTTTATTGCCGAACACGGAGGAATGGCTTCCCGGATACCACAATCCATTTAATGTCACCAGGTGCCCTCCTTGCCACTTTCCCCCAGACCCCGCCCCGTGTCTTTTCCTCGCTTGGCATTTTGAAGTGTGGTTGACCCACTGGCTGCAATTCTTCACCTCGCGGTTTCTGTGGCTTTTGCTTGTGACTCTTCCTTTTCTCCCCCACGGGCGAGTGCGCTCTGCACCCCCTTGCTCTGGGCTCGGCCATAGGTATCAGTCTGGACCAACCAGGAGACAGAACCCACACAGTAACTTAAGCGGGAAGTTTAATATAAAGAATTATTGTGTTATGCAAAGAGTTACTACAAAGGTGCAAAGAAAACTAAAGTTATGCGCGGGGAGAAGAACCCAAAGAAGGACAAATTCGGAAGGGGGCCCCTCCCCAAAGCAGGAATTAGACCCCGGGGGAAGGTGTGGTTGCAGCCCACTCGCCAGGTTGCCGCAACCTGACCTTGTATTCACAGTCTCCGGGCAAGCAGCAAGCAAACCTCTTGGGCACGGGAGAGGCACCTGCGGGTATGAGGTCTGGAGCGTGCAGCATCTGCGCCTGGAGGGCTCGGGGGACCAAACCTCTGAGGGGCAGAGACAAGCGGGGCTGGCTGGCGCCCGCAGGTGCATACACAGAGTTGGGAGGGCCCCGAGAGGTGGTCGCCAGCCCCGCTGGGGTACGAGGTCGCCATGGGACTCCATTCTTTGGGGGCCTGGCTGGGTCCTCACACACCCACACCTCTGACCAACCATGCAACAGAGACCAAGGGGAAGGGGAAAAAAACAAAACGAAACAAAACACCACCACCACCACCAACAACAACACGCAGCAGAAATTCGGGAGACAATTTCCTTTTCTCCAGCAACGTCCCTCCAGCGCCCTCTACTGACAGCTGTTCATATTACAGGAGAAACGCTTACAGAAACCAGTCGGTTATTGCAGGGCAGGTATGGGGGCATGAATTTGGACCGGAGAGTCAAAAAATTGATCGCTGGCACATCGTGTGACTTGTTTTGGCCAACAGGATGTTAGCAGGTTATGCAGGAAGGGGCTTGAGATCAACTTGCAAGGTTGGGTTTGTCCTCCGGCACTTCTGCTATTACCATGAGATGTGTTTATCCTGTGAGCGGCTGCCCCTTCAGCCTGGACCCCAGCGTGGACGCACATGGCCCAATCTTAAGTCCAGTTCATCAAGAGGAGCCAAGGCCGGCTGGACCCGCAGCTTGAAGCGCCCTTACTCAGACAAGCCCAGCCTCGATCAATTGATTCACATTCAATATTCTGACCCACGGGCATGAGAATAAGTGCTTATTGTTGTGTGTCACCGGTTTGGGGTGGCTTGTTTTGCGACACTATTGTGGATTAGACTGGCAAATACTAAAAGTGACATACAGAAGGGGGCTCCTGCTATAACAAAAGGCTAAAGTACATGGCATGCCTTTGCAATGAAGCAATGGGCAGCAAAAGAGCTGTTAACAATCAGTGGGAAAATAGGAAAGTACTATTGGCAGGAAGATCAGAGGCTCGTGGTAACCTGGAAGGCAGAAAATGTGCTTGCACTTGTAGTGTTAGGGTAGGATATTTCAAGGAAAAACATTGAATGCGTGAGCTATTTTGTTACAGGCTGTTTTTGATAAGGTACTGCAAAAAAAGATTTGAGTTCAGAAGAGAGGTTACTGGTTTGCAGTCAGAATTTAGAGGCAATCTAGATAGCTCAGAATTGCATAGTCAGAAAAATGAAACCATTCTCTCCAAAACAAAGGTGAGGCCCTTCTTACAGCACTTTAGGAAAAAGACTAACTCCAGAGCCTTCCCGTAAGACATAGTCTCAAACCAAGTCAAGCTTAATACACTCATAGTTTGAATGCACTTTATTAAGAGCACTGAAGAATTAAACTGGTACCAAGTATATCCTCTCAGTTGGACAAAAGTATTCCTAGAAAGACTAAGGGTGTGCCCAAATACTTATAATTGAGCCGGAGGGAGAGCATATGTCAAAAAGAATTGTGATCATGTGGCTTTTGGCACATGGAGTCAAATAAATAGAAAACCCACACGTTGCTTGAGAGAACTGTACTATCAAAAGCATTACGAGCTTGGACGAAAAGACGCGAAGACTGGGAAGTTAAAAGGACCTGGGCTTCTAACATTCTACCGGGGGAAGCAAGCTGAGAAGAAAGCTCAGCCACCAGAAAGGACATATTTTCCAATGATCTCTTTAAAAAATTGCAGAGGGGGCGCCTGGGTGGCTCAGTTGTTAAGCGTCTGCCTTCGGCTCAGGTCATGATCCCAGGGTCCTGGGTTCAAGCCCCACATCGGGCTCCCTGCTCCATGGGGAGCCTGCTTCTCCCTCTCCCACTCCCCCCTGCTTGTGTTCCTTCTCTCGCTGTGTCTCTCTCTGTCAAATAAATAAAAATCTTTAAAAAAATAAATAAAAAATTGCAGAGAAGCCTGAAGGAAAAGGAAGACTTCTCAGAGTCATGCAAAAACAGTGAACGGGGAGCTCTCCCGAGGCAGCAGAACCAGAATCTAATCATACTGAGTTTTGGGGTGGTTTGTTATATGATATTATTGTGAAAAGCCTGACAAATACTGACATTGGGATCCAGAAGGGGGCTCTGGCTGGAGCAAAAGGTAAAAGCTGAGTATATTACGCATGCAGGAGAGAGGTAAGTAATTATGACCAAGAGGGCAGACCGCAGTGGATTAAAATGTTGGCCCCGGTTCTGAGCTTATTCTGTGTGCACCCTTTGCCATGAGACTTTTCAGATGCTCTCATGTTCCCAAGGAACAGATTTCCCTGCCCTTGATGTAGGGCTTGGTCCTGAGACTCGCTTTCACTGATGGGTTGTTAGCACATGGATTACAAGCTGAGGCTTGAAACCTGCTCGCATAGTTGGGCAGGACATTTTTGCATTTCTGCCACTGCCAGGAGAAAAGTGCCCCTGCTAGCTGCCACTCTTCCAACTTGGACCCAGGAATAAACAGACTTTCAGCAAACCTGAGCCCAACTCACAACAAGGATCCAAGCACAGATGGACCCCCAGCTTGAAGCAGGGCCACCAGGTCAAGCCCAGACTAGATCCACTGCTTGCCATGCATGAAAATAAATGTTTATTGTTGCATTCATCTGGATTTAGGGATGATTTGTTATGAAGCATTATGGTGGACATAGCTAATCCAGGCATGATTCTTACACTTCCTCTCCCTTCCCCTCCCACCAGGTACTGAGTGAGGTGAGGGGAGGAGACTGCAGTTTATCCAAGGAGTTCAGGTTGTCGCTACAGAGTAGAAAAGGACTATTAGACAAGGGAAGGTCTCTGGGGAATGGAAGGGCCAACTCCTGGCCAGAGGGTGGTCTCCAGCCAGTTTGTGGTGGGCTTGCCAGTTTCATAGGTGGACCAAGAGAGAATAGAATGTCCAGTGCACTAGGAAATGCTTGGGTGTGGCAGCGCGAGTGAACTATGCTAAAGAGGACTATAACTCTAGTAAGGGGGTATAGCTCAGGGGTAGAGCATTTGACTGCAGATCAAGAGGTCCCCGGTTCAAATCCGGGTGCCCCCTGCAGGTGGCTTACCTTATTGCCAAGTGCAAATGAACAACCTCACTTAGGGTCCTGCTCGTTGTAAAGTCACCTACATCAGCACCCTCCCTGAGTCTGTGTCACTTTCCCCAAGTGAATTCTGGGGCAAGGCGCATGTCACGGTGCTGTTGTTAATGATATGTATGTGGTAGAAGTTTCTTACTTCCCTCTTGAAGTTTATGTTATGATCAGCGGTTACCTAGCCTGTCTGCACCGGAATTACTTAGGGACCATAGTAAAAATACAGATCAGCCCTAGGAATTAGGATTTAGTAGAACTGAGGAGGTGCCTGGGAGCTTCTGTTTTGGGGAGGCACACCCCCCCCACTAACTTCGATGGTAACATCCACTCATTCCAAGTGGCTGGAAAATTATTTTGGAACTTACAACGCTATGTCATTTTAAACAACATTCTGGTGGCAAACATCAATGATTTTTCAAGTTAGTGCCTTCAGCGCAGGACCGAGGGAATTGTAAGAGGTGGGCGAGAAGCACAGAGAGTGGCCGGGGGTGCAGAGGTAAGAGAATGTGACCATGGTAGCATGGTGACAGGTCACACGGGCCCAGTCCTGCTAGGCCTGATGACAGCCCATAACTAATAACTTGACTCCACAATGAAGTTCAAAATTGAAACACACTTATTAGACAAGACCGAGTAAAGCATTTGACTGACAACCTGGAAGTCCCTGATTCCGATTCAGATGTGTTCTTTTTCCCTCCCAACCTTTGAGCCCTCTTTCCATCTTTTGAGGATCCCCAATTATGTGAGCCCTGGTGGAAGAAATGGCTCTGCTTGCAGCTGCAGAATTAAAGGCTATTTCCCTTTTTCTCCCCCTAGCACTTCTGGCCAAACAGGTGCTCCTGACTCACACTACACTCAGACCGAGTGACACAAATTCCAGGGTTGGCAGAGCTCAAGCACCGTCCAGCAGCTCCTTAACCGGTACCCAAGAGCCTCGCAGGCTGAGTCCCCTTGGATCGCCCCTGCCCCCTGAACCTACAAGCCCCAACCTTCCCTTCAGGGCTGCGGGCTCCCTGCCACCTGGACAATGATTGTCTCATCTTTTCCCATGGACAGAACCAGTTTCTGTTTCTGTGACAGTGTGCCTAGGCTGATACAGCATTTGGAGTTGGTTGCAGGCAAAAGGTGCACGTCAGTTAAATATTAGAGAAAAGTGGGGTGGATTTAGGATTTCTTTTCTGCCCTACTCGGGATAGAAGAAAGTGGAAATCCAGTGGATTCTTCAGGGCTGGAAATCTGAGAACCCAAGGGCTCTCAGTGGTAAATGAGCTGATAAATCGATCACGTAGATTCAACTGACCAATGGATTGGTGGCAGCTTATCCACCTGGGAAGCATTTAATGGCTGTTTATGGTTGATGTCCATTCTGGTCAATGTCCGTGCTGTAGAGATGGCTAGATATTTTGAGTATCACCCTTTCTTGGAATAGAGTTCCCACGGGAGGACAAAACCTTCAGGGACCAGTTGTTGTTATAGAACAGGATGAAGGGCCAAGCCAAGGCTGATAGTCTAGGGAAGCTCAGTGTCATACAATGGAAAGCTCAAGTCTATATTCTCTTCTGACGGGGACAGACACGGCAGACTTCTTGACCACTGCACTAAAAACTCAGCTCGTGCTGCTGAGTGACTGAGATCCTGAAACACAAAGACAAGACCATCCAATGGCGAGCCCAGCTGGGTTCACAGTTGCACCCGCCTCTTGGATGCATTGCCGCTGCAGTGAAGCTTCCCGGGATGTCAGGGCACCTCCTCAAATTCCACAAGCAAGTTGCTACATCTTGCTCTCACCTTAGGCCTCATTGGGGCTTTTCCTGTTACCCAGGTAATGGTTCCAGGGAAGACAAAATACTCAGGCACAAAGGATCTCCCTGAATGGTCAGGAAGAACAAGGGGGATGGCGACTCCTTGCCAAGTTCTACCTCCGTGTATGTATGTTTTTATACTTTATAATCCTCAAAGCTTTTCTCTAATATTTAACTCACGTGCACCTGCACGCATGCACACACACACAAACTTTGATATCTCCCGTTTGAGCGAATGTAATGGCCTAGCCTTTCTGCTTTTTAGTCAGTAATGACCTGAGGTTTGTAACAAGAGAAACAGCCCTGTTACTTAGTCAAGGGGGTATTTAGCAGACACGTCAGCAAAAGATAAAGAACAGGAAAACGCTGAACTCCTAAGGTCCCTTTCTCTCATATGTCCAGATGTGACAACGACTATTTCCTTGGTCAAGCACAGCGGCCATTCCTATATATTTGCTGATGCAAGTGCCACAATAAAAACTGGTGTTGTGGGCATGTAGGAATTGTTTTTGGCTTCCCAACACCCATCTCCGTTCCTAGTAACATCCCGGTTTTCCTTGGATGCAGGCTGGTAGAACGGGAATCTAGGACCTTCTATACCTTGGGGGTAGGCATGCCCTGACGCTAGCTGTCTCATGTAGATGCTATCCTCGGGGTTCAGGTCACGGACAAGAGACAAAGCGCCCAGAGTGGCTGGTTCTGGATCATGCACATGGAGGTCCCTGACCACGCTGGCCTCTTGCCCTGAGTCTCTGAGGCCCATGTGGCCATGCCTTTCCCAAGCTTTATTTTCTGCCTCCTAGCAATTCTGTGATGTATTTCCATTCAGTTCTTTTCTCAAATTAAAAAAGGCAGTTTGCTGAAAAATACCACCTGATACAACTGCCTTCAGCTTCTTCTTGCTTTCTAACAACTGGAATGTGGCGTGATGACACACTTGGACGGGCCCAGTGGATGAGGGACAGAAGCTTTGTAAGAAAAATCCATCTGGTTCTACAGAAATGCAAAAACTCTCCCAAATAATAAGACCATTGGAGCCACCAAAATGAGGTCAGAGATCCTGAATCTGGATGTCCCTGTGCTCTGAGACCACCAGCCTGGACACTGGGTCCTTGGTGCAACATCATCAGGAAGGGAGCAGGTGGGATCGGGGCAGTTGGGACCTGTCTCCACTGACCCATTTTGAATCTTGTTGGAATCAGCCTCTTTTCAGATAAAAGCATCTCTTGTTTAAGGGACACAGACAATTGGAATTGTTGCCTTTTTTTTCTTTTAAGCAAAACTAACTCGTGTGGAGAAAAGCAGATAGGTCATTTCAGAGATAATACGTTCATAATTTGCATATCACTTCTTACAAAGATGATACTGTTCTTCTATGATGTTTTTAACATGAAAAAGAATTGATTACTTTTTCATGCCAATAAGAAAAAGCTTTTAGGACACTTTTCCTGGTGGCTAGAGAGGATTCTTCTGTATGACTGCTATGACTGCAATTGATTTAGCCAACCTGCCTTTGTTGGTCACCTATACAGTTTCTGACTTCCACCATACGGACAAATCTGCAAAGGGTCTTGTTAAAGATGCATCTCTGTTTCTTACCTCGTTCTGTCTCGACATGCTATGCGCATTTGGATGATTGTCCTTTCTATGCATCCTTGGGGTCTCTGTGGCCTTTTAGCGTCATAGGGGTAACTTCCGGGGGAAACATCCACAGAGGAAGAGACCCCTGGTCACAGCCCAGGAAGCAGTAGAAGCCTGAGTCTGGTGCTCAAATAGCCAGTCCTTGTATCTGGTCCCAAGTCATCCAGCTGTGCTGAGCTGACTGACGGTGGGGGGCCAGCATGGTGCCATGACCTCTCTGGTGAGGCATCTTCCCTTAAAGCCAAGGAGTAAGGGATGAGAAGAGCAGGGCGGTGGGGGGCAGCAGAGGAAGCAATGTAAGGCAGCCCAGAGAACCCCATCGTGCCGAGGATGAGCGTCCGAGTGGGACCAGGGCGAGTGGGGCTGGTGAAGTAAAACCTGAGTGGGAGGGAAGAAAAGAGGGAAGATTCTAGCTCTAAATGATGATTTGTGCCCCCCCCACGGAGCCTGAGGAGGTGGCAGTGCTGTGGGCAGGGAAGATTTCTAGACATCTCTGGAGAAGGAAAGAGTAAGTTCAGAGTCAGACAGAGGTCTGTCTGGATGAGGTTAGTCAGTCAGTCAGTTCCCCTTAGTGCACTAGAGATGAGTTACAGGGCACTATGGCCCACAGGTGACATGGGGCCCCTCAGCAACGCCCAAACCGATAAGGGGGCATAGTTCGGGGGCAGAGCATCTGACCACATACCAGGTAGTCCCTGGCTCAAGGCTATGTGTCACCTGTTGGCCCTTCCTTTTGTTCTGACCACATGTTTGCAATCACCCTGTCCTGCGTCTGGGCTCCAGTGACCATAAATCTCTCATTTCCATTTCTCTGCCTGTCCATGCATTACACCCTCTCTTCAGCTTGTATCTTCCGTCCCACACACGGAAGCATGCAGCAAACAGAATAAGGGGACAAAGGAAGATAGATGAAGGGGGTAGTTCATCTCCTGCCCAGTTTAGTGCAAAGAGGCCTTTAATCATAAACGTGGATTCTAGTGGTAACTTGGTCATTAAACCAAGTTGTGTTTTGTTCGGGCATGATTTTAATTGCTGTCATTTTTTTTTCCAGATCTCTACCAGGTAGGGCACAACGTAAATCAATAGCTCCAAAATCATCAAGAGCTTGTTAGAAGCTCCCATCGTCCCTTGTCCCCTTCCCAGAGAGTCTGGTTTAGGGGGCCCAAGAACCTTGACTTTTCCCAGCCGCCCCCAACCCTAACATCAGAGGGTCTGTTGAGGAGCCAGTTCTGAGCCCTGCTCCTTCTAAATGAGTCCAGAGGATGTTCAAGCTGCAAACCTCAATGTTTTCAAGGCCGGGGCCTACAGCTAGGGGCTGAGGGGAGGAAGAACGCTAGTTCTGAGTAGAGGCAAGAGGCAAGGGTGGGCGTAGCAGGTGGGGCATGCTTACAGGGGCATAGGATGGCAGAGCACTACCAAGAACATATCACAAGGTGGAGATGGTCAGGGTGTGGCTCTGCAGGATTAGAGTGCTTATTAGACATACATAAGCAAGTGGGGGTATAGCTCAGGGGTAGAGCATTTGACTGCAGATCAAGAGGTCCCTGGTTCAAATCCAGGTGCCCCCTATTATGCTGGCTTTTACCCCCTATAACAGCTGTTGTTCCCCCAACATTGAAACCTCTATGAGGAAAGAAGAGATGGACCAGGACTCCTCGGTTTCACCTCCTGTGTTTCTCAGACACAAGTGAACTCCACCACCCAACCCCACTGTGCTGTGCTGGTCGGGCCCTCTCTGG
Source organism: Callorhinus ursinus (assembly GCF_003265705.2). Lineage (NCBI taxonomy): Eukaryota > Metazoa > Chordata > Mammalia > Carnivora > Otariidae > Callorhinus > Callorhinus ursinus. The sequence continues at coordinate 84,857,775 of NW_027397074.1, read as the reverse complement.
TGGCTGCAGGTAGGGCTTTGTGTTATTCTTTGACTGCCCAGTACCTGAACCCCAAACCAAAATAGTGAGTCTTGGTGGAAAGCCCAGCTCTGCAACCTGCTGTACCAAACAGATGTGCCAAATACTGCCAGCCCCTATCCCCCTGACTGCTGGCGGGGGGCCCAGCTCACACTTTGCAGAGTGAGCTTCATTCCAGGATCTAGAGCTCGGCGCAGCTGTTGGTTCATCCAGCGCCCCCTGGGGGCCACAGTGCCTCCTGCCCCGCATGCTACTCCGCAGTGGCTCTGGCTGGGATTCGGGCCGCTGGGGTCCCTTGGAGCCTGACTCTCCCACCGTCTCTCCAGGGCCATGGGCTCCTGACAGCCTGCCAGGGACTGTCTAGTCTGTTTCCATCAGACAGAGGCACATTCTGGGTTTGCACCTGTGTGCGTGACTAGTATGGGAACTGGTACCCAGGGTAATTTGCAAGCAAGAGATCCTCAGAGAAATGCAGATATGTGGGGATCGGGGGTTAACTACCAGACCTCGTTGTACTGAAGGCAGGAAAAGTCCCGGTTGGTCCCTCCTGGCTAGGAAGCTAGCAAACCAGTGTTAACAGACGCATTGTTGCCTGCAGTCAGCTGAAATCAAGTGCCCACAGAGAGCAAGCGCCCTGGTGGCGGATTCTAACACCCCAGGAATGACTAGATCATACTACATCCAGTTCTCAGAAGGACACACGGGGCTTCTGACGACTGTGCCAAGAAAATCTGCCTAAGGCACCACGTGGCAGAGCCGAACACCAGAGGCAAACTTTGATCCAGCAGTTGCTAAATTCCCTGAAATTCGGAGACTCTTGGTCTCTTGGGTGAATGTTGGGGCATTTATCAGGGAAGAACAGTCCTCCCAAATTTGTAATTTATGAGAGGATATGGAGAAATCAATCCCAACTCCAAATGCCACCAATCCCCACGGATTTCCTCTTATATCCGGACTGATGGAAGGGCTCGCAGAGGGTCCAGCACCCCTGTCCCTGCCCACTGAATGCAGAAGCTGTCCATTCACTGTGGAAACTGAAAACACCCAGGGGGTCTTTCCTGTCCATCAGAATCTTTGCACTTTGGAATCCAAATAGCCCGTGGCTCCAGGAGGGGACAGTGTGCGGTCCCCTCCCAGGGAGAGGCAGGTGTGGTCTGACTGCCCTAGGCAGTGGCTCAGCCAGCAAAGTCAGAGTCCCCATGCCAGTTCAGAAGGTTTTTAGGCTTTGGTAGCCCAAACAGGCAGCCTTAAAGCCCATCCCTGCCCCCTCCAGATGTGCAAAGCCCCAGACGTGAGGCCTTTCAAGGCAGCTGGGGCTGCTCAGCGGGAGGGTGGTGTTAGCCTTCCTGGCCAGATGCCTCCCACAGGCTCAGCCCCGGGATTCGGCCTTGGGATGAAGAAGGGGAAAAAGAAGATCCATCCAGCCAGTAGTCGAACAGGTGAAGCTGGGGGGAGAGGGGAGCAGGGGTTAGAACAAATGAGCCCAGGAACGGTGGAGTGAAGAGGGAAGGTGGGGGGGGGGTAGGAAAGTGTATCAGCGAGAGACAGGAGGGGAGGGGCTGAGCAGGGCGGAGGGGGCTTCAGGGCATTCAAATGAGGGTCAGTGGGAAAGGGGAGGGAGCTTCTGGCCAGGAGAGGGTGAGTCAGCCAGGACATGGGGCCGGCAGGAGTAAATAGAAACTACTGGGTCTTGCCGGAGGAGGGTCCCTCCCTGGGGGAGGCCACAACCATGAAATGATGTCAATTAGGAAACGATGTGAAGTAAGCTCTGGGTCCGGGGAAAAGATCTGACTGCGGGTCGGGAGGGCCACAGTTCAGATTCCCAGGCTGCTGTGAGCTCATCCTGTTTAGTCCTAGATGTGGGGTGGACATCATTCAGATCATTATTTGGGGAGGCCTATCTCCTCCAGCCCAGGGCAGCCTCAGCCACGGGGGGAAGGAAGCAGCTGAAGGCAGTGGGCCCCGTCGCGTCTTGTCCCAGGTTAGGGAAGTGGAAAGAGCCCAAGATCAGCCATGTGGGATCTGGCCCCCACCCTATGATTAATCAGGTGTGTGTGCTTGGGCACATCTCTTAATTATGGCCTCTTTTCAAGCCTGTAACATGGGGCACCAAACTAAATTGGTGGTTTCCAATTCTGACTTTCCACTGGGATCATCCCATGAGCTTGTTAAAAATAGAGTCCCTTGGCCCTGCGCCCAACTATGCTGATTCAGGCAGTCTGACCTGGGGCCTGCGAGCTGTATTTCCATGAAAGCACACGCCATGGCTCTTACCATCTCACACGCCGGGTGCTGTGATGGGCCGTCCAGCTGGGGACCCTTGGCCTTAGAGAAGTCCAGAGCCCTCCACTGACACAGCCCTGCTTTGACATTGACGTCCTTGGCCAAGGACAGCTGGCATAGGCAGGGGATGGTGCAGAAGGGGATGGTGGGCAGGAATGCCTTCCACCTGAAGCAGAGCGGGTCTCAGGGACTGACAAGACATGAGGGGGTATGTCAGTGTCTGAAGGAGTTCTGGAATTAATGACAGAGGCCAGAAGTCTTCCTGTCAGAGTGAGGTGAGCTTTTAAGGACAGATGTTGCTTACCTGTTCTTGATTTTTGGAATGCGACTCCAGCTTCCTTTCCCTCACTGGAGCCCGTGATTCTACACCAAGGACAGAGAGAAAAGAGGCCCCGGAAGGTCTCTCTTCTTCAGCGTTTCCCTCCCTGGAGTCAGTCCCACAGCGCCAAGCACAATCCTGCTCTTCCCTGGGGGCGTGGGTCTGTGAGTCCTGGGCAGGCCTCAGGGGGAGCTCCACAACCTGAGTCAGGGAGCCTCAGGCCAGAGCCTCTGCAGGGCTGCCAGCACGCTGGGCTCAGAAAACTAAGCAGCAACCCTACTGCAGGGCTCCTTCTGGCTCAGCTACTCTTGTAGGACAGGGAACCCACTTGTGATTAAAAGTTGAGGAAGGGGGCACACCCAGATTTGAACCAGGGATCTCTTGATCTGCAGTCAACTGCTCTGCCCCTGAGCTATACCCCCTGAGCTAGGAAGATGGTATAAGTAACACCTTTTGCCTGTGTTGCTACATCAGGATTCAGTTTTGCTGGTTGGAATGTCCTGGCCAGTTCTGCTTCTCTCAGCTCTGGCCTTCCTCCTGCAGGAAGCCAGCCCTTCCTCTTCCTGTCTCTACTGTGTGCACCTGGCTGAGGATGCCCCTGGTCGCCTTGTTAACCTTTACAGGTGGGCAGAGCTTTAAAATCATCCAGATTTCTCTCTTCAGCCCTAATGGTTGTTGAGCATCCACAGCAGGTCAGGGACACTGGGACGGTGACATAACTGTGACAAGTTGCAATGCTTTCCCTGTGGGGAGAGAAGGTTCAGAGCCCATGTCCAGCGGTTACTTAATTACACAGAACGTCCATAAGGGGCACCTGGGTGGCTCAGTCCGTTAAGCGTCTCCCTTCAGCTCGGGTCATGATCCCGGGGCCCTGGGATCAGGCTCCCTGCTCAGGGGGGGGTCTCCCTCCCCCTCTGCCCCTCCCTCTGCTCGTGCTCGCACTCTCTCCCTCTCTCAAATAAATAAAATCTTAAAAAAAAAAGAATATCCATGATAATTTGTCAAGTGAAAAGGCAGGTTACAAAACCGTGTGTCTGAACAAAATTGTTGATGATCTCAGCTTTTTTCTGTGCTTTTATTTATCTTTCAAGTTTTCCATGTTGAGTTTGTGGCCTTTGTAAAAAAAAAAAAGTTACTTAGGAAAAATTATACTCTAGGAGAGTTCCACTCCTGGGAATTTATCCCTCAGAAATACTCATGTGAGTGCACAAAGACGCTGTAGGTGGAGACTCGTTGCAGCTTTTATCTTTTTTGTTAGCAATAAATTGGAAACCACCTAACTCTCCACTGACAGGGAACAGGTTACAAAGCAGTCAGAGGATGGGGTATGATGCAACAGAAAAAGATAACATAGGTCCGGAGTATGACAATGAGAAGACTCTTAATATCATTAAGGGCAAAAAGCAAATTGCATGGCATGTGCATGATATGAACTCATTTGGACTTTTAAAAAGATACCAGGTATATATATTATTATATAATAAGGGGCGCCTGGGTGGCTCAGTCGGTTAAGCGTCTGCCTTTGGCTCAGGTCATGACCTCGGGGTGCTGGGATGGAGCCCCTTGTAGGGCTCCCCGCTCAGCGGGGAGTCTGCCGCTCCCTCTCCCTCTGCCCCTCCCCCCTGTTCATGCTCTGTCTCTGTCTCTCTCTCTCTCCAATAAATAAATAAAATCTTTTTAAAAAAGATTATATACACATACAAATATTTACGTATAAACACATAATAAATTTTTATATATATAAAACAATTTTTTGAGAGAGAGAGAGAGAGGTGGGGAGGGGCACAGGGAGAGGAAGGGGGAATCTCAAGCCGACTCCACGCTGAGCCCGGAGCCTGACACAGGGCTTGATTCCCCCCACCCAGAGATCGAGACCTGAGCCGAAACCAAGTCGGACGCCCAACCAACTGCGCCACCCAGGCGCCCCTAAAAATATAAATTTAGATATAAATTTGTATATTTGTTTATATGTTATATACTATATATAACACATCTATAAAATATGTATATCATCTACTATGGGAGAAAATAAACCAGACAGCTACTGCCAACGAGGGGGTGGGGGATTCTTTCATTTTCCAATTCACACACGTAATAACCCAAACGTCTACACACTCCAGCCTTGCAGGTACTGCGTGGTTAAAAAACAACTGAGAGAAAGCACTACGAATATTCTTTCCTTTCCTGCCTTCCGCAGCTGCACGCGTCCTGATTCCTGCTCCTCCCTAGACCCCGCCGGCCCCAAGCCCCTCCCGATCCGTCCTTCCCCCACTACCCCTGCCCCGTGGTGGTGGCAGGCATTTGTCCTTTCTGCTGGTTTTCTGCCCCCCCCTCCCCTCCAGCGCTGTCGTCATGGTTTCACACACCGGGCGTCCACTTCCACCCAGCCAGGATGCACGGTGTCCTCGGTTGGCGTGAGGACAAAGGGCCAGCCCACTGCCCCCCCCCCCGGGGACCCCAGCACCGCCCGGCCCCTCAGCCACACACCGCCGCTGCCACACCTGGCTTCTCCGCCCCGACCTCTCAGCCTCCCCAGAGGCCTCTCGGACTCCAGGCTCTGGTGCCAAGGGTATAGGGAGGGCGCACCCGGCGGGCCCACAGACCATGTAGGAGTCTGAAAATCATGAGAGGAAAGCTCGCCTCCCAGGTCAGTGGAGACTCACAATAAAGTCAAAGGGTGACATTTCCAAAGGTAGAGAAAGGTTTCCGTATCCACACTCAAGAGCAAGACAATCGAGGAAGGGACAGGCCCCGGCTCGGTGATGAAAATCGCGTACACACAGCCTCAAATACGCAGGCTCTCTCCCGTAAGAGGGAGATGGTTAAATCAGGGGGCGGGGGCCACTAGGGAGCCCGCAGGAAGGGCAAGAAACAGAGACAGCTCCTGCACAAATCCGGAGGGTCCCGCGGGGGAGAGGTCACACGGACGGAGGCTGCCCCCAGAAGTCACTTTCAACATCAGAAGGTGTCGTGGGAGGGGAGGCACAGGAAAGGAACAAGCCACCCGGCTCTCGGCCAAAGCTCCAAGTGTTTACGAAACTGGAAAAAGAAGCACTGAGTCAGAAATTTGAGTCTCTCGCTAACAAAAAGGAGTCAGCTTCAATGAAAGGGAAACTCCAAAGCACATCCCTGAGGATAAAAGAAGTCTTGTTTTTTCAGGCACTCATGTTGTATGCTGATAACAGAACGCAGGATAGAGAACCTTTGCAACCCGGGGTGTCGGACGGAGAGCTCTGGGTCAGCTGACCGAGGTAGACGAAGTCTGACCACGCTGTTTCTATGCTGCCCTTTCCCGCCGTCCGGTGTAAGGGGGTTGAGGCCTTCTTGCTGTCAAAGAATTCATTATGAGAACCTGTTTTTAGCCCATCAGAAGTGTAGATTTCTGTTGTTGATCGAAGCCTGGAGGGTGGGGAAATGGGAGAAAGGTCATAAAAGATGAGGGGTGTGAGGCATAACAGAAATCATGGCTTGCCCTTGTGAATTCCATGCCGTATCTCGGAACTCACAACGAATTCTGAGACTGTCTACCAACATGCTCCGCTGCTCCTTCTCCAAACCACAGAAAGGCATTACACACTTTAGTTTTGAGATGGGTGATATAATTCACGGGTCCCTTATGCAGAAGTTTACTTGTAAAGCTTGAATAAGATATACGATTGTCTTTAATAGTTCCTCAATGTGCACTTGAACATGTGGAGAGGGGCCTACCCTCTGAGCCACAGATCCCAGCCCTTTGGCTTGGAAAGAGAAGACCCCTTCCACCCCATTCACAGAATGCCTGAATTGAGAAGGGAGAGTATTGAGGACACAAGGCAGAGACAGTGACTGTCCCTGATACTGTTAACATCGGGTCACCGAGGATGCCCACTTAGAGATGAATCTGAGAAGATCTAGAACACAAGGTGCTGGGCAGACCGAGCAACTATGGTATGAAGCTTCACCATTTGATGGTTTTGGTGGGGGGAAAACAACTTCACATTGACGTCTAATAAGGAAGAGGAAGTTTAAAAAAAAATGCAGCATCAATTTAAGGTAGGGATAAAGAGGGGGCACCCAGATTTGAACTGGGGACCTCTTGATCTGCAGTCAAATGCTCTACCCCTGAGCTATACCCCCTCCTGCTATGGTGTGACTTAATTAATATTCTTCATCTGTGTAGCCACACCCAGACCACCTGTAAAGTGATGAGTAACCCCTTCGGAAGGCGCTCTCTCGGGGACCGCCGGGCCTGCTTCAGTGAAAACTCACCAACATGCTGCATAACAAGCAACAGCCTCCTTCCTCAAAAGCCTCACACCCTGTGCCCTCCTGGCCTACAGCCCGTAGGAAGGTGGGAGCAGTAAAAGGGTGAGGGGGCCGTCCCAGGGACAGAGTCTCAGGCCCCACACGTGGTGGGCAATCTGAAACAAGACAAGTTTGCCTAAAGACAGCACTTAGCAAGGGCTAAGCTCTTAAGGAGCAAGTGAGTTGAAGACAAGAAAGAGAAAAGCAACCCCGAGCATCCACAGCCCCTGGCAGGCTGACTTGGCGTGGGCCCTGAGTGAGCACTCTTCATCTGGTCTGAAAAGCTACAGGGAGTTATTTTAATTCTTGTCGGACTCGGGTGGATGGTGCCCTAGGCTCCTGGTCAAATGAAAATCCTCCCTGAAGGAATGCACCAGGAAACAAGCTTCCTAGAACTCCCACGGGTCGGGTTTTAATAAATCTAAGTGTTCGAGAGGCAGCATAGCATGGAGACCCACAGCATAGACTCTGAAGGCAGAGAGCCTGGATCCAAGTCCTGCCCCAGCTGTGGGACCTCTGGCTGGTTACTTCCCCTCTCTGTGCCTCGCCGCATACGCTGTAAAATGATAATAGCATATACCTGATGCACTGGTGGGTAGATTAAATGAGTTAATCCGCATAAAACACTTGAACCAGGACTGGCACATAGGAAGCTCTATGTCACTGTTTGTGACTGAGCAAATTTAAAAACGCACGAGGAAACTAGCTAACATTCGTGAGAGTCGACGGAATAGGAAACATGGGAACTGGACCTGCAAAGACTCCACCTATGACATTATTTGAATGAATCAAAGAGTATCTTAAAAGAGAGAAATGAAATCTAAACCGAGGAGCAAAAGATTCAGAAATGGTCACATATATTCGAAAAACTAATCAAGACATTCTCGAAATGAAAGATGTAATTAACTTGTTTTTATTTCTTATTGAAGTGTTATTTACACAAAGCACACAAATCTTAAATGTACAACGCAATGAATGTTGACATATACACACACCCAAAACCACCACCCAAATCAAGACACAGAAAATTTCTAGCACCTCATAGGGTTCCCTTGCAGCCCTTCCCAACTGCCCCTTCTCCCCAAAGATAACCACCATTCTGTCGCCATGGATTAGTTTTGCCTGTTCTTGGATTTATTCTTTTGAGTTTGCTTCTTTCACCCAACCTCAGGGTTCTCAGACTCATGCCTGTTTAGCCACTGTGACAGTAATGTGTTCTTTCTGATTCCTGTTTAGCATTCCATTGTATGACTGTACCATGGTTTATTTATCTATGCTGCTGCTGGTGGACGTTCGGGCTGTTTCCAGTTGGAAGCTATTAAGAGAAATGCTGGTATGAACCTTCTTATATGTACATGTGCACTCTAAAGTATATAGCTTGGAATAGACTTGCTGATTAAGAGAGCGTTCGCATTTTCAACTCAACTGATAAGGCCAGACAGGTTTCTGAAGTGGTTATATCAAATTGTACTACCACCGACAGCATAGGAGAGTTACTACTGCTCCATATCCTCACAATGCTCAGTACCATCGGTCTCCATTTTAACCATCCTGGTGAGAATCTGGTGGTATCTCCCTGTGGCTCCAATTGCATCTCCCCAAAGACTAATGATGTTTGAGCATCTTCTCATATCCGGATTGGTCATTTGAGTGTCTTCTTTTGTGAAGGGCCTGTTCAAATCTCTTGTTCATCTTTCTATTGGGTTGTCTGTATCCTTTTTATTGTTTTGCCCAAGTTCCTTTTGTGTTTTGGATATGAACCCTTCATCGGTGATATGTATATATGTGTATCATGTATTTACAAGGAAGTTTGGAGGGACCATGTAAGAGTAGAAGTTTTGGTGAAGGAAATGACCTTGTTGGGAGACAGGAGAGTGAAGAGCTTTGCCATTCATTGAGTAGGAAGTTGGTATACTGGCACCTTTATCAGCTAAAATCGTGGATTTTTCCACTGACCCAGCTCAGTCCTGCTAAACTCACTCACTCTGTGTAAGTTGTATTGTCCTAGAAAATTTTCCATGCCATCTGAATATTATATTTTATTGGCACAAAGTCACTCATAATATAATCCTATGATCTTTTTAATGTCTTTGGAATTGTAGTTAGGTATCCTTTCAAATATCTCTTTTATTGGTTATTAGTGTTTTCTCTTTTTCCTTTGTCAGTCTTGTCTGGGTTAACATTTTTTATTATTTGTTTCTTTTTTTTTTCAAAGATTTTATTTATTTATTTGACAGAGAGAGAGAATGAGAGATAGAGAGCACAGGAGGGAAGAGGGTCAGAGGGAGAAGCAGACTCCCTGCCGAGCAGGGAGCCCGATGCGGGACTCAATCCCGGGACTCCAGGATCATGACCTGAGCCGAAGGCAGTCGCTTAACCAACTGAGCCACCCAGGCGCCCTTATTATTTGTTTCAAAGAACAACTTTTGCTTCATTGGTCCTATCTCTTATGCATTTGTTTTCTATTTAATCAGTTTATGCTTTCATTAATTCATCTTCATTACTTTCCTCTTTATTTTTCCTTTGGCTTTATTGTCCCTTTCATTTTTTAAAATTTTTTATTTTTTAGAGCGGGTGGGGCGGGTGCAGAGGGAGACCAGGAGAGAATCCCAAGCAGACTCCATGCCCACCTAGCACGTGAGTTCAACACGGGGCTCGATCTCACAACCCCAAGATCATGACCTGAGCCGAAATCAGGAGTCAGTCGCTCAACCGACTGAGCCACTCAGGCGCCGCTTTACTGTCCCTTTTATATCTTTTTTGGGATAGATGCAGAGCTAGTTAATTTTCACCTTGTCTCTTCATAATGCTGTGGATGCAAGAATTGCCCTCTGCACACTGCTATGGTTGCAACTGACAAGTTTCAATATCTGGTATTTTCATCATCATGTAGTTCAAATATTTTCTAACTTCTAACTCAATTGCAATTTCCCTTTTGGCCCCTGGATTATTTAAGAAGTACAGTTTTTAATTTCTAAGAAGGTGGGATTGTCTAATTATTTGTTAGGTTTTCTTGTTATTTATTGTTACTTGAATTTTAATTTAATTTGGTCAGGATACATACTTGTTGTGATTGAAATACTTTGGAATTTGTTAAGACTTGCTTTACACTCAGAATATGGTCAATTTGTGTGAATGTTCCATGAGTGAATGGGGGGAAAAATGCAAGTTCTCTAACTGCTGAGTGTAAGGTTCTTTATGTGTTAATTAGGTCCTATTTGTTAATCATGTTGTTCAAGTCTTTTATATCTTTCTGATATTATCTCTGCTTGTCCTATCAATTCACAAAAGAGGGTTTTAAAGATCTCTCGCACGATTGGAGGGCTGTCCATTTTCCCTTTTTAATCTGTTAATTTCTGCTTCATACGTTTTGAGGCTTTATTTTTAGGTGCAATCAAATTTAGAATTGTGGTACCTAACTGGTTAATTGAACACTTTATCAGTACAAAATGACCATCTTCATCCCTGGTAATAATTTTTGCCTCAGAAACGATTTTGTCCCGTATTAATATAGCTACAAGACATATGGTTGTCATAGTTACATCTCTTTCTGTCCTTTTATTTTCAATATATTTATATCCTTATGTTTTCTACCTATCTCTTGTGACCATCCTATAGTGGTTGTTGTTTTTATCCAGTTACATTCTTTGTCTTTTTACTGTGGTATTTTATACATTTATATTTAATGTCAATACTGATAATACTTTGGTTTAAGCCATCTATCTTCTTCGTCCTTCAAGTTCTAGGTTCTTTTGCCTCCTTTACTGTCTTCTTTTGGCAACTATAGGAAGAGACAGCGGGAGTTGACAGATGAGATCCCTGCACCGTGGAATGGAACTGGTAAAAATCCACAAGAGCCCAGGGAGCTAACAGATTTCTCTTGCTGGTAGGATCACACAAAAGATGGTTAGTGTGGGGCTGACAGATCTTGGAACCAGAGTGTAGGCAAGGGAACCGGCAACCTTGTCTGCTATTGAGAGTGACCTAGACTCCTTGGATTGGCATTTGCCTAGAATAAAAAAGAAGGAGCTAGAGAATAAAATCATTAGCACTTTTCCTGTGCTGACCTGGGTGGGGACAAGTGTCTCTAGGGGACAGCAATTTTCTCACTGTCCACAAAAGGCGGACTCACAGAGGTGCAGAACTCGACCACAGCTCCAATAAAGCTACACCCCTCCCCACAGCAGACCCTCTGACTCCTTCGTTTCCATCACAGGCTCATCGAGGACATACTTCCCTCCCCCACTTCTGTCTTCTCGCTCCAGCACAAAAGCTCGTGCAGAAGCAGCCAGACTGCAGCGGCTTGGTTTCCCACCACACCTCAGAGACCCCTCTCTTCCCCTCTCTTCTTTCCCATTCTTCTCAAAGAAAACATGCCTCTCCTCCCTTCCAAGTAAACCACTCCGTCTCTACTCGGGTCCCCACAACTGAGCTGACTCAATTCTTTCTCCACCTTATTCCTTCCCCTAACCAAAAGCCGGCTCCGATCTCTAGCCTAAATTAGATTAGGCTTCCCACCTTCCCTATAGCTACTCTGTATTTCTCTCTGGACAAAAGTAATCCGCACATCTGACTCTACCTTCTCACACTATTGCTCATGCTGTACATCTCATCAGCCACCAAGTCCTGTATATTTTATCCTGAAAGTCTCTCTGGAATTCCTTTTCTCCCCTGCTTCTGCTTCCTTACTCTGTCTGCGTCACTGGCCGAGTTCTTTAACTCTGTTAGCTTCAGTTTCCTCGTCTTAAACAGGGATGAGTTTCTTGTGACAAATACGGTTCACTTCAGATAAACTGCCCGGCGTGGTACTAGCACATAGTAGGTGCTCGAAAAAAAAATAATACCAGTTAAGGAAGGGTCTTTTGGTAAACTTGGTCATGTAAGCATTCTCTGTAATGTCTCCTAAGTGATGTCCCCTAAATAAAGGGACTGGCAAAGAAGTCCTGCTTCTTTGCAGTCCGAAGGACTCCCTGTGACCCACAGAACAAAGTCTGAATTCCGAAACGTCCCTTACAAACAAACTTTCCTTTGTTGAAAGTCTGCATCTGACATTAGGTCACAGTCACGTGCCCTCCCCCCTGTCCCCTGCATAGCCGTCGCGCCCACACACACACTTCCAATCTCCTCCAGGTACACACACACCCCTGCACGCATGGTCACACACACATGTGCACCCACTCTGCACACACAGGTACATAGAAACATGCACCCGTGCATGACTTTTCGATCCAGAAAACACTCCAAATACATGGCGCCTTTGTTTCTTTGTGCATGTGCTACCCACACACTGCCTGACATTCACCGTCCAGACCCAGCTGACCCCACCATCTCCGTAGAGCCCTCGCCGAGTCAGCCCGGAGGCGCCAGGCTCCTTTCTAGCTAATATATTTTATGTTGCAAATCACTCTTCCCCAAAAGAAGGAGAGCCTCTGAAAAGAGTGAGGAAGGAAAATGTCTGACTAGATTTGGCTCACCTCTGGACCCCCAGGCCTGGCCTCTTGCTCAGCACAAGAAGCATTTGAGGAATTTAACTGAGAGGGCTGATTGCTCTCTGGGGTTTGGTCCTGCCAAGGGAGAGAGAGAGATGGGGGAGGGGAGGCAGCAGGGCTGAGGGCAGAGGGCTCAGAGGTGGCCCAGGGGGACCCAGGGGTAAGGGAGAGTACGCAGCAGAAAGACAGATGCATTTTCAGTGGGCAGGCTGCCTGCTGCCTACAGGTCAACCCTGCTTATTCAGGAGGGCAAAATCATGGTGTGGCTTCAACACAGAAAAGGTACTTGCTGGGAAGATACACTCATTCCTCTGTGGGGTGGCAGGACATCTAATAGCTTAGACCTCGTACACTAGACAGGGCACTGAGAGGTCTCCGGATCACATCTCCGTGCCCACTACACACTCTCCATTCTCTCCATTCTATTCATTGAACTCTTGTTAAACGTCAAGACCCCTCTCCCTCGGTAAGTGGGTGAGCAGCGGAGATCAGGAACCTTCTGGACCAAGGCAAGCTTCCAGCTCTGAGTCCTTGTCTGACTCAGCAGCCCATGGCCTCTTCAACACCAGGCGACTTTTCTCCCAATTCCACGGCTCTCCCAGGTAGGCAGACGATCTGTTTGAGACATCAGCCCACAATTATTCCCACAGGCTAATAGACTCAGAAGGTCCCGCAGGAGGTAGCTGAGTCTTTGGCCTTGGAAACAGGAGAAAGAGCAGCAAGAAGAGAAAAAGAGCATCATTGGAAGTGTGTTACAGGTTGACTGGGTATGCGTGAGGCTCAGAGGAGAGAGCGTGAGTCTTGTACCACAGCTGTGTGAAGCCAAAGACCTCCCCCACCTGGTCTCTCCCCAAACACACCAGGCCCTAAGAGTCCTAAGTGATAGGAACCTACCCCTGCAGGAACCCTGAAGGAATGCAGGATGCCATAGCCCATTGCAATCCAGTGGCAATGCAAAGCCTTGCCACATAAAGTAAGGGGGCACCTGGATTTGAACCAGGGACCTCTTGATCTGCAGTCAAATGCTCTACCCCTGAGCTATACCCCCAAGCTGTAGATGCTACATAATTAATACCTTTCATCTGTTTGGTAACACTCAGCTCTGCAAAATGAAGTCATGGCCCCTTTCCAGGACTGTCTTTCTAGAAGTTGCCAGACCTGGTTCATGGTAAGACATCCTCCCTCAGCCCTGCAGCTTGCCAGGCCTCAGTCCCTGGTGGGGTCATTAGCAAGCAAAAGAGGAGAGAAGCCGCCTGAAGAACCCAACCCATTGCCTTTTCGCTTTAGCCCAAGAGCTGGCCAACCTGTCACCAAGGCCGGGTTCTGATTTGCTTCCTTGGTTTTCACCAGTCACCAGAAGATTACCCTTTCTCCATCAAAACTGCAGACCCAGGCCTCCCTGACCACTTTGATTCGAGGGGAGCAGGCAAGGTCAGGTGTAATCACATGCCTCCGTTCCCTTAATGTTTATAGGAAGCTGTAGAGGGTGGTCTCTATCTCTCACTCGCCCTGGAGTCCACAGACAGAAATGGGCTGTTGGTTCAAATGCTATGAGCACAACAGAGATTCAGGGGGTTTACTACATAAATTGGGCTTATAGGAACAATTCTTTAGACTGGAAAGAAATTCAAGTAGTATAAGAAGCCCCATGGACTCCCTCCTAGTCAGGAATCAACTTATACCTATCATAACATCTCTGCCACAGGGAACAGAGACAAGCACCCCCTGCCCCTGGTGGCCCGGTTTTATGAATTTCTCCAGAGGACATTGGTCCTAGAGTTTCATATCCACTGGAAAGAATAACTCAACATCCACTAAGACCAAAATCATTGCCCTTAGCAGACACTCTCCAAAATAGTTCAATAATGAAAGGACTCACAACCACCATCTGTTCATTTACCTGAGGGCAGATTTGCAGCTAATAATAACAACTGACATCTGTGTACTAGGTGTTGTCCTAAATGCTTTAAATTCTCTCTCACACACATACACACACCCTGTGAGGTGGTACTATTATTATCCCCCATTTTATAAATGCAAAATCTGAGGCACAAGGGAGACTGAGCAACTTACCTGGGGTGACACTCCCTACCTCACCCAGTGACCCTTAGAATCAACCAGACTTCCCACAGGAACTTGAGGTCTTCCTACTGCTGCAAGATGTATACAAGGAACAACTTACCTTCACAACTCCGAGACATGGAGAAGGGCTTGGCACTGGCCGATAGTTGGTGTTCGGTGAGTCAATGAATATAACTGGACAATCGGTGCACAACCTCCTGGCACCTTTCTTTTTAACTGGGAGCCTAGGATGGAAGGGGGACTGGGAGGCAGGGGGAAGGACTATCCAAACTTGGACATAAGTAAGGGGGGCACCTGGATTTGAACCAGGGACCTCTTGATCTACAGTCAAATGCTCTACCCCTGAGCTATATCGCCAGACTGTAGGTGCTACATAATTAATACCTTTCATCTGTTTGGTAACACTCAGTTCTGCAAAAGGAAGTCATGGCCCCCTTCCAGGACTGACTTTCTGGAAATTGCCAGACCTGGTTCATGGTGAGACATCCTCCCTCAGCCCTGCGGCTTCCCAGGCCTCAGTCCCTGGTGGGTCATTGGTGGGGAAAAGGGGAGAGAAGCCGCCTGAAGAACCCGCAGTCCATTTCCCATTGCCTTTTCGATTTAGCCCAGGACCTGGCCTACTGTCTCCCAAACTACCCACCCCATCGGGGCTCCCAGCCCTTCGCATTTCTCCCTTCAGTGAAGACAGAAATGGACTCCAATTCAGACAGTGTTGCAGAGCTCCAATAGTTGGGGGAGCAACACTGTCTGTCTCCCTTGTCAGAGTAGCTAAGCCAGGCTTTAGACCCCAGAAGGTTGAAGCAAGTACGTGGGTGAGCTCTGGTGTGGGAAAAACCAGATCCCCAGAGGGAAATGTATATCCCACATGGAGAGAACCTAGATGCTACGATTTGTCTCCGTAGGTCTCACCACGACTCCACTGTGCCAAACTGTTTTTGCTGGGAAGGAGGGGTGAGGGTGATGATTTAAGGTTACCGTTTACTGTCTGATCCTGGGAAGTCTGTTGTATCTACTCTGGTCTGCCCTGGAAAAACCCAGCAGAATTCCCAGCATGCGTCCCTGCCTTCTCTTTGAAGACCCAATAGAGTGGAAGAAATTAGATATATGCAGAAAGGGAAAAGGCTAGGTGCCAAGAGAAGGAGGGATACCCAGAGCGTTAGTAGAGGCAAACATGCAAGGGGCAATCCACCCAGATTGCCGTTGTGCAAGGGCTGACCAGTGGCTTCCGATTTCAGGAAGGATCATAATTAGCATGGATGAAGGGAAATTGGAATATGGGCAACAGCTGTGACTAGGAAAACCAATAGGGTAGGGGGCACCCGGATTTGAACCGGGGACCTCTTGATCTGCAGTCAAATGCTCTACCCCTGAGCTATACCCCCCTGCTTCCTAGGGATGTCTAATAAACACTTTTCACCTTCATAGTCACACCCAGAACTCCTATTGCACATTGGGAGTTTCTATTTGTCTCTAGAGAGCTGATAAAACCAGCAATTTATTCCTCCACAAACTCACCCCAGAGAGGTCCTCCCCAGAGCCCCCGGCCTTACCCCACTACGTGCCTGCATCTCCGCCCCCTCCCCCCGCCCCGTTCTTCAGTCTGTGGTGACTGCAGCAACCAGAAGGAGCATTGACTTTAACGACTGGGAGGGCTTTTAAGATTTATTTGTCTGTGTTTCTCTTATTCTACACCACAAAACAGCAACTTGAAGAGATCCTACCTAACCTCTTCGGAGACGCAGGCAGTGCTTACATCTGAAGATGTCTCTCCAGTGTGTGCGTCTATTCATCAAACCTGGGGGGTGGTAGTAGGGGCAGCTGGGGAGGTTAGTGAAATTTCCAGTCCCCGACCTGGATCAAGGCATTGTCCTAGGACCATCATGGAGACATGAGGAAGCTACACATAGCTTCTGGATTCCAGCCAGGGAACTCTTGAGCTACAGTGAAAAGCTCTACCCTGAGTTACACCTCCACCCACAGAACACGGATGTTTTTAATATTATATTTTGTGTTTTTTACTGAAGTATCTTGTGCAATTATTTTTAAAAGTCAAATATTGTTTTTAAAGATTATCGGAAAAAACTCAATCCTTTGTATCTCCCTCCTGCCACCCAGAGGCAACCACCCTCTACTGTTTTGTCTGTTTCTTTTAGTCTATTTGCTGCCATGATTTCAAATAATATAAATATCTCATGATATGTAATATCAAACTTAATCAAGTTTAGACATCAACTGTCGTACTTTTCTGATGAAGATCATAATTTATGTGCCTCCTTCCCTTCTCAGTTTTCTATTATAACTATATCTCGACTTTTGGTTAGATAATTTTCTATGTTTTTATGCTTAATATTTTCATTGTTATTAGTTAATAGTGTTCATGGTGCTAAGTGGAACTAAGAATTCTGGTAAAACTTTTGGTTTTTCCTGAAGTTAGTAATAACCTCATGTTTCAACTGCTTAGTTTTCTTTGAATATCTAAGGTTTTCCACAAACTTTAATCACTCCCTAGCTACCAGAAGAGCCAAAATGAACTCCAAAGAAGCAATTCTAGCTTCTCCATCCCCACTCCCTCCTGGCTGATGGGGATGTCAGGGATGAGGAGGGCCTGCTGAAGGCCAGGCTGAGGCCGGGGCGGGGGGGGGGGGGAAGGGCAAGGAGGCTGCCTAGCAATGGAACAGGCCTGCTGGTGAGCTGGGAGGCACACTGAGAACAAAGGAATAGCAACAGAACAACAAGACCCTGAGTCTCAGCTTCTAGGGGAAGAGTGTGGACCAAGAAGTCTGCTTCAATTCCGAGTGCCCCTCTTGTAGTCTGGCTTAACATCCACATAGACGGTTCTGAACTTTTCATTACTTTGCACCTGCTAGGTCCTGAATCTGTGAAGTCTACAAATAAAAACTATACTGGCTGGAACCTTGACAAAGCCCACTTCGGCCTCAGAAGGATGAGCTCCTCATGGCAAACTCCCTCCGCTCCCTCCTGCCCCACTCACGGGCCCTCATCCCAAACCATCTCTCACTGTAAAGTCCTGATGCATGCAGCTTCTCAGAGACTCCTGGCTCTGGCTTACCTTGAAAAGACACGTTTATGCATTGGGCCTCAGGAAATAATGTTGATTAAATAGTACCACCTGGTGCTCCTCTGGAGGAGAAAGGGCAGAATGGTCTCGGGTGCAATGCAGTGTCTTTCCCACCAGAGCAGAGTGAGCTGATCTCAGTGAGAGATGAAAACTGATGCAGAGAGCAGAGGGAGAAAAGAAAAGTCTGGAGGGCTGAAAAAGGATGGAGGGTTTCAGTGAACTAAAACCAAATTCTGAGTCCTGAATATAAAGCCCTTCAACCCCTGGCCCCTGCTTCCCTTGGAGCTCCAGCCTACTCCCTCTGCTCTTTGTCCCCAGGCACTTAGGACACCTCTGGGGGCAGTTTATGTCCCACCTTTGCTTATGCTCTTTCTCCTGCCCTGATTGCCCCTGCCTGCATCTCGGCAAGAACCAAGGAGGCTTCCTGGAAGAGGCACCAGCTTCCTTCCACTCTTCAAAACATGCAAAGAAACTGCCCTACCCCTTACAACATAATGGTATTTGTTTCTTAGGCTAATATTTTATGTGAGTAAGCAGATTGTATCTACAATGATATTATTATTGACTATTATTATTCCTTTGTTTGCGGGGGGCAGTCTGCCAGGGATTATGCAGGACTGGCTTTAGATTTTTGCTTTTAGTTGTTGCCTTTGGGTCTATGGAGAGCTCAAACAGAGTAAGAGCTTTCCTGATGTCCTGAATAAGAATTTCAAGTGGAATAAAACAGAGCAGTAAATTGACACACTGAAGACTGATACAGCTTGCAGGAATGACTGGGCGAGAAGCACACCTTGCCATATGATCATGATGTGGGCATATTGACCTGAAATGTGAACACCCTCGAGGGACAACTGGTCCACCATCTAGATGCTGGCACAGAGTATAACTGGGCGCTAATTAGAACACCACTGAAACCACTGTCTTTCCAGTCTGACTCCGAAATTCTACCAGCCAGCATTAAAGAACTCCCTGACCAGGTTACCTTGTTCATCTTCCTGAAAAACATGTTGCAGCATACTCACTCCCGTGGGCCCTGCCTGTCTCTGCTGCTCAGATGGAAAGCAGACATCCCACAGTGCATTCCCGGGGTCCCTGTTCAAGGCAGGTGACTGGGGTCCCTGTGTGAACGCAGGGGACAGAGAAGTAGCCCCAGGGTGGCACAGGGCCTCATGAGTGAAGTGGCTCGCAGCCCCTCATATGTAGAAGCCAGGTCCTGGCAGTCAGCGTGCTTCCTGAAGGGCCCTCTCGCCACCCTCCCTTTAGGCCCTCTGCTCTGTACGCTCCCTGCCAAGGCAGCTCAGGGCAGAGCGACCGGAGCCCTAGGGGTCTGCTGTGGGCACAGCCCTGAGCTCAGTAGGGATGAAGTGCATGTGAGAGGAGGCAAAGGTCCATTCTCCCCGCCACGGAGGTGGCCCTGTGTGATAGAGGTGGGACAACTCTCAGGAAGGGTCACATCTGCGAGGCTCTAAGGGTAAGTGTTAGCAGGGGGCCTCGGTCAGTCCTGGAGAAGTTCACGTGCAGCCACAAGAAGCTGGAGAGGCTTTCTAGCAAAAAATCTACACCGTCTGGGCTCCCTTCTCTCCTTGCAGGGAGACTCAGCTCTGCAGGACCCAGCGGCGACAAGGCAGTCCTTCGTAAATAAAAACCTAGAAGGGGGTACAAGGCATGTGGTTTGAATGAGAGACCACTTGATCTGCAGGTAGACCCCCTGCCTCCTCTGTGTCCCTCCTTGTTCTAGCTGGCTCCTAAACACCTGTGTCATCCCATCAACACCTCTCTTTATTTTTAGTCAGCCCACGAGACCAGCTCCGCCAAAGACTGGATCCATTCCTGCTCACCTTCTCCTTCTCTGGCCCCAACCTCCTTCCACCTGGCAGCCCTGCAGTTTCTCCTCCCGCCCAGTGCCTGACCAAGACATCTAAAGCCCCTGATGTTACCCTAGAAAGGCATTTAGAATGCTCCCGAACAGCAGTTGCTAAATGTGGCGGCCCAGGAAAACCATCTAGTGTTTCTGTGATGTGGGTGGATGAAAAGAAGGAAGGGTTTTATTGAGAAATAAAGCTCTTCAGGCCCCAGCTCAGACCAGTAAACCAGACTCTGGATTGGGGGCCTGGGAAATGGATGTTTAACCACGTTCGCTGGTAATCCTCCTGCTCAGACACACCTTGGGTCCATATATCACCTTAACAACACACCACGGTCACGGCTTGAACCACATTCCTGATTCTGGGAATTTCCATTGTCCCAGTCTGCCAAACATCAGTCGACAGCCTGAGGGTGCCATTTGGTGTAGGTACTAAAACTAAACTTGGGTCAGGGGGCACCCGGATTTGAACCGGGGACCTCTTGATCTGCAGTCAAATGCTCTACCCCTGAGCTATACCCCCTACTTTGCTATGGGTCTAAGAAATACCTTTTCACCCGTTCTGCAACACCCAGCTCCCCTGTGCACTGAAATTTCTATTCATTTTTAGAAAGTCTGGAAATGTGGAAAGTTTCCCTTCAGGAAATCGGCACCTTTTGGCCCTGTCCCTCCACTTAGATCCCCCGACCTAACTCTGGCTCCCAGAAACTTCTTCGCTCACAGTCTTGCAGCCTCGTTTTTCTTAGCACCACTTTGAAGATACTGCTCGAAAAAACTCATTGCTAACAGCTGGACCACTCTGCCTTCCTTGCTCTCCTAACAAGCTGCACCTCCTTGCAACTTGCCTTCTGCACCCTCCCTTCCCACCTTCATCCCCCACACCGCTGGATGGATCCGGGGCTTTGTTGCGCATCTCCTCTCTGCTCTGCCCTCTCGCCACAGCGACCTCCTGGATTTTGGCAGCATCCTGACTGAACCCAGACAAATTACTAGAAGTATTTAGCCGGGGAGGTCGCAACCCTCATCCTGGGGCCCAGGAAGCTGCCCCAACTGTCCCAAGGAGCCTCCGACCAGAAGGTCAGCCCAGCTGGAGCAGCAGAGACTGTGCCTGAGAACCAGGACCAGAGATGCCTCTGCTAGACGGACCCCTGCCCTGAGACACAGCCCTGCAGCCTTAGCAACTGAACCTGGCTGGCCCCTGGCCAACACACGACCAAGATCAAAAGTCCATTGATCTCAAAAGCGTAAGAGAAAAGACACCCACCCAGAGGCCGTGAGAGTGCCTGGCATGTGTGTGTCAGGTAAACCAACACTCACGGTGCACAGAGACTTGCAAAGGAAAGCCCGGGGAAGGGGAGTATCTCCCCATCATTCCTCCAATCTAGTTCAGTGTCTTTCAGGGTTTATTCCACAGGTAGTAAGTCCCTCTTGTTGAAAAACTAAAAAGCAATGTCTCCACATCTTTCTACAGTACCCGCCACGACGTTAAGCATAAAAGTTAACAGGCGATAAATTTGTTGGACGGCGGTACAGATAGCAAACTTCACAATGGCGTCTAAGGGTGGAGTAAATACAGATTATCTGAGGTGCCATCAGCCAAATGAACACCGCTAGTGTTTTGGTGTCTGTTCCTTCAAACTTCGGCACCCCCGTTCCCCCGAATTGGGGCGCTCCTCTCTGTTGCCAGAGATAAGCCAGTTCACGGCCACGCAATGCCCTTCAGCTCTCCCTTGCGGGTCTCCTGGCTCTCTTAGCAATATTCTCCTCTCTTACTGAGAAGGGAAGAGGCAGGGAAGGAATCGGAGAAATACCCAAACTAAAATTCCTCTTGTTAAAAACAAACCAAAAAAAAAAAAAAAAAAAAAAAAAAAAGGAAATCCATTAGGAGGGCATCCAACAACAACAACAACAAAAACCGACCTCCACAAATCATGATACTCAGTGGGGCAATGTTGGAAACCTTCTCTCGAGAGCTGGAAACAAGGCAAGGATTGTACCTAAAACCAGGGACGGTGAATTAGGGCAAAAAAAGGGGAGGGGAAAGGAATGGAAGAAACAAAACACCCATTATTCATGGATACTAGGATTATCTCCATAGAAAATAACCTACAAATTATTTGAATTATCAAGTTTAATAAACAAGATAAAACATAAAGTTATCAAAATCAAATCTACTTCTATACATCAGTAATGAAGAATTGGAAATAAAATATTTGAAAAAATGTCATTTAAAATAGTAACAAAAATGCAGGATCCCTAGGAATAAATATAAGCTGTAAAAAAACCTTTTTAAAAGAATATTTTATGTATTCATCTGAGACAGCGCACTAGCAAGGGAGAGGGACAGAAAGAAGCAGACCAGGACCCCGAGACCATGACCTTAGCCAAAGGCAGACGCCCAACCGACTGAGCCACCCAGGCGCCCCCAAAACCTTTGTTTAGACTATTTTAAAGTTTCCTTGGAAAACATTAAAGGAGACCTAAGTGAACGAAGAAATATGCTATGTGTTTGGATAGGACAAAACAATAATTTGGTAAAGATGTTAATGTTCCCCAAATTCATCTGTACATTTAATGCAATGCTAATCAGATTCCCAATTGTGATTTTCATAGCGCTTGACACTCTAGTGCTAAAGGTTATGTGCGAAGAGAAAGGGCTGGGGACGGCTAGGATTTTCCTAATGAAAAGGAGCTAGACAAGGAAATTAGCCCTATCCGATATGGATTATATTATAAAGCAGCAAGGCAGTGTAGTATTGGCACGAGGATAGACAGACAAGACCAATAAAGCAGGATGAAGATTCCAGAAATGGAGCCATTCCTCAGAGAGAAACTTGCTATATGGGAGAGGAGGGGTGGCAGGCAGAGCAGGGGGGAAAGGATGCGCTTTCCAATACGGATGCCAGGACAACTGGACATCCCGACGCAAAATAAATCCCCGGTGGAGCAAAGACTTAATATAAAAGACAAATCTCTTAAACTTCAGAAGAAAATATAAGAGAAAAACCTTTAAGGAACTTGGCGTAGGAGAAGACCGTCTTCCTTAAGACACACGCATAAAGACCATGAATAAAGGGTGGGTGATGCATTCTAGTTCGCTAAAATGAAGACCTTCTCTGTGCTTAAAAAGCTTCCAGAAAGAAAGTGAAAAGGTGAGGCACATATCAGGAGAGATTTGCCCGTGAAGGTACAGTCAGAAAGCAGAAACGACACTGGGCATCTCAACGGACAGAATGTAACGTGGGGAACTGGTTCAGCCGTCCTTAGGACGTGCAAGGAAAGAGAAGGAAGGGCAGGGCAATGCAAGCTTCTAACCCCAGGAGCTGAGAGGAAAAAAGGGAGGAGCTTGCAGTTATCAGAATGGGGAAGCCTGGAGGCGGGGCTCTGGAGAGTGGGGGCTCCGGCTGGCCAGGACCCGGCGCTGGTGCCTCAGGAGCTCCGGGGGCGTCTCCCGGGGGAGCCCTGCCCATCAGGCTGGTTCAGGAATGGCCAAAGAAAGCCGGCAACCAGAACCCATGCCTCCGGTATAGAGAGGATCAATGCTGGGGCCACCCTGGCAGGAACAAGAGGAACAAAGCACGCTCTGATTGCCTTCCGTTCCGCTAGCTTACTTGGCATTTTCTAGTACGATATAAAAATGGAATTACACTTTATGTACTTTTTTGCCTGGTTTCTTTCACTCGGCATGGCTGTTTTGAGATTTGTCCCGGTTGTCGTGTGTATCAATAGTTCATTCCTTTCCCTTGCCAGGTAGTAGTCGACCATAGGCTCTATTAACACTCACCACTCACCTGTTCTGGTCTTTTGTGCTATTTCCAGTATCTGGCTATCACAAATAAAGCTTCTTATCAACATTCATGGGTAAATCTTCGGACATATACTTTCATTTCTCTTGGATAAATACCTCCGGGTGGAATGACTGGATCCAAATGGTGGTGACATTTTACATTCTGACCAAGAACATCTGTGTTCCCTCTAGCCGTGGTTCCCCATCCTTGCCAACACTTGGTACGGTCCGTCTTTTTTAATTTTAGCGATTCTATTAGGTGTGCCACTGTATTCGGTGGTTTTAATCTCATTGTGGTTTCAGTTTGCATTTCTCTAATGACTAGTAATATCGAGCACATTGGCATGTGTTTGGTATAGCTAGAACTACTTCCCCAGAACCATTCCCTAGTGTAGGTGCCAGTGAGAGTTGGCCGACAGAAGAACTTGAGTGACATCTGGGAGGCAGAAGTGAAGCGGGAGCCACGACGCTCGGAAAGTCGTGGAAAGTTGCGGTGGCTCCGGACTGGTACACACAGGCACAGGTGTCAGCACCTGTGAGGGGCGCCTGGGTGGCTCAGTTGGTTGAGCTTCTGCCTTTGGCTCAGGTCGTGGTCTCAGGGTCCTGCGATCGAGTCTCGCACTGGCTGTAAACTTTTTCATTCATGTGGGAAACATACACAAATGCACAGATTGTAAGTGTTCATCTTTATGAATTACCAAAAAAAGAAATGCACCTGTGTAACCCTACATCCAGATCGAGAAATAGAACATTATTCAGAGGTGGATGGGAAATGAGATGTGGAGGGCCGGAACAGGGGAGTGGCTCTGCCCTGAGTATACATTTTCATATTGCCTTGACTTTGGAACCATTTTAATGTTTTACATTTCAAAAAAAAAAACCTGCAATAAGTATAAGGAGATAAGTCTAAAAATAAATATAAACAAAACCCAAAACCCTAATGGTATATCATTTGATAACATGACCACAAAAAAGAAAACATTCTCAGTCCTATATATTCTAAGGAAAAAAAAGAGATTGAACTACAATGAGACATTGAACTTCACTTGGTAAGTTGCTTTGGTATAACTTACAAAATCTATTTTTGAGCACAGGAGAAAATATATTGATACTTGGGGGAACCAGGGCTCTAACTATGGGGGGCAGGGGATATTAATGTGGAGTGGAGGAAGGCAAGGAACTGGAAATCCCCCTAGAGAGGGACTGGAATTGTCAGCAGCAGTGTGAATATACACATGGATGTGCACACACGTGCACACACACATTTCCTGACCTTGCCCTCTGAAAAGGGCTAGAAACAACGATGCAGTGGCAATGAGCACTCCTAATGCTCGAATTGAAGTTACTAAATACCATTAAAAGGAACCAGGAACTAACTCTTGGAGAAATGGATGATTCCAGGTCCGGGCAGGAAACCTAAAAGGTGAACAACGCAACATCGCATACCAGAAAGTGAGAGAGGACTCCAACACTGGTGAGTACAAGTCAACAGAATGCAGGGCTCGCTTGAGAAGCCCTGGTGACAGCTCAGTTTGGGACAACTTGAGCATCCAAACAAATTAAGATAGGAATGTGTGATAGCTCATTAAATTAAAGAATCCATGAATCCATGTTAATACTTTTTTAAAATTTTAGGTGGAGAAAGGAAAGCTGTTCTTTCCAAAAAAGTCAACTAATAAATGTAAAAGGACTGATAGAAATATCAAATCACCATTTTATAACCATCAGTGTAATAACTGATTTTGGTAAGAATCATTAATGGATGCTAAATTTGCAAGGTGAGGATGGTTGGGGAACAGGATATAGAAAATCTGTATCCTGGGTGGCTCAGTTGGTTGGGCGACTGCCTTCGGCTCAGGTCGTGATCCTGGAGTCCCTGGATCGAGTCCCACATCGGGCTCCCTGCTCGGCGGGGAGTCTGCTTCTCCCTCTGACCCTCTTCCCTCTCGTGCTCTCTATCTCTCATTCTCTCTCTCTCAAATAAATAAATAAAATCTTTTAAAAAAAAAGAAAAAAAAAGAAAAATCTGTCAACCATCATTTTAAATAACCAAATTCAATCTCATTAGTAGCGGAGCCAAGTGACATCACTGCCTCTTGCTGTCATTCACGGACATAAGATAAACATATATAACACACACATATATAACACATAAACATAAACATAAAACCTGAACAGGACATAGTATCACCTATGTAGTCATTTTGCCAAAATATTGAACTTCAAATAATGAGGAAACAATCAGACAAATCCTTCTCTCCAAAAGTAAACCACTATCCTAACTGTTAACACATTTTTGGGCCTATTTATGGACTTCACATACTCTTGGTGAGATCCAGCATACTGTCATGCGTATGTTGACCGCAGGGACAGTTCTGCCAGTCACCCAGCGCGGAGTCTTCAAAGCTGTCAATTTCATGAAAGAAAATAGAAGACTGGAGAAGTATTCTGGATAAAGCAATCTAAAAACACGTGACCACCACATACAATGCACGAGCCTTGACTGGACCCTATGTGGGAAATAAAAGACGACTAACAATGACATTATTGGGAGAACTGAGAAATATAGACTACGGATTGCATAATAAATGACTGAATCATATCATTGATAAGCCTCCTGCATGTGTTGTGGTTATGTAGAATGCCTTTGTTCTTAGAAAATCCATGTTGGAATACTGAAGAGTGCCAGGATGTCCTCAACAAACTTTCTAATGAGTCAGGAGAAACCTTACACACACACACACACACACACACACACACACACACACACACACGGGGAGAGAGAGAGAGAGAGAGAGAGAGAGAGAGCGAGAGCGCATGCGCAAATGTAGCAAAATGTTAGCAACTTGTGACCCCAGTAGAGTATAAAAATTTTCATTGTACCATTTTTATAACTTTTCTCTAGATTTGATATTTTTTGGAATAAAAAGTTAGATTATGTTCAGAATTTCCTTTATAAACAAAAAGAAGAAACATTACCAGCAACCAAAACCCATGCCTGTGCCTCCTGCCAGTTGTTAACATCCTCTCTCCAAAGTAACGGCTATTCTAACTTCTGACCCCATCTGTGTCCTATTTTTGGATTTTACATATCTGTCTCCCCGTATTGTGTGCAATATCCAGCCACACTATTGTATGTAAGAAGGGTTTGTTTCCTTCCATAGCTGTATAGTATTCTGCTACATGAATATTCATTATTTATCTAAGCTACTGTTGAAGAAGATTTAGGTTGTTGCCAGGTTGGGGCTGTTATGAATAAGCAGCTGTGAAAATTCTTGTGCCCGTCTTTGATGAACTTATATATGCACTTCTGCTAGGAGCACAATTGCTGGATCATAGGTATGCAACCATTCTGTTTCATAGTTAATGACATACAATTTTCCAGGGTGGTTGTATGTACCAATTTATTGGCCATTTGGACAATGTTTTCTGTGAAATGCCTGCTCCGCTCCCATTTTCCTCTGGCGTTGTCTGTCTTTTTTCTCACTGATTGGTAGGCATTACTTTTATATTTGGATATAAGTCCTTTGTTAATTATATGCATTGCAAATATCTTCTCTTTGACCTTCCGCTCTCTTAAAGCTGTCCTTTGATGAACTGAACCCTTAACTACAATGGTCTGATTTATCAGGATTCCCCTTTATGTTTAGTGCTTTCAGCATTCTCATTAGTAAATCGTTACATTTTCACCAAATCACAAAGATATTCTTTAAAGGTTTCTTCCAGAAACATATTGTTTTATTTTTTACATTCAAGCTACGGTCTACCAGGAATTGATTTTGGTATGTGGGGTGAGAGTCTAGACCTTTTCCCACACGTTTTATCCAACTAACCCAGCCTCGCACACTGGAAAAACCATTCTTTCCCTCACTATTCTGTGCACCAAGTTTGTCATAAATCGAGTCCCCATATATGTGTAGATCTGTTTCCGGACTTTCTCTTTTGCTCCATTGGCCTACATCCTTACTCGCCCATCATTACCACCCCGTCTGATTACTATACACAGTATATCTGGTGGTGCAATTCACCCAACTTCGTCCCCCTTCATGAGTGTATTGCTGTTCCTGGCCTTTTTGCATGCCCATAAAATTTTTGGAATCAGCGTGTAAATATCCACAAAAAATTATATGATTTTGGTTGAGATTATTCAAATCTATAAAGATGGGAGGAGAACTGTTGTTGTTGCTATATTAGCCCTTCATTCTACTAACTTAGTACATCCCACTACTTTTTAGGTCTTTAATTTTTCTCAGGGATGGTTTATAGGTTTCTGTAGAGAGATATTATACATCTTTATTTTTATTCCTCAGTAGTCGATTTTTTGTATGTTATTTGAAATAGAACTGTTCACAATTTTTCTACCTTTTAGATTTCTGTCATGTAGAAATAGAATTGATTTTTGTATTGGCATCTTGTATCTAGCAACCTGGCAAATCCACTTAATACCAATGGTTCATCTGTATATTCTTTTTTTTTAATTTAATTTATTTATTTGTCAGAGAGAGAGAGTGAGCACAAGCAGGGGGAGTGGCAGGCAGAGGGAGAAGCAGGCTCCCCGCTGAGCAAGGAGCCTGATGCGGGACTCGATCCCAGGACCCTAGGCTCGTGACCTCAGCTGAAGGCAGACGCTTAACCGACTGAGCCACCCAGGCGCCCTCATCTGTATATTCTTTTGGATTTTCTGCACACATAATACTATCATCTGTGATTAATGGCAATCTTATTTCTTCCTTTCTTATTATTTGTGCTTTTTATTCCTTTTTTTTTTTTCTCCTGACTGCACCAGCCAGGGCCTTGGAAACATAGTTGAATAGAAGTGGTAACTCTGGATGTCTTTTCCTCTTTCCCAGTCTCAAAGGAAAACCTTCCAGTGTCTCATTAAATGGGATGTTTACGGGATGCCTGGGTGACTCAGTCGTTAAGCATGTGCCTTTGGCTCAGGGTCGTGATTCCAGGACCCTAGGATCCAGCCCCGCATCGGGCTCCCACCTCCACAGGAAGCCTGCTTCTCCCTCTCCCACTCCCTCTGCTTGTGTTCCCTCTCTCACTGTCTCTCTCTCTCTCTGTCACATAAATAAAATCTTAAAAAAAAAATAAATATGGTGCTTACTATGAAAGCCTTCTAACCCCTTTATCAGGTTAATAACATTGCCTTCCACAGAGGGCTGAATAATGGCGCCCAAAGATATCAAGCCCTAATCCGGGAAACATGTAAATGTTACCTTATATGGAAAAAAGGGTCTTGGCAGAGGTGATTAAGTTAAGTATATTGAACTGGGAGATTATCCTGGACAATCTGGGTGGCCCTAAATGCAATCGCAAGTGTACTTATAAGAGAGAGGCGGAAGAAGATTTGCGCGGACAAAAGAGGAGAAAGCAATATGACATGGAGCCCAAGACTGGAGGGATGTGGCCACAAACCGAGGAATGCTGGGCAGCCACCAGAAGCTAAAAGGGGCAAGGAATGGATTCTCCCTCCGGGCGCCCTGCTAACACCTTCATGTCAGCGAAGTGAAACTGGTTTTGTACTTCCGGCCTACAGAAGCATAAAATAATAAATGTGGGTTGTTTTAAGCCCCGAAGTCTGAGGTTATCTGTTACAGTGGCCAGAAGAAAGTACAGTCCCCATGAATAATATGCTAAGTGTTTCTAAATCATGAAGAGATGCTGAGTTTCTCAAATGCTGTTTCTGCATCTACGAAAATGATTGTGTGATTCTCCTCCTTTATTCTAGTAATCTGATGAATTATATTGATCAGTGTTAAATCAATCCTGATTTATTCCTGGAATAAATCTGATTGGTCATGATGTTTTCTCCATTTAGACAGTCTCAGATGCATCTAGTTCATAAGAAAGATTTTCCCATACTAGTCCATTCTTATCTCGTCAGGTTTAAATACCAATGTTACATTGGCCTCATAAAACATGTCGGAAGTAACCCCAATTTTTCTAATTCTCTGGAAGCTGTATATGTGTTTAGTATTAGTTCTTCCTTACATTTGGGAGAATTCGCCAGTGAAGCCATCTGAGGCTCAAGCTTTCCTTCTGGGAAGGTTTCTAGTTCAAGAGTCTATTTAATAGATGTGAAACTATTCAATTTTCTATTTCTTCTTGGTCAGTTTTAATAAATTATGTTTTTCAGGGAATTTGACATTTCCTTGAAAATTACATCTAATTTTTCAGATGTCTTGGTATCGAGTTGTTCATAATATTCCTCTTATATCTCTTTGGTGTCTCCAGGACCTGAAGGCTAGTCAGCTGAACAAAACCTCCAGCGTTTTTAGTATCACAGAGGATTTTTATGTCACTTATTGGTGCTGAGAGATAGTCTGGGAAATGTAATTTGGACCCTAGCTCAAGAAAAATCTGGGACAATTTAACAGATTCCTGTGGATAAAAGGGAATATCTGAAAATAAAACTGTCCAAGGAAGATGCCTGGGTGGCTCCGTCAGTTTCTCTCATATGTCGTTCCTTTTTTTTTTTTTTTAAGTAGGCTCCACCCCCAACGTGCAGCTTGAGCCTGACTCTGAGATCTATTGACTGAGCCAGGCAGGGGCCCCTCATTTTGACATATTATCCATATGTATTTTCTCTTGATCACTCTTGCTAATGGCTTATCAATTTTGTTAGTTTATTCACTGACAAATTTTGGCTTTGCTGATCCTATCTATGAACATTTGTTTTCTGTTCTTTATGATTTCATTCCTTCTACATTTGGGGGGGTTCATTTATTGTTCTTTTTCTAATTTCTTGAAATGGTAATTTGGATTATTGATTTCTCAGCCTTTCTTCTTTTTCTAATATGTGAATTTAAGGATTTAAATTTTTATCTAAATGTGATTTTAGCTGTAACATGAAAACTTTGCGTATGTTCTAGTTACATTATCATTCATTTCAAAGTATTTTCTAATTTCTATGAGTTACTTAGAAGTGTGTTGTTTATTTTTCCACCCCACCCCATGCTTCAGACCTTCTGATTCCTGTCTGGAATGTTCCTTCCTTAACCTTGTCTGCCTAGCAAACTCCTGCTGACCCTTCACAGTTGGGTTCAAGTTGTGTGATTCTCCTCCTTTATTCTATTAATGAGATGAATTATATTGATCATTGTTAAATCAACCCTGATTTATTCCTGGAATCAAGAAGCCTTCGCTGCACCCGCCCCAGGCAAAACGGAGCACTCCTTCCCTCTACTGGGTTTGTCTCCATATTCATCCTCTTTTCACTGGACAGGGAGCTCCTTTTAGACAGTCATGCATCTGTCATCACTGTGCTGAGCCCCGAGCAGTTGTTTACTTCCGTGCTTGTTTACTTGCATGCTTGTTTTCCTTGGACAGTTTTGGGTTTGTTTGTTTGTTTTTAAGATTTTATTTATTTATTTGACAGAGAGAGAGAGAGCACAAGTAGGCAGAGAGGAAGACAGAGGGAGAGGGAGAAGCAGGCTCCCCATGGAGCAGGGAGCCTGATGTGGGACTCAATCCCAGGACCCTGGGATCATGACCTGAGCCCAAGACAGAGGCTTAACTGACTGAGCCACCCAGGCATCCCCCTTGTACAGTTTTAATTTCAGATATTCCCTTTTATCCATTGGAATCTATTAAATTGCCCCAGATTTTTCTAGAGATAGGGTCCAAATTACATTTCCCAGACTATCTCTTAGCACCAGTAAGTGACATAAAAAATCCTCTGTGATACTAAAAACCCTGGAGGTTTTATTTAGAAAATATGGTCACCTTGACTATATAGTCTTCCTGCCCAGTACCAGGCTGAGAACCTGCTAGTAACTCAGTATGGACTTGTTGACTAATTTCTACTGAGTGGATTTTGTCCCTAGCCAAGCTAGAAATAACTTGGTGTCCCTATAAAATATTCCTAATTTCAGCTGATTAGCCTTTGTTGTGACAGGTTACCCCCCACAACCCTCGAAAACCATAAGGCAGTACTGTATTCATTACGAGGTCACCCAAAATTGATGACTCAAGGGTTAGCCTTATAAAACTTCAAAATCTCTCGTAAAAATGAGTCAGAATCTAGTAATAAGCTTGTTTCTATTATAATTAATAATGTCTTTGCTGGGGTGGGTCATGTTCTGCGCAGTAAGTGTTCTTTAATGTACGTGGTGAGAAATCTAATTTTCCTATTTTCAAAAGCTGTGGGTAACTTAGTTATGGGGAAATTCAATAACTTCAGTTATTGAATGTTTAAAGTAAATCTAAAAACAAACTCTGATGCTTGTTTCATATAAGTCTGGATTTTTCCACATGGGGAGTTTGCTTAAAGTGAGGCCCACCTACATTCTTTTGCTATACTCCTCATCTTTACCAGCTCTAGGTGACCTCACTTCTGCCCCAGAGAGTCCAGGCCCAGAGCCTTTCCCTCTGTTGAGGAAGCCTGGAATGCCCTAGGGTTCAAGTCTTCATTCCTGAGGCTCAGAGCTCTGTCCCCATGGGAGATGCCGGGGCCCTGGAATGGGTCACTCTCTAAGCTGTTATCAGTCACAGGCACCCTCAGCGTAGACAAGTTCTGACATCAGCATATTAGAATAACTGAGGCTACAGAAGGTTCTAGAAAGTATGAAGGGCAATCACGGATGCCAGGGCACTAAATCTTCCTCTACACATTTGCTACATGCCCACCTTACCCCAGCTCTCTTAAACTACCTCGGAGCTGACCTCCAGGTTGGCTGAGAATGGAAACTCAGGGGCGGCTGGGTGGCTCAGTCGGTTAGGCATTCAACTCTTGAATTCGGCTCAGGTCCTGATCTTATGGCTCGTGAGACTGAGCCCCACGTTGGGCTCCACACTCAGCAGGAGTCTGCTTGGATAGTCTCTCCCTCTGCCCCTCCCCCTGCTCGCTCACCCTCAAATAAATAAATAAATCTAAAGAAAAAAAAGAATGGAAACTCAGCAGCACCTGAGACCCCAGAGCTAGCTTTCTCTGACTGAGGCATGGACCTCCCCACCACCCCAAAGGGAGGCCCCGAGTGACGAGGGGTGTGGGAGCAAGAGAGAGGTGCTTGAAGCACCTGAAGCATTGAATCATCATATTTTTTCACCAGCCAATAAGTCCAAACAATCTTTTAAAATTCAAACAAGCATGGAAGTGTTATAAAGGCACTACAAAACTGATGTGATCGTTCGTGTATGACAACTCCTGGCTTGCTGAGGCCACTCCGGGTAGCGTCCAGACCCACGGGACACGCCCTTGCTCTGTTCTGTCTTGGAGAGATGTGGTGCGGAATGCTGCTGAGGCGCTGGGGTCCAGGTCCCGGAGCCTGCCAGAGCCTCCTGGCAACAGAGCAGGGGCGGAGAAGCTCCTTAGAGCTGAAAACAAGCCCCCCCCCACCCCCAACCCCACCTCTGTGCAGCTTTTCCTGAGCTGTTCCAGGAAAGGCCCCGGCTCGGCCCAGTGGAGGAGCTCCAGAGCCAGGGGGGAGTCAGGCTTGAACAGACACCACCTGCAGCTGAGGACACCTGCCCTCACGCCTGGCCAACCTCCACCGGGTCCTGGTATCAGTCAGGATGGGCGAGGTTAAGTTGCGGTAGCGATCGACCCCCAAATTGTGGGACTTATTACAGCAAAGGGGTTTGTTTTTGTTTTTGTTTTTGTTGTATGCTCCTGTTACATGCTTATCAGGGTTGGCTGAGGGTCCTATGCAGTGTCTCCTCCCTCCAGGATGCAGGCTAACAGAACAGCTTCCACCTTCTCAAATATTGCTGAGCACCATCGTGGTGGGAAAGCAATCTCTGGAAGGCCCCAACTTATAATTAAATGCTCAGCCCAGAAACGACAACTCATTGACCAGACCAACCAGAAGAGGCCAGGAAACACAATCCAGCCACATCCCTCAGGGGAGCCAACTAGAAATATTTGGTGGCCAGCTGTAATGACTACCACAACCTTTTTGAAAGGCCTAGCACTGAGATTCTGGGCTGTGTGCCTGGGCCCAAGAGAAAACCTTAGGCCTAAGGGAGCAGCTAGAAAAATGGAGGTCCCTGCACACAACTATGCCTGCCCCAGCATAGGAAGTACAGCAGGGGTTCCTGGCTCAGCAGCCCCTACATTTGAACCATCTGAACCACACGCTTCAGGCCTCTCCAGTTCCCTGGGTTGACAGAGGATCTCATGCTCACCATCTCCCCCCTCCTGCAGGGTGAGCTGTAGATAATCCATGACCACCCACCTTGGATTTTTCTGGGAGGGTGGAGGTGACGGGAGTGGGCATGGGAACGGACCAGCAGAGAGCGATGAGCTCCTGAGACCCTCGCTCATCACACCACAGAAAATAATCAGTCAAGATTAATACTATGGGATTACTGCATGCTCTGTAAACCTACCCTAGTGAGCACGGTAGAGGAGACAAGAAAGAAGAAATAGCCGCTGCTGTCAAGAAGCTTATAATCTATGAGGCAAGTTAGGACACCGTTACCTTGTGTTATTATTTTTCTCGAAGTGTCAAATAAATGGTACCAATATTAAGTTACGAGCTTGGCCAAGGCAGAGTTCACTACAGACTTGATTGGAATAGAAAGGCTTTGTGGGAGAATTAGGGCATGAGCTGGTCTGGGACAGATTAGGGGGCTTTGTCTGGATAAAAGGAGAGGAAAGAATCTGAGGATAAGGCATAGGCATGGAAATCCTCACACCTGCTTCTGATGCATATACGGACAGACCGCACCATCAAGTTGGAAATGGAGGGAGAGGTACAGGTCTTGCTTTAATCTAAGGGCAGGGGGAGAGGTTAAAAAATAATAATAATAAAGTTAAAAAAATGGGGCCCCCGGGGGGCTCAGTCGGTTGAGTGGCTGACTCTTGGTTTTGGCTCAGGTCCTGATCTCAAGGTTGTGAGATCGAGCCCTGTGTCAAGTTCTACACTTGGTGCAGAGTCCGCTTGAGATTCTCTGCTTCTCCCTCTGCCCTTCCCCCCCTCCACTCATGCTTGCTCCTGCTCTCTCTCTCTCTCAAATAAATAAATAAAGTTTAATCTAATGGGGGGAGGGGTTGTCTTCACGCTTTTTGCAAACAGAGGCTGGGGAGCCAGCTAGGGGGACTTTGCCATGGATTCTTGTCTTAGGTGGAAGATCGGGCCAGTCATTCTTTCCCAAACTTGGCTGTGCATCAGAGCCCCAGCCCCACCCTTGCACCCACCCCCTACTCTAAGCTTGTTAAAAATAGATCTTTTTAAAAAAGTTTCCACCACAAAACTCAGGACCTAGCCCCAGAGATTTTGCTTCTGTAGATCTGGGACGGGATCCAGAAATCCATACCCTTCACAAGATTTCCCACAGATGGAGCTGGTCTGAGAATCCACTCGGATAGGCAATTTCTACCCAGAAATGGCACATATCAAAAGTTGGATTTTTAAGTCACGTTCCTGAAAACTAGCTCCTGTTTGTATTCACTTTGTCTCTGTTGCAGGTACGCGCGCCACCCCCCCCCCCCCCCCTCGATGCAGCAGCTCAGCGCTCGCTGGAATTCTTGCTCACATTGT